>NC_091741.1:114660365-114988311 GCF_043380555.1 Nothobranchius furzeri | reverse complement strand
GAACCAGAGGTGACATGTGGCAAGACGCTCCTCGGGGCGCGTCTTGCTTGGGCCTCTCTCCTGGAGGCCGTCTGTCAGACCCAGTGTTGACATGTGGCAAGACGCTCCTCCGGGCGCATCTTGCTTGGGCCTCTCTCCTGGAGGCCCTCTGTCAGACCCAGTGTTGACATGTGTCAAGACGCTCCTCGGGGCGCGTCTTGCTTGGGCTTCTCTCCTGGAGGCCCTCAGTAAGACCCATTGTTGACATGTGGCAAGACGCTCCTCGGGGCGCGTCTTGCTTGGGCCTCTCTCATGGAGGCCCTCTGTCAGACCCAGTGTTGACATGTGTCAAGACGCTCCTCGGGGCGCGTCTTGCTTGGGCCTCTCTCCTGGAGGCGCTCAGTCAGACTGAGTAGTGACACGTGGCCTGACGATCCTCGGGGCGCGTGTTGCTTGGGCCACTCTCCTGGAGGCGCTCAGAAAGACCCAGTGTTGACATGTGACAAGACGCTCCTCGGGGCGCGTCTTGCTTGGGCCTCTCTCCTGGAGGCGCTCAGTCAGACACAGTGTTGACATGTGGCAAGACACTCCTCGGGGCGCGTCTTGCTTGGGCCTCTCTCCTGGAGGCGCTCAGTCAGACACAGTGTTGACATGTGGCAAGACACTCCTCGGGGCGCGTCTTGCTTGGGCTTCTCTCATGGAAACCCTCAGTAAGACCCATTGTTGATATGTGGAAAGAAGCTCCTCGGGGCGCGTCTTGCTTTGGCTTCTCTCCTGGAGCCCCTCAGTCAGACCCATTGTTGACATGTGGCAAGACGCTCCTCGGGGCGCGTATTGCTTGGGCCTCTCCTGGAGGCGCTCAGTCAGACCGAGTAGTGACATGTGGCAAGACGCTCCTCGGGGCGCGTCTTGCTTGGGGCTCTCTCCTGGAGGCGCTCAACTAGACCCAGTGTTGACATGTGGCAAGACGCTCCTCGGGGCGCGTCTTGCTTGGGCCTCTCTCCTGGAGGCGCTCAGTCAGACCGAGTGCTGACATGTGGCAAGACGCTCCTCGGGGCGCGTCTTGCTTGGGCTTCTCTCCTGGAGGCGCTCAGAAAGACCCAGTGTTGACATGTGACAAGACGCTCCTCGGGGCGCGTCTTGCTTGGGCCTCTCTCCTGGAGGCGCTCAGTCAGAACCAGAGGTGACATGTGGCAAGACGCTCCTCGGGGCGCGTCTTGCTTGGGCCTCTCTCCTGGAGGCCCTCTGTCAGACCCAGTGTAGACATGTGGCAAGACGCTCCTCCGGGCGCATCTTGCTTGGGCCTCTCTCCTGGAGGCCCTCTGTCAGACCCAGTGTTGACATGTGTCAAGACGCTCCTCGGGGCGCGTCTTGCTTGGGCTTCTCTCCTGGAGGCCCTCTGTCAGACCCAGTGTTGACATGTGGCAAGACGCTCCTCCGGGCGCATCTTGCTTGGGCCTCTCTCCTGGAGGCCCTCTGTCAGACCCAGTGTTGACATGTGTCAAGACGCTCCTCGGGGCGCGTCTTGCTTGGGCCTCTCTCCTGGAGGCGCTCAGTCAGACTGAGTAGTGACATGTGGCCTGACGATCCTCGGGGCGCGTGTTGCTTGGGCCTCTCTCCTGGAGGCGCTCAGAAAGACCCAGTGTTGACATGTGACAAGACGCTCCTCGGGGCGCGTCTTGCTTGGGCCTCTCTCCTGGAGGCGCTCAGTCAGAACCAGAGGTGACATGTGGCAAGACGCTCCTCGGGGCGCGTCTTGCTTGGGCCTCTCTCCTGGAGGCCCTCTGTCAGACCCAGTGTTGACATGTGGCAAGACGCTCCTCCTGGCGCATCTTGCTTGGGCCTCTCTCCTGGAGGTCCTCAGTCAGACCCATTGTTGACATGTGGCAAGACGCTCCTCAGGGCGCGTCTTGCTTGGGCCTTTCTCCTGGAGGCGCTCAGTCAGACCGAATGGTGACATAAGGCAAGACGCTCCTCGGGGCGCATCTTGCTGGGGCCTCTCTCCTGGAGGCGCTCAGTCAGACCCAGTGCTGACATGTGGCAAGACGCTCCTCGGGGCGCGTCTTGCTTGGGCCTCTCTCCTGGAGGCGCTCAGTCAGACTGAGTAGTGACATGTGGCCTGACGCTCCTCGGGGCGCGTCTTGCTTGGGCCTCTCTCCTGGAGGCGCTCAGTCAGACCCAGTGGTGACATGTGGCAAGACACTCCTTTGGGCGCGTCTTGCTTGGGCCTCTCTCCTGGAGGCCCTCTGTCATACCCAGTGTTGACATGTGTCAAGACGCTCCTCGGGGCGCGTCTTGCTTGGGCTTCTCTCCTGGAGGCCCTCAGTCAGACCCATTGTTGACATGTGGCAAGACGCTCCTCGTGGCGCGTCTTGCTTGGGCTTCTCTCCTGGAGGCGCTCAGACAGACCCAGTGTTGACATGTGACAAGAGGCTCCTCGGGGCACGTCTTGCTTGGGCCTCTCTCCTGGAGGAGCTCAGTCAGAACCAGAGGTGACATGTGGCAAGACGCTCCTCGGGGCGCGTCTTGCTTGGGCCTCTCTCCTGGAGGCCCTCTGTCAGACCCAGTGTTGACATGTGGCAAGACGCTCCTCCTGGCGCATCTTGCTTGGGCCTCTCTCCTGGAGGCCCTCAGTCAGACCCATTGTTGACATGTGGCAAGACGCTCCTCGGGGCGCTTCTTGCTTGGGCCTCTCTCCTGGAGGCGCTCAGTAAGACCCAGTGCTGACATGTGGCAAGACGCTCCTCGGGGCGCGTCTTGCTTGAGCCTCTCTCCTAGAGGCGCTCAGTCAGACCCAGTGTTGACATGTGGCAAGACGCTCCTCGGGGCGCGTCTTGCTTGGGCCTCTCTCCTGGAGGCGCTCAGTCAGACCCAGTGGTGACACGTGGAAAGAAGCTCCTCGGGGCACATCTTGCTTGGGCCTCTCTCCTGGAGGCGCTCAGTCAGACCCAGTGTTGACACGTGGCAAGACGCTCCTCGTGGCGCGTCTTGCTTGGGCCTCTCTCCTGGAGGCGCTCAGTCAGACCCAGTGTTGGCATGTGGCAAGACACTCCTCGGGGCGCGTCTTGGTTGGGCCTCTCTCCTGGAGGCTCTCATTCAGACCCAGTGGTGACATGTGGCAAGACGCTCCTCGGGGCGCGTATTGCTTCGGCCTCTCTCCTGAATGCCCTCTGTCAGACCGAGTGTTGACATGTGGCAAGACTCTCCTCGGGGCGCGTCTTGCTTGGGCTTCTCTCATGGAGGCCCTCAGTCCGACCCAGTGTTGACATATGTCAAGACGCTCCTCGGGGCGTGTCTTGCTTGGGCCTCTCTACTGGAGGCGCTCAGTCAGACCCAGTGTTGACATGTGGCAAGACGCTCCTCTGGGCGCGTCCTGCTTGGGCTTCTCTCCTGGAGACCCTCAGTCAGACCCATTGTTGACATGTGGCAAGACGCTCCTCGGGGCAAGTCTTGCTTGGGCCTCTCTCCTGGAGGCGCTCAGTCAGACCGAGTAGTGACATGTGGCCTGACGCTCCTCGGGGCGCGTCTTGCTTGGGCCTCTCTCCTGGAGGCGCTCAGTCAGACCCAGTGGTGACATGTGGCAAGACGCTCCTCGGGGCGCGTATTGCTTCGGCCTCTCTCCTGAATGCCCTCTGTCAGACCGAGTGTTGACATGTGGCAAGACTCTCCTCGGGGCGCGTCTTGCTTGGGCTTCTCTCATGGAGGCTCTCAGTCCGACCCAGTGTTGACATATGTCAAGACGCTCCTCGGGGCGTGTCTTGCTTGGGCCTCTCTACTGGAGGCGCTCAGTCAGACCCAGTGTTGACATGTGGCAAGACGCTCCTCGGGGCGCGTCTTGCTTGGGCCTCTCTCCTGGAGGCCCTCTGTCAGACCCAGTGTTGACATGTGGCAAGACGCTCCTCCGGGCGCATCTTGCTTGGGCCTCTCTCCTGGAGGCCCTCAGTCAGACCCATTGTTGACCTGTGGCAAGACGCTCCTCGGGGCGCGTCTTGCTTGGGCCTCCCTCCTGGACGCGCTCAGTCAGACCGGGTGCTGACATAAGGCAAGACGCTCCTCGGGGCGCGTCTTGCTGGGGCCTCTCTCCTGGAGGCGCTCAGTCAGACCCAGTGGTGACATGTGGCAAGACGCTCCTCGGGGCGCGTCTTGCTTGGGCCTCTCTCCTGGAGGCGCTCAGTCAGACCCAGTGTTGACATGTGGCAAGACGCTCCTCGGGGCGCGTCTTGCATGGGCCTCTCTCCTGGAGGCGCTCAGTCAGACCCAGTGGTGACACGTGGAAAGACGCTCCTCGGGGCACATCTTGCTTGGGCCTCTCTCCTGGAGGCGCTCAGTCAGACCCAGTGTTGACACGTGGCAAGACGCTCCTCGTGGCGCGTCTTGCTTGGGCCTCTCTCCTGGAGGCGCTCAGTCAGACCCAGTGTTGGCATGTGGCAAGACACTCCTCGGGGCGCGTCTTGGTTGGGCCTCTCTCCTGGAGGCGCTCATTCAGACCCAGTGGTGACATGTGGCAAGACGCTTCTCGGGGCGCGTATTGCTTGGGCTTCTCTCTCCTGAATGCCCTCTGTCAGACCGAGTGTTGACATGTGGCAAGACTCTCCTCGGGGCGCGTCTTGCTTGGGCTTCTCTCATGGAGGCCCTCAGTCCGACCCAGTGTTGACATATGTCAAGACGCTCCTCGGGGCATGTCTTGCTTGGGCCTCTCTACTGGAGGCGCTCAGTCAGTCCCAGTGTTGACATGTGGCAAAACGCTCCTCTGGGCGCGTCTTGCTTGGGCTTCTCTCCTGGAGACCCTCAGTCAGACCCATTGTTGACATCTGGCAAGACGCTCCTCGGGGCAAATCTTGCTTGGGCCTCTCTCCTGGAGGCGCTCAGTCAGACCGAGTAGTGACATGTGGCAAGACGCTCCTCGGGGCGCGTCTTGCTTGGACCTCCCTCCTGGAGGCGCTCAGTCAGACCGAGTAGTAACATTTGGCAAGACGCTCCTCGGGGCGCGTCTTGCTTGGACCTCTCTCCTGGAGGCGCTCATTTAGACCGAGTAGTGACATGTGGCAAGACGCTCCTCGGGGCGCGTCTTGCTTCGGCCTCTCTACTGGAGGCGCTCAGTCAGACCGAGTGCTGACATAAGGCAAGACGCTCCTCGGGGCGCGTCTTGCTGGGGCCTCTCTCCTGGAGGTGCTCAATCAGACCCAGTGGTGACACGTGGCAAGACGCTCCTCTGGGCACGTCTTGCTTGGGCCTCTCTCCTGGAGGAGCTCAGTCAGACCCAGTGGTGACACGTGGCAAGACGCTCCTCGGGGCGCATCTTGCTTGGGCCTCTCTCCTGGAGGCGCTAAGTCAGACCCAGTGTTGACACGTGGCAAGACGCTCCTCGGGGCGCGTCTTGCTTGGGCCTCTCTCCTGGATGCGCTCAGTCAGACACAGTTTTGACATGTGGCAAGACACTCCTCGGGGCGCGTCTTGCTTGGGCCTCTCTCCTGGAGGCGCTCAGTCAGACCCATTGTTGACATCTGGCAAGACGCTCCTCGGGGCAAATCTTGCTTGGGCCTCTCTCCTGGAGGCGCTCAGTCAGACCGAGTAGTGACATGTGGCAAGACGCTCCTCGGGGCGCGTCTTGCTTGGACCTCCCTCCTGGAGGCGCTCAGTCAGACCGAGTAGTAACATTTGGCAAGACGCTCCTCGGGGCGCGTCTTGCTTGGACCTCTCTCCTGGAGGCGCTCATTTAGACCGAGTAGTGACATGTGGCAAGACGCTCCTCGGGGCGCGTCTTGCTTCGGCCTCTCTACTGGAGGCGCTCAGTCAGACCGAGTGCTGACATAAGGCAAGACGCTCCTCGGGGCGCGTCTTGCTGGGGCCTCTCTCCTGGAGGTGCTCAATCAGACCCAGTGGTGACACGTGGCAAGACGCTCCTCTGGGCACGTCTTGCTTGGGCCTCTCTCCTGGAGGAGCTCAGTCAGACCCAGTGGTGACACGTGGCAAGACGCTCCTCGGGGCGCATCTTGCTTGGGCCTCTCTCCTGGAGGCGCTAAGTCAGACCCAGTGTTGACACGTGGCAAGACGCTCCTCGGGGCGCGTCTTGCTTGGGCCTCTCTCCTGGATGCGCTCAGTCAGACCCAGTGGTGACACGTGGCAAGACGCTCCTCGGGGCGCATCTTGCTTGGGCCTCTCTCCTGGAGGCGCTAAGTCAGACCCAGTGTTGACACGTGGCAAGACGCTCCTCGGGGCGCGTCTTGCTTGGGCCTCTCTCCTGGATGCGCTCAGTCAGACACAGTTTTGACATGTGGCAAGACACTCCTCGGGGCGCGTCTTGCTTGGGCCTCTCTCCTGGAGGCGCTCAGTCAGACCCAGTGTTGGCATGTGGCAAGACACTCATCGGGGCGCGTCTTGGTTGGGCCTCTCTCCTGGAGGCGCTCATTCAGACCCAGTGGTGACATGTGGCAAGACGCTTCTCGGGGCGCGTATTGCTTGGGCTTCTCTCTCCTGAATGCCCTCTGTCAGACCGAGTGTTGACATGTGGCAAGACTCTCCTCGGGGCGCGTCTTGCTTGGGCTTCTCTCATGGAGGCCCTCAGTCCGACCCAGTGTTGACATATGTCAAGACGCTCCTCGGGGCATGTCTTGCTTGGGCCTCTCTACTGGAGGCGCTCAGTCAGTCCCAGTGTTGACATGTGGCAAAACGCTCCTCTGGGCGCGTCTTGCTTGGGCTTCTCTCCTGGAGACCCTCAGTCAGACCCATTGTTGACATCTGGCAAGACGCTCCTCGGGGCAAATCTTGCTTGGGCCTCTCTCCTGGAGGCGCTCAGTCAGACCGAGTAGTGACATGTGGCAAGACTCTCCTCGGGGCGCGTCTTGCTTGGACCTCCCTCCTGGACGCGCTCAGTCAGACCGAGTAGTAACATTTGGCAAGACGCTCCTCGGGGCGCGTCTTGCTTGGACCTCTCTCCTGGAGGCGCTCATTTAGACCGAGTAGTGACATGTGGCAAGACGCTCCTCGGGGCGCGTCTTGCTTCGGCCTCTCTACTGGAGGCGCTCAGTCAGACCGAGTGCTGACATAAGGCAAGACGCTCCTCGGGGCGCGTCTTGCTGGGGCCTCTCTCCTGGAGGTGCTCAATCAGACCCAGTGGTGACACGTGGCAAGACGCTCCTCTGGGCACGTCTTGCTTGGGCCTCTCTCCTGGAGGAGCTCAGTCAGACCCAGTGGTGACACGTGGCAAGACGCTCCTCGGGGCGCATCTTGCTTGGGCCTCTCTCCTGGAGGCGCTAAGTCAGACCCAGTGTTGACACGTGGCAAGACGCTCCTCGGGGCGCGTCTTGCTTGGGCCTCTCTCCTGGATGCGCTCAGTCAGACACAGTTTTGACATGTGGCAAGACACTCCTCGGGGCGCGTCTTGCTTGGGCTTCTCTCATGGAGGCCCTCAGTAAGACCCATTGTTGACATGTGGAAAGAAGCTCCACGGGGCGCGTATTGCTTGGGCCTCTCTCCTGGATGCCCTCTGTCAGACCCAGTGTTGACATTTGGCAAGACTCTCCTCGGGGCGTGTCTTGTTTGGACCTCTCTCCTGGACGCGCTCAGTCAGACCGAGTAGTGACATGTGGCAAGACGCTCCTCGGGGCGCGTCTTGCTTGGGCCTCTCTCCTGGAGGCGCTCAATTAGACCCAGTGTTGACATGTGGCAAGACGCTCCTCGGGGCGCGTCTTGCTTGGGCTTCTCTCCTGGAGGCCCTCAGTCAGCCCCATTGTTGACATGTGGCAAGACGCTCCTCGGGGCGCTTCTTGCTTGGGCCTCTCTCCTGGAGGCGCTCAGTCAGACCGAGTGCTGACATGTGGCAAGACGCTCCTTAGGGCGCGTCTTGCTGGGGCCTCTCTCCTGGAGGCGCTCAGTCACACCCAGTGTTGACATGTGTCAAGACGCTCCTCGGGCGTTTCTTGCTTGCGCCTCTCTCCTGGAGGCGCTCAGTCAGACCCAGAGGTGACATGTGGCAAGACGCTCCTCGGGCCTCTCTCCTGGAGGCGCTCGGTCAGACCCAGTGTTGACATGTGGCAAGACGCTCCTCGGGGCGCTTCTTGCTTGGGCCTCTCTCCTGGAGGTGCTCAGTCAGACCCAGTGTTGACATGTGGCAAGACGCTCCTCGGGGCGCGTCTTGCTGGGGCTTCTCTCATGGAGGCACTCAGTCAGACCCAGTGTTGACATGTGGCAAGAAGCTCGTCGGGGCACGTCTTGCTTGGGCCTCTCTCCTGGAGGCGCTCAGTCAGACCCAGAGGAGACATGTGTCAAGATGCTCCTCGGGGCGTGTCTTGCTTGGGCCGCTCTCCTGGAGGCGCTCAGTCAGACCGAGTGCTGACATGTTGCAAGACGCTCCTCGGGCGCGTCTTGCTTGGGCCTCTCTCCTGGAGGCGCTCAGTCAGACCCAGTGTTCACATGTGGCAAGACGCTCCTCGGGGCGCGTCTTGCTTGGGCCTCTCTCCTGGAGGCGCTCAGTCAGACCCAGTGTTGACACGTGGCAAGACGCTCCTCGGGGCGCGTCTTGGTTGGGCCTCTCTCCTGGAGGCGCTCATTCAGACCCAGTGGTGACATGTGGCAAGATGCTCCTCGGGGCGCGTATTGCTTGGACCTCTCTCCTTAATGCCCTCTGTCAGACCCAGTGTTGACATGTGTCAAGACGCTCCTCGAGCGTTTCTTGCTTGCGCTTCTCTCCTGGAGGCGCTCAGTCAGACCCAGAGGTGACATGTGGCAAGACGCTCCTCGGGACTCTCTCCTGGAGGCGCTCGGTCAGACCCAGTGTTGACATGTGGCAAGACGCTCCTCGGGGCGCTTCTTGCTTGGGCCTCTCTCCTGGAGGTGCTCAGTCAGACCCAGTGTTGACATGTGGCAAGACGCTCCTCGGGGCGCGTCTTGCTGGGGCTTCTCTCATGGAGGCACTCAGTCAGACCCAGTGTTGACATGTGGCAAGACACTCCTCGGGGCGCGTCTTGGTTGGGCCTCTCTCCTGGAGGCTCTCATTCAGACCCAGTGTTGACATGTGGCAAGACGCTCCTCGGGGCGCGTATTGCTTCGGCCTCTCTCCTGAATGCCCTCTGTCAGACCGAGTGTTGACATGTGGCAAGACTCTCCTCGGGGCGCGTCTTGCTTGGGCTTCTCTCATGGAGGCCCTCAGTCCGACCCAGTGTTGACATATGTCAAGATGCTCCTCGGGGCGTGTCTTGCTTGGGCCTCTCTACTGGAGGCGCTCAGTCAGACCCAGTGTTGACATGTGGCAAGACGCTCCTCTGGGCGCGTCTTGCTTGGGCTTCTCTCCTGGAGACCCTCAGTCAGACCCATTGTTGACATGTGGCAAGACGCTCCTCGGGGCAAGTCTTGCTTGGGCCTCTCTCCTGGAGGCGCTCAGTCAGACCGAGTAGTGACATGTGGCCTGACGCTCCTCGGGGCGCGTCTTGCTTGGGCCTCTCTCCTGGAGGCGCTCAGTCAGACCCAGTGGTGACATGTGGCAAGACGCTCCTCGGGGCGCGTATTGCTTCGGCCTCTCTCCTGAATGCCCTCTGTCAGACCGAGTGTTGACATGTGGCAAGACTCTCCTCGGGGCGCGTCTTGCTTGGGCTTCTCTCATGGAGGCCCTCAGTAAGACCCATTGTTGACATGTGGAAAGAAGCTCCTCGGGGCGCGTATTGCTTGGGCCTCTCTCCTGGATGCCCTCTGTCAGACCCAGTGTTGACATTTGGCAAGACTCTCCTCGGGGCGTGTCTTGTTTGGACCTCTCTCCTGGACGCGCTCAGTCAGACCGAGTAGTGACATGTGGCAAGACGCTCCTCGGGGCGCGTCTTGCTTGGGCCTCTCTCCTGGAGGCGCTCAATTAGACCCAGTGTTGACATGTGGCAAGACGCTCCTCGGGGCGCGTCTTGCTTGGGCTTCTCTCCTGGAGGCCCTCAGTCAGACCCATTGTTGACATGTGGCAAGACGCTCCTCGGGGCGCTTCTTGCTTGGGCCTCTCTCCTGGAGGCGCTCAGTCAGACCGAGTGCTGAAATGTGGCAAGACGCTCCTTAGGGCGCGTCTTGCTGGGGCCTCTCTCCTGGAGGCGCTCAGTCGCACCCAGTGTTGACATGTGTCAAGACGCTCCTCGGGCGTTTCTTGCTTGCGCCTCTCTCCTGGAGGCGCTCAGTCAGACCCAGAGGTGACATGTGGCAAGACGCTCCTCGGGCCTCTCTCCTGGAGGCGCTCGGTCAGACCCAGTGTTGACATGTGGCAAGACGCTCCTCGGGGCGCTTCTTGCTTGGGCCTCTCTCCTGGAGGTGCTCAGTCAGACCCAGTGTTGACATGTGGCAAGACGCTCCTCGGGGCGCGTCTTGCTGGGGCTTCTCTCATGGAGGCACTCAGTCAGACCCAGTGTTGACATGTGGCAAGAAGCTCGTCGGGGCACGTCTTGCTTGGGCCTCTCTCCTGGAGGCGCTCAGTCAGACCCAGAGGAGACATGTGTCAAGATGCTCCTCGGGGCGTGTCTTGCTTGGGCCGCTCTCCTGGAGGCGTTCAGTCAGACCCAGTGTTCACATGTGGCAAGACGCTCCTCGGGCCTCTCTCCTGGAGGCGCTCGGTCAGACCCAGTGTTGACATGTGGCAAGACGCTCCTCGGGGCGCTTCTTGCTTGGGCCTCTCTCCTGGAGGTGCTCAGTCAGACCCAGTGTTGACATGTGGCAAGACGCTCCTCGGGGCGCGTCTTGCTGGGGCTTCTCTCATGGAGGCACTCAGTCAGACCCAGTGTTGACATGTGGCAAGATGCTCGTCGGGGCACGTCTTGCTTGGGCCTCTCTCCTGGAGGCGCTAAGTCAGACCCAGAGGAGACATGTGTCAAGATGCTCCTCGGGGCGTGTCTTGCTTGGGCCGCTCTCCTGGAGGCGCTCAGTCAGACCGAGTGCTGACATGTTGCAAGACGCTCCTCGGGCGCGTCTTGCTTGGGCCTCTCTCCTAGAGGCGCTCATTCAGACCCAGTGGTGACATGTGGCAAGACGCTCCTCGGGGCGCGTATTGCTTGGACCTCTCTCCTGAATGCCCTCTGTCAGACCGAGTGTTGACATGTGGCAAGACTCTCCTCGGGGCGCGTCTTGCTGGGGCCTCTCTCCTGGAGGCGCTCAGTCATACCCAGTGCTGACATGTGGCAAGACGCTCCTCGGGGCGCGTCTTGCTTGGGCCTCTCTCCTGGAGGCGCTCAGTCAGACTGAGTAGTGACATGTGGCCTGACGCTCCTCGGGGCGCGTCTTGCTTGGGCCTCTCTCCTGGAGGCGCTCAGTCAGACCCAGTGGTGACATGTGGCAAGACACTCCTCGGGGCGCGTCTTGCTTGGGCCTCTCTCCTGGAGGCCCTCTGTCAGACCCAGTGTTGACATGTGTCAAGACGCTCCTCGGGGCGCGTCTTGCTTGGGCTTCTCTCCTGGAGGCCCTCAGTCAGACCCATTGTTGACATGTGGCAAGACGCTCCTCGGGGCGCGTCTTGCTTGGGCTTCACTCCTGGAGGAGCTCAGACAGACCCAGTGTTGACATGTGACAAGACGCTCCTCGGGGCGCGTCTTGCTTGGGCCTCTCTCCTGGAGGCGCTCAGTAAGAACCAGAGGTGACATGTGGCAAGATGCTCCTCGGGGCTCGTCTTGCTTGGGCCTCACTCCTGGAGGCCCTCTGTCAGACCCAGTGTTGACATGTGGCAAGACGCTCCTCCGGGCGCATCTTGCTTGGGCCTCTCTCCTGGAGGCCCTCAGTCAGACCCATTGTTGACATGTGGCAAGACGCTCCTCGGGGCGCGTCTTGCTTGGGCCTCTCTCCTGGAGGGGCTCAGTCAGACGGAGTGCTGACATAAGGCAAGACGCTCCTCGGGGCGCGTCTTGCTGGGGCCTCTCTCCTGGAGGCGCTCAGTCAGACCCAGTGCTGACATGTGGCAAGACGCTCCTCGGGGCGCGTCTTGCTTGGGCCTCTCTCCTGGAGGCGCTCAGTCAGGCCCAGTGTTGACATGTGGCAAGACGCTCCTCGGGGCGCGTCTTGCTTGGGCCTCTCTCCTGGAGGCGCTCAGTCAGACCCAGTGTTGACATGTGGCAAGACGCTCCTCGTGGCGCGTCTTGCTTGGGCCTCTCTCCTGGAGGTGCTCAGTCAGACCCAGTGTTGGCATGTGGCAAGACACTCCTCGGGACGCGTCTTGGTTGGGCCTCTCTCCTGGAGGCGCTCATTCAGACCCAGTGGTGACATGTGGCAAGACTCTCCTCGGGGCGCGTCTTGCTTGGGCTTCTCTCATGGAGGCCCTCAGTCCGACCCAGTGTTGACATATGTCAAGACGCTCCTCGGGGCATGTCTTGCTTGGGCCTCTCTACTGGAGGCGCTCAGTCAGACCCAGTGTTGACATGTGGCAAGACGCTCCTCTGGGCGCGTCTTGCTTGGGCTTCTCTCCTGGAGACCCTCAGTCAGACCCATTGTTGACATGTGGCAAGACGCTCCTCGGGGCAAGTCTTGCTTGGGCCTCTCTCCTGGAGGCGCTCAGTCAGACCGAGTAGTGACATGTGGCAAGACGCTCCTCGGGGCGCGTCTTGCTTGGACCTCTCTCCTGGAGGCGCTCAGTTAGACCGAGTAGTGACATGTGGCAAGACGCTCCTCGGGGCGCGTCTTGCTTCGGCCTCTCTCCTGGAGGCGCTCAGTCAGACCGAGTGCTGACATAAGGCAAGACGCTCCTCGGGGCGCGTCTTGCTGGGGCCTCTCTCCTGGAGGTGCTCAATCAGACCCAGTGGTGACACGTGGCAAGATGCTCCTCTGGGCGCGTCTTGCTTGGGCCTCTCTCCTGGAGGAGCTCAGTCAGACCCAGTGGTGACACGTGGCAATACGCTCCTCGGGGCGCATCTTGCTTGGGCCTCTCTCCTGGAGGCGCTAAGTCAGACCCAGTGTTGACACGTGGCAAGACGCTCCTCGGGGCGCGTCTTGCTTGGGCCTCTCTCCTGGAGGCGCTCAGTCAGACACATTGTTGACACGTGGCAAGACACTCCTCGGGGCGCGTCTTGCTTGGGCTTCTCTCATGGAGGCCCTCAGTAAGACCCATTGTTGACATGTGGAAAGAAGCTCCTCGGGGCGCGTCTTGCTTTGGCTTCTCTCCTGGAGCCCCTCAGTCAGACCCATTGTTGACATGTGGCAAGACGCTCCTCGGGGCGCGTATTGCTTGGGCCTCTCTCCTGGATGCCCTCTGTCAGACCCAGTGTTGACATGTGGCAAGACTCTCCTCGGGGCGCGTCTTGCTTGGACCTCTCTCCTGGAGGCGTTCAGTCAGACCGAGTAGTGACATGTGGAAAGACGCTCCTCGGGGCGCGTCTTGCTTGGGCCTCTGTCCTTGAGGCGCTCAATTAGACCCAGTGTTGACATGTGGCAAGACGCTCCTCGGGGCGCGTCTTGCTTGGGCTTCTCTCCTGGAGGCCCTCAGTCAGACCCATTGTTGACATGTGGCAAGACGCTCCTCGGGGCGCTTCTTGCTTGGGCCTCTCTCCTGGAGGCGCTCAGTCAGACCGAGTGCTGACATGTGTTAAGACGCTCCTCGGGGCGCGTCTTGCTGGGGCCTCTCTCCTGGAGGCGCTCAGTCAGACCCAGTGTTGGCATGTGTCAAGACGCTCCTAGGGCGTTTCTTGCTTGCGCCTCTCTCCTGGAGGCGCTCAGTCAGACCCAGAGGTGACATGTGGCAAGACGCTCCTCGGGCCTCTCTCCTGGAGGCGCTCGGTCAGACCCAGTGTTGACATGTGGCAAGACGCTCCTCGGGGCGCTTCTTGCTTGGGCCTCTCTCCTGGAGGGGCTCAGTCAGACCCAGTGTTGACATGTGGCAAGAAGCTCCTCGGGGCGCGTCTTGCTGGGGCTTCTCTCATGGAGGCACTCAGTCAGACCCAGTGTTGACATGTGGCAAGATGCTCGTCGGGGCACGTCTTGCTTGGGCCTCTCTACTGGAGGCGCTCAGTCAGTCCCAGTGTTGACATGTGGCAAAACGCTCCTCTGGGCGCGTCTTGCTTGGGCTTCTCTCCTGGAGACCCTCAGTCAGACCCATTGTTGACATCTGGCAAGACGCTCCTCGGGGCAAATCTTGCTTGGGCCTCTCTCCTGGAGGCGCTCAGTCAGACCGAGTAGTGACATGTGGCAAGACGCTCCTCGGGGCGCGTCTTGCTTGGACCTCCCTCCTGGAGGCGCTCAGTCAGACCGAGTAGTAACATTTGGCAAGACGCTCCTCGGGGCGCGTCTTGCTTGGACCTCTCTCCTGGAGGCGCTCATTTAGACCGAGTAGTGACATGTGGCAAGACGCTCCTCGGGGCGCGTCTTGCTTCGGCCTCTCTACTGGAGGCGCTCAGTCAGACCGAGTGCTGACATAAGGCAAGACGCTCCTCGGGGCGCGTCTTGCTGGGGCCTCTCTCCTGGAGGTGCTCAATCAGACCCAGTGGTGACACGTGGCAAGACGCTCCTCTGGGCACGTCTTGCTTGGGCCTCTCTCCTGGAGGAGCTCAGTCAGACCCAGTGGTGACACGTGGCAAGACGCTCCTCGGGGCGCATCTTGCTTGGGCCTCTCTCCTGGAGGCGCTAAGTCAGACCCAGTGTTGACACGTGGCAAGACGCTCCTCGGGGCGCGTCTTGCTTGGGCCTCTCTCCTGGATGCGCTCAGTCAGACACAGTTTTGACATGTGGCAAGACACTCCTCGGGGCGCGTCTTGCTTGGGCCTCTCTCCTGGAGGCGCTCAGTCAGACCCATTGTTGACATCTGGCAAGACGCTCCTCGGGGCAAATCTTGCTTGGGCCTCTCTCCTGGAGGCGCTCAGTCAGACCGAGTAGTGACATGTGGCAAGACGCTCCTCGGGGCGCGTCTTGCTTGGACCTCCCTCCTGGAGGCGCTCAGTCAGACCGAGTAGTAACATTTGGCAAGACGCTCCTCGGGGCGCGTCTTGCTTGGACCTCTCTCCTGGAGGCGCTCATTTAGACCGAGTAGTGACATGTGGCAAGACGCTCCTCGGGGCGCGTCTTGCTTCGGCCTCTCTACTGGAGGCGCTCAGTCAGACCGAGTGCTGACATAAGGCAAGACGCTCCTCGGGGCGCGTCTTGCTGGGGCCTCTCTCCTGGAGGTGCTCAATCAGACCCAGTGGTGACACGTGGCAAGACGCTCCTCTGGGCACGTCTTGCTTGGGCCTCTCTCCTGGAGGAGCTCAGTCAGACCCAGTGGTGACACGTGGCAAGACGCTCCTCGGGGCGCATCTTGCTTGGGCCTCTCTCCTGGAGGTGCTAAGTCAGACCCAGTGTTGACACGTGGCAAGACGCTCCTCGGGGCGCGTCTTGCTTGGGCCTCTCTCCTGGATGCGCTCAGTCAGACCCAGTGGTGACACGTGGCAAGACGCTCCTCGGGGCGCATCTTGCTTGGGCCTCTCTCCTGGAGGCGCTAAGTCAGACCCAGTGTTGACACGTGGCAAGACGCTCCTCGGGGCGCGTCTTGCTTGGGCCTCTCTCCTGGATGCGCTCAGTCAGACACAGTTTTGACATGTGGCAAGACACTCCTCGGGGCGCGTCTTGCTTGGGCCTCTCTCCTGGAGGCGCTCAGTCAGACCCAGTGTTGGCATGTGGCAAGACACTCATCGGGGCGCGTCTTGGTTGGGCCTCTCTCCTGGAGGCGCTCATTCAGACCCAGTGGTGACATGTGGCAAGACGCTTCTCGGGGCGCGTATTGCTTGGGCTTCTCTCTCCTGAATGCCCTCTGTCAGACCGAGTGTTGACATGTGGCAAGACTCTCCTCGGGGCGCGTCTTGCTTGGGCTTCTCTCATGGAGGCCCTCAGTCCGACCCAGTGTTGACATATGTCAAGACGCTCCTCGGGGCATGTCTTGCTTGGGCCTCTCTACTGGAGGCGCTCAGTCAGTCCCAGTGTTGACATGTGGCAAAACGCTCCTCTGGGCGCGTCTTGCTTGGGCTTCTCTCCTGGAGACCCTCAGTCAGACCCATTGTTGACATCTGGCAAGACGCTCCTCGGGGCAAATCTTGCTTGGGCCTCTCTCCTGGAGGCGCTCAGTCAGACCGAGTAGTGACATGTGGCAAGACGCTCCTCGGGGCGCGTCTTGCTTGGACCTCCCTCCTGGAGGCGCTCAGTCAGACCGAGTAGTAACATTTGGCAAGACGCTCCTCGGGGCGCGTCTTGCTTGGACCTCTCTCCTGGAGGCGCTCATTTAGACCGAGTAGTGACATGTGGCAAGACGCTCCTCGGGGCGCGTCTTGCTTCGGCCTCTCTACTGGAGGCGCTCAGTCAGACCGAGTGCTGACATAAGGCAAGACGCTCCTCGGGGCGCGTCTTGCTGGGGCCTCTCTCCTGGAGGTGCTCAATCAGACCCAGTGGTGACACGTGGCAAGACGCTCCTCTGGGCACGTCTTGCTTGGGCCTCTCTCCTGGAGGAGCTCAGTCAGACCCAGTGGTGACACGTGGCAAGACGCTCCTCGGGGCGCATCTTGCTTGGGCCTCTCTCCTGGAGGCGCTAAGTCAGACCCAGTGTTGACACGTGGCAAGACGCTCCTCGGGGCGCGTCTTGCTTGGGCCTCTCTCCTGGATGCGCTCAGTCAGACACAGTTTTGACATGTGGCAAGACACTCCTCGGGGCGCGTCTTGCTTGGGCTTCTCTCATGGAGGCCCTCAGTAAGACCCATTGTTGACATGTGGAAAGAAGCTCCACGGGGCGCGTATTGCTTGGGCCTCTCTCCTGGATGCCCTCTGTCAGACCCAGTGTTGACATTTGGCAAGACTCTCCTCGGGGCGTGTCTTGTTTGGACCTCTCTCCTGGACGCGCTCAGTCAGACCGAGTAGTGACATGTGGCAAGACGCTCCTCGGGGCGCGTCTTGCTTGGGCCTCTCTCCTGGAGGCGCTCAATTAGACCCAGTGTTGACATGTGGCAAGACGCTCCTCGGGGCGCGTCTTGCTTGGGCTTCTCTCCTGGAGGCCCTCAGTCAGCCCCATTGTTGACATGTGGCAAGACGCTCCTCGGGGCGCTTCTTGCTTGGGCCTCTCTCCTGGAGGCGCTCAGTCAGACCGAGTGCTGACATGTGGCAAGACGCTCCTTAGGGCGCGTCTTGCTGGGGCCTCTCTCCTGGAGGCGCTCAGTCACACCCAGTGTTGACATGTGTCAAGACGCTCCTCGGGCGTTTCTTGCTTGCGCCTCTCTCCTGGAGGCGCTCAGTCAGACCCAGAGGTGACATGTGGCAAGACGCTCCTCGGGCCTCTCTCCTGGAGGCGCTCGGTCAGACCCAGTGTTGACATGTGGCAAGACGCTCCTCGGGGCGCTTCTTGCTTGGGCCTCTCTCCTGGAGGTGCTCAGTCAGACCCAGTGTTGACATGTGGCAAGACGCTCCTCGGGGCGCGTCTTGCTGGGGCTTCTCTCATGGAGGCACTCAGTCAGACCCAGTGTTGACATGTGGCAAGAAGCTCGTCGGGGCACGTCTTGCTTGGGCCTCTCTCCTGGAGGCGCTCAGTCAGACCCAGAGGAGACATGTGTCAAGATGCTCCTCGGGGCGTGTCTTGCTTGGGCCGCTCTCCTGGAGGCGCTCAGTCAGACCGAGTGCTGACATGTTGCAAGACGCTCCTCGGGCGCGTCTTGCTTGGGCCTCTCTCCTGGAGGCGCTCAGTCAGACCCAGTGTTCACATGTGGCAAGACGCTCCTCGGGGCGCGTCTTGCTTGGGCCTCTCTCCTGGAGGCGCTCAGTCAGACCCAGTGTTGACACGTGGCAAGACGCTCCTCGGGGCGCGTCTTGGTTGGGCCTCTCTCCTGGAGGCGCTCATTCAGACCCAGTGGTGACATGTGGCAAGATGCTCCTCGGGGCGCGTATTGCTTGGACCTCTCTCCTTAATGCCCTCTGTCAGACCCAGTGTTGACATGTGTCAAGACGCTCCTCGAGCGTTTCTTGCTTGCGCTTCTCTCCTGGAGGCGCTCAGTCAGACCCAGAGGTGACATGTGGCAAGACGCTCCTCGGGACTCTCTCCTGGAGGCGCTCGGTCAGACCCAGTGTTGACATGTGGCAAGACGCTCCTCGGGGCGCTTCTTGCTTGGGCCTCTCTCCTGGAGGTGCTCAGTCAGACCCAGTGTTGACATGTGGCAAGACGCTCCTCGGGGCGCGTCTTGCTGGGGCTTCTCTCATGGAGGCACTCAGTCAGACCCAGTGTTGACATGTGGCAAGACACTCCTCGGGGCGCGTCTTGGTTGGGCCTCTCTCCTGGAGGCTCTCATTCAGACCCAGTGTTGACATGTGGCAAGACGCTCCTCGGGGCGCGTATTGCTTCGGCCTCTCTCCTGAATGCCCTCTGTCAGACCGAGTGTTGACATGTGGCAAGACTCTCCTCGGGGCGCGTCTTGCTTGGGCTTCTCTCATGGAGGCCCTCAGTCCGACCCAGTGTTGACATATGTCAAGATGCTCCTCGGGGCGTGTCTTGCTTGGGCCTCTCTACTGGAGGCGCTCAGTCAGACCCAGTGTTGACATGTGGCAAGACGCTCCTCTGGGCGCGTCTTGCTTGGGCTTCTCTCCTGGAGACCCTCAGTCAGACCCATTGTTGACATGTGGCAAGACGCTCCTCGGGGCAAGTCTTGCTTGGGCCTCTCTCCTGGAGGCGCTCAGTCAGACCGAGTAGTGACATGTGGCCTGACGCTCCTCGGGGCGCGTCTTGCTTGGGCCTCTCTCCTGGAGGCGCTCAGTCAGACCCAGTGGTGACATGTGGCAAGACGCTCCTCGGGGCGCGTATTGCTTCGGCCTCTCTCCTGAATGCCCTCTGTCAGACCGAGTGTTGACATGTGGCAAGACTCTCCTCGGGGCGCGTCTTGCTTGGGCTTCTCTCATGGAGGCCCTCAGTAAGACCCATTGTTGACATGTGGAAAGAAGCTCCTCGGGGCGCGTATTGCTTGGGCCTCTCTCCTGGATGCCCTCTGTCAGACCCAGTGTTGACATTTGGCAAGACTCTCCTCGGGGCGTGTCTTGTTTGGACCTCTCTCCTGGACGCGCTCAGTCAGACCGAGTAGTGACATGTGGCAAGACGCTCCTCGGGGCGCGTCTTGCTTGGGCCTCTCTCCTGGAGGCCCTCAATTAGACCCAGTGTTGACATGTGGCAAGACGCTCCTCGGGGCGCGTCTTGCTTGGGCTTCTCTCCTGGAGGCCCTCAGTCAGACCCATTGTTGACATGTGGCAAGACGCTCCTCGGGGCGCTTCTTGCTTGGGCCTCTCTCCTGGAGGCGCTCAGTCAGACCGAGTGCTGAAATGTGGCAAGACGCTCCTTAGGGCGCGTCTTGCTGGGGCCTCTCTCCTGGAGGCGCTCAGTCGCACCCAGTGTTGACATGTGTCAAGACGCTCCTCGGGCGTTTCTTGCTTGCGCCTCTCTCCTGGAGGCGCTCAGTCAGACCCAGAGGTGACATGTGGCAAGACGCTCCTCGGGCCTCTCTCCTGGAGGCGCTCGGTCAGACCCAGTGTTGACATGTGGCAAGACGCTCCTCGGGGCGCTTCTTGCTTGGGCCTCTCTCCTGGAGGTGCTCAGTCAGACCCAGTGTTGACATGTGGCAAGACGCTCCTCGGGGCGCGTCTTGCTGGGGCTTCTCTCATGGAGGCACTCAGTCAGACCCAGTGTTGACATGTGGCAAGAAGCTCGTCGGGGCACGTCTTGCTTGGGCCTCTCTCCTGGAGGCGCTCAGTCAGACCCAGAGGAGACATGTGTCAAGATGCTCCTCGGGGCGTGTCTTGCTTGGGCCGCTCTCCTGGAGGCGCTCAGTCAGACCCAGTGTTCACATGTGGCAAGACGCTCCTCGGGCCTCTCTCCTGGAGGCGCTCGGTCAGACCCAGTGTTGACATGTGGCAAGACGCTCCTCGGGGCGCTTCTTGCTTGGGCCTCTCTCCTGGAGGTGCTCAGTCAGACCCAGTGTTGACATGTGGCAAGACGCTCCTCGGGGCGCGTCTTGCTGGGGCTTCTCTCATGGAGGCACTCAGTCAGACCCAGTGTTGACATGTGGCAAGATGCTCGTCGGGGCACGTCTTGCTTGGGCCTCTCTCCTGGAGGCGCTAAGTCAGACCCAGAGGAGACATGTGTCAAGATGCTCCTCGGGGCGTGTCTTGCTTGGGCCGCTCTCCTGGAGGCGCTCAGTCAGACCGAGTGCTGACATGTTGCAAGACGCTCCTCGGGCGCGTCTTGCTTGGGCCTCTCTCCTAGAGGCGCTCATTCAGACCCAGTGGTGACATGTGGCAAGACGCTCCTCGGGGCGCGTATTGCTTGGACCTCTCTCCTGAATGCCCTCTGTCAGACCGAGTGTTGACATGTGGCAAGACTCTCCTCGGGGCGCGTCTTGCTGGGGCCTCTCTCCTGGAGGCGCTCAGTCATACCCAGTGCTGACATGTGGCAAGACGCTCCTCGGGGCGCGTCTTGCTTGGGCCTCTCTCCTGGAGGCGCTCAGTCAGACTGAGTAGTGACATGTGGCCTGACGCTCCTCGGGGCGCGTCTTGCTTGGGCCTCTCTCCTGGAGGCGCTCAGTCAGACCCAGTGGTGACATGTGGCAAGACACTCCTCGGGGCGCGTCTTGCTTGGGCCTCTCTCCTGGAGGCCCTCTGTCAGACCCAGTGTTGACATGTGTCAAGACGCTCCTCGGGGCGCGTCTTGCTTGGGCTTCTCTCCTGGAGGCCCTCAGTCAGACCCATTGTTGACATGTGGCAAGACGCTCCTCGGGGCGCGTCTTGCTTGGGCTTCACTCCTGGAGGAGCTCAGACAGACCCAGTGTTGACATGTGACAAGACGCTCCTCGGGGCGCGTCTTGCTTGGGCCTCTCTCCTGGAGGCGCTCAGTAAGAACCAGAGGTGACATGTGGCAAGATGCTCCTCGGGGCTCGTCTTGCTTGGGCCTCACTCCTGGAGGCCCTCTGTCAGACCCAGTGTTGACATGTGGCAAGACGCTCCTCCGGGCGCATCTTGCTTGGGCCTCTCTCCTGGAGGCCCTCAGTCAGACCCATTGTTGACATGTGGCAAGACGCTCCTCGGGGCGCGTCTTGCTTGGGCCTCTCTCCTGGAGGGGCTCAGTCAGACGGAGTGCTGACATAAGGCAAGACGCTCCTCGGGGCGCGTCTTGCTGGGGCCTCTCTCCTGGAGGCGCTCAGTCAGACCCAGTGCTGACATGTGGCAAGACGCTCCTCGGGGCGCGTCTTGCTTGGGCCTCTCTCCTGGAGGCGCTCAGTCAGGCCCAGTGTTGACATGTGGCAAGACGCTCCTCGGGGCGCGTCTTGCTTGGGCCTCTCTCCTGGAGGCGCTCAGTCAGACCCAGTGTTGACATGTGGCAAGACGCTCCTCGTGGCGCGTCTTGCTTGGGCCTCTCTCCTGGAGGTGCTCAGTCAGACCCAGTGTTGGCATGTGGCAAGACACTCCTCGGGACGCGTCTTGGTTGGGCCTCTCTCCTGGAGGCGCTCATTCAGACCCAGTGGTGACATGTGGCAAGACTCTCCTCGGGGCGCGTCTTGCTTGGGCTTCTCTCATGGAGGCCCTCAGTCCGACCCAGTGTTGACATATGTCAAGACGCTCCTCGGGGCATGTCTTGCTTGGGCCTCTCTACTGGAGGCGCTCAGTCAGACCCAGTGTTGACATGTGGCAAGACGCTCCTCTGGGCGCGTCTTGCTTGGGCTTCTCTCCTGGAGACCCTCAGTCAGACCCATTGTTGACATGTGGCAAGACGCTCCTCGGGGCAAGTCTTGCTTGGGCCTCTCTCCTGGAGGCGCTCAGTCAGACCGAGTAGTGACATGTGGCAAGACGCTCCTCGGGGCGCGTCTTGCTTGGACCTCTCTCCTGGAGGCGCTCAGTTAGACCGAGTAGTGACATGTGGCAAGACGCTCCTCGGGGCGCGTCTTGCTTCGGCCTCTCTCCTGGAGGCGCTCAGTCAGACCGAGTGCTGACATAAGGCAAGACGCTCCTCGGGGCGCGTCTTGCTGGGGCCTCTCTCCTGGAGGTGCTCAATCAGACCCAGTGGTGACACGTGGCAAGATGCTCCTCTGGGCGCGTCTTGCTTGGGCCTCTCTCCTGGAGGAGCTCAGTCAGACCCAGTGGTGACACGTGGCAATACGCTCCTCGGGGCGCATCTTGCTTGGGCCTCTCTCCTGGAGGCGCTAAGTCAGACCCAGTGTTGACACGTGGCAAGACGCTCCTCGGGGCGCGTCTTGCTTGGGCCTCTCTCCTGGAGGCGCTCAGTCAGACACATTGTTGACACGTGGCAAGACACTCCTCGGGGCGCGTCTTGCTTGGGCTTCTCTCATGGAGGCCCTCAGTAAGACCCATTGTTGACATGTGGAAAGAAGCTCCTCGGGGCGCGTCTTGCTTTGGCTTCTCTCCTGGAGCCCCTCAGTCAGACCCATTGTTGACATGTGGCAAGACGCTCCTCGGGGCGCGTATTGCTTGGGCCTCTCTCCTGGATGCCCTCTGTCAGACCCAGTGTTGACATGTGGCAAGACTCTCCTCGGGGCGCGTCTTGCTTGGACCTCTCTCCTGGAGGCGTTCAGTCAGACCGAGTAGTGACATGTGGAAAGACGCTCCTCGGGGCGCGTCTTGCTTGGGCCTCTGTCCTTGAGGCGCTCAATTAGACCCAGTGTTGACATGTGGCAAGACGCTCCTCGGGGCGCGTCTTGCTTGGGCTTCTCTCCTGGAGGCCCTCAGTCAGACCCATTGTTGACATGTGGCAAGACGCTCCTCGGGGCGCTTCTTGCTTGGGCCTCTCTCCTGGAGGCGCTCAGTCAGACCGAGTGCTGACATGTGTTAAGACGCTCCTCGGGGCGCGTCTTGCTGGGGCCTCTCTCCTGGAGGCGCTCAGTCAGACCCAGTGTTGGCATGTGTCAAGACGCTCCTAGGGCGTTTCTTGCTTGCGCCTCTCTCCTGGAGGCGCTCAGTCAGACCCAGAGGTGACATGTGGCAAGACGCTCCTCGGGCCTCTCTCCTGGAGGCGCTCGGTCAGACCCAGTGTTGACATGTGGCAAGACGCTCCTCGGGGCGCTTCTTGCTTGGGCCTCTCTCCTGGAGGGGCTCAGTCAGACCCAGTGTTGACATGTGGCAAGAAGCTCCTCGGGGCGCGTCTTGCTGGGGCTTCTCTCATGGAGGCACTCAGTCAGACCCAGTGTTGACATGTGGCAAGATGCTCGTCGGGGCACGTCTTGCTTGCGCCTCTCTCCTGGAGGCGCTCAGTCAGAACCAGAGGAGACATGTGTCAAGATGCTCCTCGGGGCGCGTCTTGCTTGGGCCTCTCTCCTGGAGGCGCTCAGTCAGACCGAGTGCTGACATGTTGCAAGACGCTCCTCGGGCGCGTCTTGCTTGGGCCTCTCTCCTGGAGGCGCTCAGTCAGACCCAGTGTTCACATGTGGCAAGACGCTCCTCGGGGCGCGTCTTGCTTGGGCCTCTCTCCTGGAGGCGCTCAGTCAGACCCAGTGTTGACACGTGGCAAGACGCTCCTCGGGGCGCGTCTTGGTTGGGCCTCTCCTGGAGGCGCTCATTCAGACCCACTGGTGACATGTGGCAAGACGCTCCTCGGGGCGCGTATTGCTTGGACCTCTCTCCTGAATGCCCTCTGTCAGACCGAGTGTTGACATGTGGCAAGACTCTCCTCGGGGCACGTCTTGCTGGGGCCTCTCTCCTGGAGGCGCTCAGTCAGACTGAGTAGTGACATGTGGCCTGACGCTCCTCGGGGCGCGTCTTGCTTGGGCCTCTCTCCTGGAGGCGCTCAGTCAGACCCAGTGGTGACATGTGGCAAGACACTCCTCGGGGCGCGTCTTGCTTGGGCCTCTCTCCTTGAGGCCCTCTGTCAGACCCAGTGGTGACATGTGTCAAGACGCTCCTCGGGGCGCGTCTTGCTTGGGCTTCTCTCCTGGAGGCCCTCAGACAGACCCAGTGTTGACATGTGACAAGACGCTCCTCGGGGCGCGTCTTGCTTGGGCCTCTCTCCTGGAGGCGCTCAGTCAGAACCAGAGGTGACATGTGGCAAGACGCTCCTCGGGGCTCATCTTGCTTGGGCCTCTCTGCTGGAGGCCCTCTGTCAGACCCAGTGTTGACATGTGGAAAGACGCTCCTCCGGGCGCATCTTGCTTTGGCCTCTCTCCTGGAGGCCCTCAGTCAGACCCATTGTTGACATGTGGCAAGACGCTCCTCGGGGCGCGTCTTGCTTGGGCCTCTCTCCTGGAGGCGCTCAGTCAGACCGAGTGCTGACATAAGGCAAGACGCTCCAAAACAAGCGCGTGCCCACACCCGATCCGTGGAAGCACGTAGAACTAGCAAACGTACTAGCAGAAATCAACGATCGCACATGGGTCATTGAGTGTGTACAGGGTTCGTCTGCGTGTGTGGCATTGGGCAATCTAGCGGCAACCGAGTGGCCTGAAGGCGGAACCGGCCAACCCATCGCCCTCACCATCGTTGTGCTTTGAGATGAACTATTGCTAAAGATGATCGTCCTCGTCAACCACGGCGCTACCAGAGTTACCACGACATGCGCCTTAAAAGCGTTCTCGTTTGGGTCAGCGCCACCAGAATTGAATCGCCAAGTCAGCGGATATTACACAACTCGTAACGAAGACCCACTGCGCGACCTCGCGGCCAGTGTGCGCAGTGTACAGCAAATGACAAACGATGTTGGGAGCGATATATCGGAAAAACTTTGCACTGACGTGACGGTCGCCACTGCAGGTTGTGTGAGTCTCGCGCAAAGGGCCATATCAAACGTGCGCAAGCTAGTGACAAGCAACTTCACCAGATCCGTAGATTCTGCATACGCTTGGATCCGAATGAAAGTATTGAGAGATAACACCGACACGAGTTGCGCGACAGCGCTGGCTGCAGTCGCTACAACACTGGATTTATTAATCAACGTAATTGTGATCGTAATGGCGTATCGAGTGTGCACCAGAAACTACAACCAGTACTACAGAAAACTGGCATGAGGGTCGCTGTCTAACGTTATGTTGGTGTCTCGCATCGACCGTCGACGGCCGTTTGCCAGCGGCTGAAAATGGCACAGTTGACGAAATGGAAACGCCGACCGTCGATAGTGCACTCTCGCAAGTTCCAACCGTACCATCTCAGGAGACAGACCACAGAGTCATATTAGCGGAGGGTGGATAGAAATTGCGCAAACCGCCGCAACCGCCCAAATACATACTATACGAGTTCAACATAGAGTGGAGTAAGAAGTTACTACCGATTGTATTTCCAACGTGCAAGCAGCTGGTGTGTGACGCTTTACTTGAGTATCACAGAGGTTGCGATGTCCTGTGTTCCACGAGCGCATGGAAACAAGTGAACGAACTTCTACGGACCGTACTGTTGGGGTATGAGCGAGCTGTAAAATCAATACACGCTAGACACGCGGACTTTGCCACGTTACTGGACACTTATATCGCCACAACAAAACTGGGTCAAGTGTTCGGGACGTCACCGCGCTCGACTATACACTTCTTGGCCTACCACGAGTACATGAGCCCACAAGATCCTAAGCGAGGTCGAAGCCGTTGTGTCTACCCAACGCAAATTCAGCACAGCCGTGCGCGCTAAGACAAGTCCCTCTAGACTGCTGGAAACTTTGGAAATGTGGAATGCTGGCGTGTACGCGCTTTCTTCACATCTCAACGGTATGATCGCGATACTCTCGGCCGCACAACAACTAATGGTCATGTGTTCGGAAGGTCTGATCAGGTCTGACATGACCGGTTGTCAATCGACGTCGAGCGTGCACTCACACACGGATATCCTGGCGTACAGTAAAGCGACAGCGACCTCAACGCTCACGTTGATCGCCGATGTTTCGAAGGGCAATCGAGTGTGTTGGCTGACGAAAGCTATGGTGACCGACGGTCGCGTCGACTACAATGCGCCTCATTGCGACTGGAGAGGCGTATGTGATCCTTTGCAAATCGACAACACCACCACGGTCGAGTGCGAAGTCACGGTCGGCGGCGTGTTATCCTTACTGTGCTCCATACAATGTGACGGTCCGTGTCACAGACCGGTGTGTTACGACCCGACTAATGAAACGTACCAGGTGATAACATTGCATCTGCCCATTACAGCGGAGCGAGCGTTTCGCCACACTCCCAAACCAAGGTTAATAGTTGTAGCGCACGCCCTTTCGGACCTCGGTGCACGCGAAACACTGGCGTACACTCACAACATCACGCTCGAGACAGCTAAAGTGTTACGCAAAACAAAGGACGTGTTCAAATCCATAGAGAATATACGGTCTTTAGCGTATGCGTATATAAAGAAGGTCGATGACATTTACAGACCCGGCGGCGTGGGCACCACAGTAGAACAACAAGGTACTCTCAAGCGCACACAGATACTGGCCGCATTATCACTCGCGATGTCTATCCTGACATGCTCGTTTCTGATTTCTATGTATATTAAATTATGACAAGAGCTACGGTGGTTACGATTACACTCTGACCACGTGCCTTAGTTTCTGCTAGTGACCTATTAATACATTTGACCACTTGCTCTCACTGCCATTAAAGCGGCTGTACCCACACGTACAACACCCAAGAAAAAAAATGATCTCGCTGTCTGTACTGGGTGTACTCTCAGTAGTCGCAGTTGCTCAGGCCATGGTGGTACGCTCACATAACGCCTCTGAGATACGTCCCATCACACAACCTACTGAGCGCCTCCAGGAGAGAGGCCCCAGCAAGTCGCGCCCCGAGGAGCGTCTTGCCACATGTCACCTCTGGGTCTGACTGAGTGCCTCCAGGAGAGAGGCCCAAGCAAGACGCGCCCCGAGGAGCGTCTTGTCACATGTCAACACTGGGTCTGACTGAGCGCCTCCAGGAGAGAAGCCCCAGCAAGACGTGCCCCGAGGAGCGTCTTGCTACATGTCAGCACTCGGTCTGACTGAGCGCCTCCAGGAGAGAGGCCCAAGCAAGATGAGCCCCGAGGAGCGTCTTGCCACATGTCAACAATGGGTCTGACTGAGGGCCTCCAGGAGAGAATCCCAAGCAAGAGGCGCCCCGAGGAGCATCTTGCCACATGTCAGCACTCGGTCTGACTGAGCGCCTGCAGGAGAGAGGGCCAAGCAAGACGCGCCCCGAGGAGCATCTTGCCACATGTCAACACTGGGTCTGACTGAGCGCCTCCAGGAGAGAGGCCCAAGCAAGAAACGCCCGAGGAGCCTCTTGACACATGTCAACACTGGGTCTGACTGATCGCCTCCCCAGGAGAGAGGCCCAAGCAAGACGCGCCCCGTGGAGCGTCTTGCCACATGTCAACAATGGGTCTGACTGAGGGCCTCCAGGAGAGAAGCCCAAGCAAGACGCGCCCCAAGGAGCATCTTGCCACATGTCAGCACTCGGTCTGACTGAGCGCCTCCAGGAGAGAGGCCCAAGCAAGACGTGCCCCGAGGAGCGTCTTGTCACATGTCAACACTGGGTCTGACTGAGCGCCTCCAGGAGAGAGGCCCAAGCAAGAAACGCCCGAGGAGCGTCTTGACACATGTCAACACTGGGTCTGACTGATCGCCTCCCCAGGAGAGAGGCCCAGGCAAGACGCGCCCTGAGGAGCGTCTTGCCACATGTCAACACTGGGTCTGACTGAGTGCCTCCAAGAGAGAAGCCCCAGCATGACGCGCCCCAAGGAGCGTCTTGCCACATGTCAACACTGGGTCTGACTGAGCGCCTCCAGGAGACAGGCCCAAGCAAGACGCGCCTGGAGGAGCGTTTTGCCACATGTCAACACTGGGTCTGACAGAGGGCCTCAAGGGGAGCGGCCCAAGCAAGATGCGCCCCGAGGAGCATCTTGCCACATATAAACAATGGGTCTGACTGAGGGCCTCCAGGAGAGAAGCCCAAGCAAGACGCGCCCCGAGGATCGTCTTGCCACATGTCAGCACTCGGTCTGACTGAGCACCTCCAGGAGAGAGGCCCAAGCAAGACGTGCCCCGAGGAGCGTCTTGCCACATGTAAACACTGGGTCTGACTGAGCGCCTCCAGGAGAGAGGCCGAAGCAAGACGCGCCCCGAGGAGCGTCTTGCCACATGTGAACACTGGGTCTTACTGAGCGCCTCCAGGAGAGAGGCCCAAGCAAGACGTGCCCCGAGGAGCGTCTTGCCATATGTCAACACTGGGTCTGACTGAGTGCCTCCATGAGAGAAGCCCCAGCAAGACGCGCCCCGAGGAGCATCTTGCCACATGTCAACACTGGGTCTGACTGAGAACCCCCAGGAGAGAGGCCCAAGCAAGAAGCGCCCCGAGGAGCGTCAGGCCACATGTCACTACTCGGTCTGACTGAGCGCCTCCAGGAGAGAGGCCCAAGCAAGACTTGCCCCGAGGAGCGTCTTGCCACATGTCAACAATGGGTCTGACTGAGCGCCTCCAGGAGAGAGGCCCAAGCAAGACGCGCCCCGAGGAGCGTCAGGCCACATGTCACTACTCGGTCTGACTGAGCGCCTCCAGGAGAGAGGCCCAAGCAAGACTTGCCCCGAGGAGCGTCTTGCCACATGTCAACAATGGGTCTGACTGAGGGTCTCCAGGAGAGAAGCCCAAGCAAGACGCGCCCAGAGGAGCGTCTTGCCACATGTCAACACTGGGTCTGACTGAGCGCCTCCAGTAGAGAGGCCCAAGCAAGACAAGCCCCGAGGAGCGTCTTGACATATGTCAACACTGGGTCGGACTGAGGGCCTCCATGAGAGAAGCCCAAGCAAGACGCGCCCCGAGGAGAGTCTTGCCACATGTCAACACTCGGTCTGACAGAGGGCATTCAGGAGAGAGGCCGAAGCAATACGCGCCCCGAGGAGCGTCTTGCCACATGTCACCACTGGGTCTGAATGAGCGCCTCCAGGAGAGAGGCCCAACCAAGACGCGCCCCGTGGAGTGTCTTGCCACATGCCAACACTGGGTCTGACTGAGCGCCTCCAGGAGAGAGGCCCAAGCAAGACGCGCCACGAGGAGCGTCTTGCCACGTGTCAACACTGGGTCTGACTGAGCGCCTCCAGGAGAGAGGCCCAAGCAAGATGTGCCCCGAGGAGCGTCTTTCCACGTGTCACCACTGGGTCTGACTGAGCTCCTCCAGGAAAGAGGCCCAAGCAAGACGCGCCCCGAGGAGCGTCTTGCCACATGTCAACACTGGGTCTGACTGAGCGCCTCCAGGAGAGAGGCCCAAGCAAGACACGCCCCGAGGAGCGTCTTGCCACATGTCAACACTGGGTCTGACTGAGCGCCTCCAGGAGAGAGGCCCAAGCAAGACGCGCCCCGAGGAGCGTCTTGCCACATGTCACCTCTGGTTCTGACTGAGCGCCTCCAGGAGAGAGGCCCAAGGAAGACGTGCCCCGAGGAGCCTCTTGTCACATGTCAACACTGGGTCTGTCTGAGCGCCTCCAGGAGAGAAGCCCAAGCAAGACGCGCCCCGAGGAGCGTCTTGCCACATGTCAACAATGGGTCTGACTGAGGGCCTCCAGGAGAGAAGCCCAAGCAAGACGCGCCCCGAGGAGCGTCTTGACACATGTCAACACTGGGTCTGACAGAGGGCCTCCAGGAGAGAGGCCCAAGCAAGACGCGCCCAGAGGAGTGTCTTGTCACATGTCACCACTGGGTCTGACTGAGCGCCTCCAGGAGAGAGGCCCAAGCAAGACGCGCCCCGAGGAGCGTCAGGCCACATGTCACTACTCAGTCTGACTGAGCGCCTCCAGGAGAGAGGCCCAAGCAAGACTTGCCCCGAGGAGCGTCTTGCCACATGTCAACAATGGGTCTGACTGAGGGTCTCCAGGAGAGAAGCCCAAGCAAGACGCGCCCAGAGGAGCGTCTTGCCACATGTCAACACTGGGTCTGACTGAGCGCCTCCAGTAGAGAGGCCCAAGCAAGACACGCCCCGAGGAGAGTCTTGCCACATGTCAACACTCGGTCTGACAGAGGGCATTCAGGAGAGAGGCCGAAGCAATACGCGCCCCGAGGAGCGTCTTGCCACATGTCACCACTGGGTCTGACTGAGCGCCTCCAGGAGAGAGGCCCAAGCAAGACGCGCCCCGAGGAGCGTCAGGCCACATGTCACTACTCGGTCTGACTGAGCGCCTCCAGGAGAGAGGCCCAAGCAAGATGCGCCACGAGGAGCGTCTCGCCACGTGTCAACACTGGGTCTGACTGAGCGCCTCCAGGAGAGAGGCCCAAGCAAGATGTGCCCCGTTGAGCGTCTTTCCACGTGTCACCACTGGGTCTGACTGAGCGCCTCCAGGAGAGAGGCCCAAGCAAGACGCGCCCCGAGGAGCGTCTTGCCACATGTCAACACTGGGTCTGACTGAGCGCCTCCAGGAGAGAGGCCCAAGCAAGATACGCCCCGAGGAGCGTCTTGCCACATGTCAACACTGGGTCTGACTGAGCGCCTCCAGGAGAGAGGCCCAAGCAAGACGCGCCCCGAGGAGCGTCTTGCCACATGTCAGCACTGGGTCTGACTGAGCGCGTCCAGGAGAGAGGCCCCAGCAAGACGCGCCCCGAGGAGCGTCTTGCCTTATGTCAGCACTCGGTCTGACTGAGCGCCTCCAGGAGAGAGGCCCAAGCAAGACGCGCCCCGAGGAGCGTCTTGCCACATGTCAACAATGGGTCTGACTGAGGGCCTCCAGGAGAGAGGCCCAAGCAAGATGCGCCCGGAGGAGCGTCTTGCCACATGTCAACACTGGGTCTGACAGAGCGCCTCCAGGAGAGAGGCCCAAGCAAGACGTGCCCCGAGGAGCCTCTTGTCACATGTCAACACTGGGTCTGTCTGAGCGCCTCCAGGAGAGAAGCCCAAGCAAGACGCGCCCCGAGGAGCGTCTTGCCACATGTCAACAATGGGTCTGACTGAGGGCCTCCAGGAGAGAAGACCAAGCAAGATGCGCCCCGAGGAGCGTCTTGACACATGTCAACACTGGGTCTGACAGAGGGCCTCCAGGAGAGAGGCCCAAGCAAGACGCGCCCAGAGGAGTGTCTTGCCACATGTCACCACTGGGTCTGACTGAGCGCCTCCAGGAGAGAGGCCCAAGCAAGACGCGCCCCGAGGAGCGTCAGGCCACATGTCACTACTCAGTCTGACTGAGCGCCTCCAGGAGAGAGGCCCAAGCAAGACGCGCCCCGAGGAGCGTCTTGCCACATGTCAGCACTGGGTCTGACTGAGCGCCTCCAGGAGAGAGGCCCCAGCAAGACGCGCCCCGAGGAGCGTCTTGCCTTATGTCAGCACTCGGTCTGACTGAGCGCCTCCAGGAGAAAGGCCCAAGCAAGACGCGCCCTGAGGAGCGTCTTGCCACATGTCAACAATGGGTCTGACTGAGGGCCTCCAGGAGAGAGGCCCAAGCAAGACGCGCCCCGAGGAGCGTCTTGTCACATGTCAACACTGGGTCTTTCTGAGCGCCTCCAGGAGAGAAGCCCAAGCAAGACGCGCCCCGAGGAGCGTCTTGCCACATGACACCACTTGGTCTGACTGAGCGCCTCCAGGAGAGAGGCCCAAGCAACACGCACCCCGGGGAGCGTCAGGCCACATGTCACTGCTCAGTCTGACTGAGCGCCTCCAGCAGAGAGGCCCAAGCAAGACGCGCCCCGAGGAGCGTCTTGCCACATGTCAACAATGGGTCTTACTGAGGGCCTCCAGGAGAGAAGCCCAAGCAAGACGCGCCCCGAGGAGCTTCCTGCCACATGTCAGCACTCGATCTGACTGAGCGCCTCCAGGAGAGAGTCCAAAGCAAGACGCGCCCCGAGGAGCGTCTTGACACATATCAACACTGGGTCTGACTGAGCGCCTCCAGGAGAGAGGCCCAAGCAAGACGCGCCCCGAGGAGCGTCTTGCCACATGTCAGCACTGGGTCTGACTGAGCGCCTCCAGGAGAGAGGCCCCAGCAAGACGCGCCCCGAGGAGCGTCTTGCCTTATGTCAGCACTGGGTCTGTCTGAGCGCCTCCAGGAGAGAGGCCCAAGCAAGACGCGCCCCGAGGAGCGTCTTGCCACATGTCAACAATGGGTCTGACTGAGGGTCTCCAGGAGAGAAGCCCAAGCAAGACGTGCCCAGAGGAGCGTCTTGCCACATGTCAACACTGGGTCTGACTGAGCGCCTCCAGGAGAGAGGCCCAAGCAAGACGCGCCCCGAGGAGCGTCTTGCCACATGTCACCTCTGGTTCTGACTGAGCGCCTCCAGGAGAGAGGCCCAAGCAAGACGTGCCCCGAGGAGCCTCTTGTCACATGTAAACACTGGGTCTGTCTGAGCGCCTCCAGGAGAGAAGCCCATGCAAGACGCGCCCCGAGGAGCATCTTGCCACATGTCAACAATGGGTCTGACTGAGGGCCTCCAGGAGAGAAGCCCAAGCAAGACGTGCCCCGAGGAGCGTCTTGACACATGTCAACACTGGGTCTGACAGAGGGCCTCCAGGAGAGAGGCCCAAGCAAGACACGCCCAGAGGAGTGTCTTGCCACATGTCACCACTGGGTCTGACTGAGCGCCTCCAGGAGAGAGGCCCAAGCAAGACGCGCCCCGAGGAGCGTCAGGCCACATGTCACTACTCAGTCTGACTGAGCGCCTCCAGGAGAGAGGCCCAAGCAAGACTTGCCCCGAGGAGCGTCTTGCCACATGTCAACAATGGGTCTGACTGAGGGTCTCCAGGAGAGAAGCCCAAGCAAGACGTGCCCAGAGGAGCGTCTTGCCACATGTCAACACTGGGTCTGACTGAGCGCCTCCAGTAGAGAGGCCCAAGCAAGACACGCCCAGAGGAGTGTCTTGCCACATGTCACCACTGGGTCTGACTGAGCGCCTCCAGGAGAGAGGCCCAAGCAAGACGCGCCCCGAGGAGCGTCAGGCCACATGTCACTACTCAGTCTGACTGAGCGCCTCCAGGAGAGAGGCCCAAGCAAGACTTGCCCCGAGGAGCGTCTTGACATATGTCAACACTGGGTCGGACTGAGGGCCTCCACGAGAGAAGCCCAAGCAAGACGCGCCCCGAGGAGAGTCTTGCCACATGTCAACACTCGGTCTGACAGAGGGCATTCAGGAGAGAGGCCGAAGCAATACGCGCCCCGAGGAGCGTCTTGCCACATGTCACCACTGGGTCTGACTGAGCGCCTCCAGGAGAGAGGCCCAAGCAAGACGCGCCCCGAGGAGCGTCAGGCCACATGTCACTACTCGGTCTGACTGAGCGCCTCCAGGAGAGAGGCCCAAGCAAGACTTGCCCCGAGAAGCGTCTTGCCACATGTCAACAATGGGTCTGACTGAGGGTCTCCAGGAGAGAAGCCCAAGCAAGACGCGCCCAGAGGAGCGTCTTGCCACATGTCAACACTGGGTCTGACTGAGCGCCTCCAGTAGAGAGGCCCAAGCAAGACAAGCCCCGAGGAGCGGCTTGACATATGTCAACACTGGGTCGGACTGAGGGCCTCCATGAGAGAAGCCCAAGCAAGACGCGCCCCGAGGAGAGTCTTGCCACATGTCAACACTCGGTCTGACAGAGGGCATTCAGGAGAGAGGCCGAAGCAATACGCGCCCCGAGGAGCATCTTGCCACATGTCACCAATGGGTCTGAATGAGCGCCTCCAGGAGAGAGGCCCAACCAAGACGCGCCCCGAGGAGCGTCTTGCCACATGTCACCTCTGGTTCTGACTGAGCGCCTCCAGGAGAGAGGCCCAAGGAAGACGTGCCCCGAGGAGCCTCTTGTCACATGTCAACACTGGGTCTGTCTGAGCGCCTCCAGGAGAGAAGCCCAAGCAAGACGCGCCCCGAGGAGCGTCTTGCCACATGTCAACAATGGGTCTGACTGAGGGCCTCCAGGAGAGAAGCCCAAGCAAGACGCGCCCCGAGGAGCGTCTTGACACATGTCAACACTGGGTCTGACAGAGGGCCTCCAGGAGAGAGGCCCAAGCAAGACGCGCCCAGAGGAGTGTCTTGTCACATGTCACCACTGGGTCTGACTGAGCGCCTCCAGGAGAGAGGCCCAAGCAAGACGCGCCCCGAGGAGCGTCAGGCGACATGTCACTACTCAGTCTGACTGAGCGCCTCCAGGAGAGAGGCCCAAGCAAGACTTGCCCCGAGGAGCGTCTTGCCAAATGTCAACAATGGGTCTGACTGAGGGTCTCCAGGAGAGAAGCCCAAGCAAGACGCGCCCAGAGGAGCGTCTTGCCACATGTCAACACTGGGTCTGACTGAGCGCCTCCAGTAGAGAGGCCCAAGCAAGACACGCCCCGAGGAGCGTCTTGACATATGTCAACACTGGGTCGGACTGAGGGCCTCCACGAGAGAAGCCCAAGCAAGACGCGCCCCGAGGAGAGTCTTGCCACATGTCAACACTCGGTCTGACAGAGGGCATTCAGGAGAGAGGCCGAAGCAATATGCGCCCCGAGGAGCGTCTTGCCACATGTCACCACTGGGTCTGACTGAGCGCCTCCAGGAGAGAGGCCCATGCAAGACGCGCCCCGAGGAGCGTCAGGCCACATGTCACTACTCGGTCTGACTGAGCGCCTCCAGGAGAGAGGCCCAAGCAAGACTTGCCCCGAGGAGCGTCTTGCCACATGTCAACAATGGGTCTGACTGAGGGTCTCCAGGAGAGAAGCCCAAGCAAGACGCGCCCAGAGGAGCGTCTTGTCACATGTCAACACTGGGTCTGACTGAGCTCCTCCAGTAGAGAGGCCCAAGCAAGACAAGCCCCGAGGAGCGTCTTGACATATGTCAACACTGGGTTGGACTGAGGGCCTCCATGAGAGAAGCCCAAGCAAGACGCGCCCCGAGGAGAGTCTTGCCACATGTCAACACTCGGTCTGACAGAGGGCATTCAGGAGAGAGGCCGAAGCAATACGCGCCCCGAGGAGCGTCTTGCCACATGTCACCACTGCGTCTGAATGAGCGCCTCCAGGAGAGAGGCCCAACCAAGACGCGCCCCGAGGAGTGTCTTGCCACATGCCAACACTGGGTCTGACTGAGCGCCTCCAGGAGAGAGGCCCAAGCAAGACGCGCCACAAGGAGCGTCTTGCCACGTGTCAACACTGGGTCTGACTGAGCGCCTCCAGGAGAGAGGCCCAAGCAAGATGTGCCCCGAGGAGCGTCTTTCCACGTGTCACCACTGGGTCTGACTGAGCGCCTCCAGGAGAGAGGCCCAAGCAAGACGCGCCCCGAGGAGCGTCTTGCCACATGTCAACACTGGGTCTGACTGAGCGCCTCCAGGAGAGAGGCCCAAGCAAGACGCGCCCCGAGGAGCGTCTTGCCACATGTCAGCACTGGGTCTGACTGAGCGCCTCCAGGAGAGAGGCCCAAGCAAGACGCGCCCCGAGGAGCGTCTTGCCTTATGTCAGCACTCGGTCTGACTGAGCGCCTCCAGGAGAGAGGCCCAAGCAAGACGCGCCCCGAGGAGCGTCTTGCCACATGTCAACAATGGGTCTGACTGAGGGCCTCCAGGAGAGAGGCCCAAGCAAGATGCGCCCGGAGGAGCGTCTTGCCAAATGTCAACACTGGGTCTGACAGAGCGCCTCCAGGAGAGAGGCCCAAGCAAGACGTGCCCCGAGGAGCCTCTTGTCACATGTCAACACTGGGTCTGTCTGAGCGCCTCCAGGAGAGAAGCCCAAGCAAGACGCGCCCCGAGGAGCGTCTTGCCACATGTCAACAATGGGTCTGACTGAGGGCCTCCAGGAGAGAAGCCCAAGCAAGACGCGCCCCGAGGAGCGTCTTGACACATGTCAACACTGGGTCTGACAGAGGGCCTCCAGGAGAGAGGCCCAAGCAAGACGCGCCCAGAGGAGTGTCTAGCCACATGTCACCACTGGGTCTGACTGAGCGCCTCCAGGAGAGAGGCCCAAGCAAGACGCGCCCCGAGGAGTGTCAGGCCACATGTCACTACTCAGTCTGACTGAGCGCCTCCAGGAGAGAGGCCCAAGCAAGACGCGCCCCGAGGAGCGTCTTGCCACATGTCAGCACTGGGTCTGACTGAGCGCCTCCAGGAGAGAGGCCCCAGCAAGACGCGCCCCGAGGAGCGTCTTGCCTTATGTCAGCACTCGGTCTGACTGAGCGCCTCCAGGAGAAAGGCCCAAGCAAGACGCGCCCTGAGGAGCGTCTTGCCACATGTCAACAATGGGTCTGACTGAGGGCCTCCAGGAGAGAGGCCCAAGCAAGATGCGCCCAGAGGAGCGTCTTGCCACATGTCAACACTGGGTCTGACAGAGGGCCTCCAGGAGAGAGGCCCAAGCAAGACGTGCCCCGAGGAGCCTCTTGTCACATGTCAACACTGGGTCTGTCTGAGCGCCTCCAGGAGAGAAGCCCAAGCAAGACGCGCCCCGAGGAGCGTCTTGCCACATGTCAACAATGGGTCTGACTGAGGGCCTCCAGGAGAGAAGACCAAGCAAGATGCGCCCCGAGGAGCGTCTTGACACATGTCAACACTGGGTCTGACAGAGGGCCTCCAGGAGAGAGGCCCAAGCAAGACGCGCCCAGAGGAGTGTCTTGCCACATGTCACCACTGGGTCTGACTGAGCGCCTCCAGGAGAGAGGCCCAAGCAAGACGCGCCCCGAGGAGCGTCAGGCCACATGTCACTACTCAGTCTGACTGAGCGCCTCCAGGAGAGAGGCCCAAGCAAGACGCGCCCCGAGGAGCGTCTTGCCACATGTCAGCACTGGGTCTGACTGAGCGCCTCCAGGAGAGAGGCCCCAGCAAGACGCGCCCCGAGGAGCGTCTTGCCTTATGTCAGCACTCGGTCTGACTGAGCGCCTCCAGGAGAAAGGCCCAAGCAAGACGCGCCCTGAGGAGCGTCTTGCCACATGTCAACAATGGGTCTGACTGAGGGCCTCCAGGAGAGAGGCCCAAGCAAGACGCGCCCCGAGGAGCGTCTTGTCACATGTCAACACTGGGTCTTTCTGAGCGCCTCCAGGAGAGAAGCCCAAGCAAGACGCGCCCCGAGGAGCGTCTTGCCACATGACACCACTTGGTCTGACTGAGCGCCTCCAGGAGAGAGGCCCAAGCAACACGCACCCCGGGGAGCGTCAGGCCACATGTCACTGCTCAGTCTGACTGAGCGCCTCCAGCAGAGAGGCCCAAGCAAGACGCGCCCCGAGGAGCGTCTTGCCACATGTCAACAATGGGTCTTACTGAGGGCCTCCAGGAGAGAAGCCCAAGCAAGACGCGCCCCGAGGAGCTTCCTGCCACATGTCAGCACTCGATCTGACTGAGCGCCTCCAGGAGAGAGTCCAAAGCAAGACGCGCCCCGAGGAGCGTCTTGACACATATCAACACTGGGTCTGACTGAGCGCCTCCAGGAGAGAGGCCCAAGCAAGACGCGCCCCGAGGAGCGTCTTGCCACATGTCAGCACTGGGTCTGACTGAGCGCCTCCAGGAGAGAGGCCCCAGCAAGACGCGCCCCGAGGAGCGTCTTGCCTTATGTCAGCACTGGGTCTGTCTGAGCGCCTCCAGGAGAGAGGCCCAAGCAAGACGCGCCCCGAGGAGCGTCTTGCCACATGTCAACAATGGGTCTGACTGAGGGTCTCCAGGAGAGAAGCCCAAGCAAGACGTGCCCAGAGGAGCGTCTTGCCACATGTCAACACTGGGTCTGACTGAGCGCCTCCAGGAGAGAGGCCCAAGCAAGACGCGCCCCGAGGAGCGTCTTGCCACATGTCACCTCTGGTTCTGACTGAGCGCCTCCAGGAGAGAGGCCCAAGCAAGACGTGCCCCGAGGAGCCTCTTGTCACATGTAAACACTGGGTCTGTCTGAGCGCCTCCAGGAGAGAAGCCCATGCAAGACGCGCCCCGAGGAGCATCTTGCCACATGTCAACAATGGGTCTGACTGAGGGCCTCCAGGAGAGAAGCCCAAGCAAGACGTGCCCCGAGGAGCGTCTTGACACATGTCAACACTGGGTCTGACAGAGGGCCTCCAGGAGAGAGGCCCAAGCAAGACACGCCCAGAGGAGTGTCTTGCCACATGTCACCACTGGGTCTGACTGAGCGCCTCCAGGAGAGAGGCCCAAGCAAGACGCGCCCCGAGGAGCGTCAGGCCACATGTCACTACTCAGTCTGACTGAGCGCCTCCAGGAGAGAGGCCCAAGCAAGACTTGCCCCGAGGAGCGTCTTGCCACATGTCAACAATGGGTCTGACTGAGGGTCTCCAGGAGAGAAGCCCAAGCAAGACGTGCCCAGAGGAGCGTCTTGCCACATGTCAACACTGGGTCTGACTGAGCGCCTCCAGTAGAGAGGCCCAAGCAAGACACGCCCAGAGGAGTGTCTTGCCACATGTCACCACTGGGTCTGACTGAGCGCCTCCAGGAGAGAGGCCCAAGCAAGACGCGCCCCGAGGAGCGTCAGGCCACATGTCACTACTCAGTCTGACTGAGCGCCTCCAGGAGAGAGGCCCAAGCAAGACTTGCCCCGAGGAGCGTCTTGACATATGTCAACACTGGGTCGGACTGAGGGCCTCCACGAGAGAAGCCCAAGCAAGACGCGCCCCGAGGAGAGTCTTGCCACATGTCAACACTCGGTCTGACAGAGGGCATTCAGGAGAGAGGCCGAAGCAATACGCGCCCCGAGGAGCGTCTTGCCACATGTCACCACTGGGTCTGACTGAGCGCCTCCAGGAGAGAGGCCCAAGCAAGACGCGCCCCGAGGAGCGTCAGGCCACATGTCACTACTCGGTCTGACTGAGCGCCTCCAGGAGAGAGGCCCAAGCAAGACTTGCCCCGAGAAGCGTCTTGCCACATGTCAACAATGGGTCTGACTGAGGGTCTCCAGGAGAGAAGCCCAAGCAAGACGCGCCCAGAGGAGCGTCTTGCCACATGTCAACACTGGGTCTGACTGAGCGCCTCCAGTAGAGAGGCCCAAGCAAGACAAGCCCCGAGGAGCGGCTTGACATATGTCAACACTGGGTCGGACTGAGGGCCTCCATGAGAGAAGCCCAAGCAAGACGCGCCCCGAGGAGAGTCTTGCCACATGTCAACACTCGGTCTGACAGAGGGCATTCAGGAGAGAGGCCGAAGCAATACGCGCCCCGAGGAGCATCTTGCCACATGTCACCAATGGGTCTGAATGAGCGCCTCCAGGAGAGAGGCCCAACCAAGACGCGCCCCGAGGAGCGTCTTGCCACATGTCACCTCTGGTTCTGACTGAGCGCCTCCAGGAGAGAGGCCCAAGGAAGACGTGCCCCGAGGAGCCTCTTGTCACATGTCAACACTGGGTCTGTCTGAGCGCCTCCAGGAGAGAAGCCCAAGCAAGACGCGCCCCGAGGAGCGTCTTGCCACATGTCAACAATGGGTCTGACTGAGGGCCTCCAGGAGAGAAGCCCAAGCAAGACGCGCCCCGAGGAGCGTCTTGACACATGTCAACACTGGGTCTGACAGAGGGCCTCCAGGAGAGAGGCCCAAGCAAGACGCGCCCAGAGGAGTGTCTTGTCACATGTCACCACTGGGTCTGACTGAGCGCCTCCAGGAGAGAGGCCCAAGCAAGACGCGCCCCGAGGAGCGTCAGGCGACATGTCACTACTCAGTCTGACTGAGCGCCTCCAGGAGAGAGGCCCAAGCAAGACTTGCCCCGAGGAGCGTCTTGCCAAATGTCAACAATGGGTCTGACTGAGGGTCTCCAGGAGAGAAGCCCAAGCAAGACGCGCCCAGAGGAGCGTCTTGCCACATGTCAACACTGGGTCTGACTGAGCGCCTCCAGTAGAGAGGCCCAAGCAAGACACGCCCCGAGGAGCGTCTTGACATATGTCAACACTGGGTCGGACTGAGGGCCTCCACGAGAGAAGCCCAAGCAAGACGCGCCCCGAGGAGAGTCTTGCCACATGTCAACACTCGGTCTGACAGAGGGCATTCAGGAGAGAGGCCGAAGCAATATGCGCCCCGAGGAGCGTCTTGCCACATGTCACCACTGGGTCTGACTGAGCGCCTCCAGGAGAGAGGCCCATGCAAGACGCGCCCCGAGGAGCGTCAGGCCACATGTCACTACTCGGTCTGACTGAGCGCCTCCAGGAGAGAGGCCCAAGCAAGACTTGCCCCGAGGAGCGTCTTGCCACATGTCAACAATGGGTCTGACTGAGGGTCTCCAGGAGAGAAGCCCAAGCAAGACGCGCCCAGAGGAGCGTCTTGTCACATGTCAACACTGGGTCTGACTGAGCTCCTCCAGTAGAGAGGCCCAAGCAAGACAAGCCCCGAGGAGCGTCTTGACATATGTCAACACTGGGTTGGACTGAGGGCCTCCATGAGAGAAGCCCAAGCAAGACGCGCCCCGAGGAGAGTCTTGCCACATGTCAACACTCGGTCTGACAGAGGGCATTCAGGAGAGAGGCCGAAGCAATACGCGCCCCGAGGAGCGTCTTGCCACATGTCACCACTGCGTCTGAATGAGCGCCTCCAGGAGAGAGGCCCAACCAAGACGCGCCCCGAGGAGTGTCTTGCCACATGCCAACACTGGGTCTGACTGAGCGCCTCCAGGAGAGAGGCCCAAGCAAGACGCGCCACAAGGAGCGTCTTGCCACGTGTCAACACTGGGTCTGACTGAGCGCCTCCAGGAGAGAGGCCCAAGCAAGATGTGCCCCGAGGAGCGTCTTTCCACGTGTCACCACTGGGTCTGACTGAGCGCCTCCAGGAGAGAGGCCCAAGCAAGACGCGCCCCGAGGAGCGTCTTGCCACATGTCAACACTGGGTCTGACTGAGCGCCTCCAGGAGAGAGGCCCAAGCAAGACGCGCCCCGAGGAGCGTCTTGCCACATGTCAGCACTGGGTCTGACTGAGCGCCTCCAGGAGAGAGGCCCCAGCAAGACGCGCCCCGAGGAGCGTCTTGCCTTATGTCAGCACTCGGTCTGACTGAGCGCCTCCAGGAGAGAGGCCCAAGCAAGACGCGCCCCGAGGAGCGTCTTGCCACATGTCAACAATGGGTCTGACTGAGGGCCTCCAGGAGAGAGGCCCAAGCAAGATGCGCCCGGAGGAGCGTCTTGCCAAATGTCAACACTGGGTCTGACAGAGCGCCTCCAGGAGAGAGGCCCAAGCAAGACGTGCCCCGAGGAGCCTCTTGTCACATGTCAACACTGGGTCTGTCTGAGCGCCTCCAGGAGAGAAGCCCAAGCAAGACGCGCCCCGAGGAGCGTCTTGCCACATGTCAACAATGGGTCTGACTGAGGGCCTCCAGGAGAGAAGCCCAAGCAAGACGCGCCCCGAGGAGCGTCTTGACACATGTCAACACTGGGTCTGACAGAGGGCCTCCAGGAGAGAGGCCCAAGCAAGACGCGCCCAGAGGAGTGTCTAGCCACATGTCACCACTGGGTCTGACTGAGCGCCTCCAGGAGAGAGGCCCAAGCAAGACGCGCCCCGAGGAGTGTCAGGCCACATGTCACTACTCAGTCTGACTGAGCGCCTCCAGGAGAGAGGCCCAAGCAAGACGCGCCCCGAGGAGCGTCTTGCCACATGTCAGCACTGGGTCTGACTGAGCGCCTCCAGGAGAGAGGCCCCAGCAAGACGCGCCCCGAGGAGCGTCTTGCCTTATGTCAGCACTCGGTCTGACTGAGCGCCTCCAGGAGAAAGGCCCAAGCAAGACGCGCCCTGAGGAGCGTCTTGCCACATGTCAACAATGGGTCTGACTGAGGGCCTCCAGGAGAGAGGCCCAAGCAAGATGCGCCCGGAGGAGCGTCTTGCCACATGTCAACACTGGGTCTGACAGAGGGCCTCCAGGAGAGAGGCCCAAGCAAGACGCGCCCCGAAGAGCGTCTTGTCACATGTCAACACTGGGTTTTTCTGAGCGCCTCCAGGAGAGAAGCCCAAGCAAGACGCGCCCCGAGGAGCGTCTTGCCACATGACACCACTTGGTCTGACTGAGCGCCTCCAGGAGAGAGGCCCAAGCAACATGCACCCCGAGGAGCGTCAGGCCACATGTCACTACTCAGTCTGACTGAGCGCCTCCAGGAGAGAGGCCCAAGCAAGACGCGCCCCGAGGAGCGTCTTGCCACATGTCAACAATGGGTCTTACTGAGTGCCTCCAGGAGAGAAGCCCAAGCAAGACGCGCCCCGAGGAGCTTCCTGCCACATGTCAGCACTCGATCTGACTGAGCGCCTCCAGGAGAGAGGCCAAAGCAAGACGCGCCCCGAGGAGCGTCTTGACACATGTCAACACTGGGTCTGACTGAGCGCCTCCAGGAGAGAGGCCCAAGCAAGACGCACCCCGAGGAGCGTCTTGCCACATGTCAGCACTCGGTCTGACTGAGCGCCTCCAGGAGAGAGGCCCCAGCAAGACGCGCCCCGAGGAGCGTCTTGCCTTATGTCAGCACTGGGTCTGACTGAGCGCCTCCAGGAGAGAGGCCCAAGCAAGACGCGCCCCGAGGAGCGTCTTGCCACATGTCAACAATGGGTCTGACTGAGGGCCTCCAGGAGAGAGGCCCAAGCAAGACGCGCCCCGAGGAGCGTCTTGCCACATGTCACCTCTGGTTCTGACTGAGCGCCTCCAGGAGAGAGGCCCAAGCAAGACGTGCCCCGAGGAGCCTCTTGTCACATGTAAACACTGGGTCTGTCTGAGCGCCTCCAGGAGAGAAGCCCAAGCAAGACGCGCCCCGAGGAGCGTCTTGCCACATGTCAACAATGGGTCTGACTGAGGGCCTCCAGGAGAGAAGCCCAAGCAAGACGCGCCCCGAGGAGCGTCTTGACACATGTCAACACTGGGTCTGACAGAGGGCCTCCAGGAGAGAGGCCCAAGCAAGACACGCCCAGAGGAGTGTCTTGCCACATGTCACCACTGGGTCTGACTGAGCGCCTCCAGGAGAGAGGCCCAAGCAAGACGCGCCCCGAGGAGCGTCAGGCCACATGTCACTACTCAGTCTGACTGAGCGCCTCCAGGAGAGAGGCCCAAGCAAGACTTGCCCCGAGGAGCGTCTTGCCACATGTCAACAATGGGTCTGACTGAGGGTCTCCAGGAGAGAAGCCCAAGCAAGACGTGCCCAGAGGAGCGTCTTGCCACATGTCAACACTGGGTCTGACTGAGCGCCTCCAGTAGAGAGGCCCAAGCAAGACACGCCCAGAGGAGTGTCTTGCCACATGTCACCACTGGGTCTGACTGAGCGCCTCCAGGAGAGAGGCCCAAGCAAGACGCGCCCCGAGGAGCGTCAGGCCACATGTCACTACTCAGTCTGACTGAGCGCCTCCAGGAGAGAGGCCCAAGCAAGACTTGCCCCGAGGAGCGTCTTGACATATGTCAACACTGGGTCGGACTGAGGGCCTCCACGAGAGAAGCCCAAGCAAGACGCGCCCCGAGGAGAGTCTTGCCACATGTCAACACTCGGTCTGACAGAGGGCATTCAGGAGAGAGGCCGAAGCAATACGCGCCCCGAGGAGCGTCTTGCCACATGTCACCACTGGGTCTGACTGAGCGCCTCCAGGAGAGAGGCCCAAGCAAGACGCGCCCCGAGGAGCGTCAGGCCACATGTCACTACTCGGTCTGACTGAGCGCCTCCAGGAGAGAGGCCCAAGCAAGACTTGCCCCGAGAAGCGTCTTGCCACATGTCAACAATGGGTCTGACTGAGGGTCTCCAGGAGAGAAGCCCAAGCAAGACGCGCCCAGAGGAGCGTCTTGCCACATGTCAACACTGGGTCTGACTGAGCGCCTCCAGTAGAGAGGCCCAAGCAAGACAAGCCCCGAGGAGCGGCTTGACATATGTCAACACTGGGTCGGACTGAGGGCCTCCATGAGAGAAGCCCAAGCAAGACGCGCCCCGAGGAGAGTCTTGCCACATGTCAACACTCGGTCTGACAGAGGGCATTCAGGAGAGAGGCCGAAGCAATACGCGCCCCGAGGAGCATCTTGCCACATGTCACCAATGGGTCTGAATGAGCGCCTCCAGGAGAGAGGCCCAACCAAGACGCGCCCCGAGGAGCGTCTTGCCACATGTCACCTCTGGTTCTGACTGAGCGCCTCCAGGAGAGAGGCCCAAGGAAGACGTGCCCCGAGGAGCCTCTTGTCACATGTCAACACTGGGTCTGTCTGAGCGCCTCCAGGAGAGAAGCCCAAGCAAGACGCGCCCCGAGGAGCGTCTTGCCACATGTCAACAATGGGTCTGACTGAGGGCCTCCAGGAGAGAAGCCCAAGCAAGACGCGCCCCGAGGAGCGTCTTGACACATGTCAACACTGGGTCTGACAGAGGGCCTCCAGGAGAGAGGCCCAAGCAAGACGCGCCCAGAGGAGTGTCTTGTCACATGTCACCACTGGGTCTGACTGAGCGCCTCCAGGAGAGAGGCCCAAGCAAGACGCGCCCCGAGGAGCGTCAGGCGACATGTCACTACTCAGTCTGACTGAGCGCCTCCAGGAGAGAGGCCCAAGCAAGACTTGCCCCGAGGAGCGTCTTGCCAAATGTCAACAATGGGTCTGACTGAGGGTCTCCAGGAGAGAAGCCCAAGCAAGACGCGCCCAGAGGAGCGTCTTGCCACATGTCAACACTGGGTCTGACTGAGCGCCTCCAGTAGAGAGGCCCAAGCAAGACACGCCCCGAGGAGCGTCTTGACATATGTCAACACTGGGTCGGACTGAGGGCCTCCACGAGAGAAGCCCAAGCAAGACGCGCCCCGAGGAGAGTCTTGCCACATGTCAACACTCGGTCTGACAGAGGGCATTCAGGAGAGAGGCCGAAGCAATATGCGCCCCGAGGAGCGTCTTGCCACATGTCACCACTGGGTCTGACTGAGCGCCTCCAGGAGAGAGGCCCATGCAAGACGCGCCCCGAGGAGCGTCAGGCCACATGTCACTACTCGGTCTGACTGAGCGCCTCCAGGAGAGAGGCCCAAGCAAGACTTGCCCCGAGGAGCGTCTTGCCACATGTCAACAATGGGTCTGACTGAGGGTCTCCAGGAGAGAAGCCCAAGCAAGACGCGCCCAGAGGAGCGTCTTGTCACATGTCAACACTGGGTCTGACTGAGCTCCTCCAGTAGAGAGGCCCAAGCAAGACAAGCCCCGAGGAGCGTCTTGACATATGTCAACACTGGGTTGGACTGAGGGCCTCCATGAGAGAAGCCCAAGCAAGACGCGCCCCGAGGAGAGTCTTGCCACATGTCAACACTCGGTCTGACAGAGGGCATTCAGGAGAGAGGCCGAAGCAATACGCGCCCCGAGGAGCGTCTTGCCACATGTCACCACTGCGTCTGAATGAGCGCCTCCAGGAGAGAGGCCCAACCAAGACGCGCCCCGAGGAGTGTCTTGCCACATGCCAACACTGGGTCTGACTGAGCGCCTCCAGGAGAGAGGCCCAAGCAAGACGCGCCACAAGGAGCGTCTTGCCACGTGTCAACACTGGGTCTGACTGAGCGCCTCCAGGAGAGAGGCCCAAGCAAGATGTGCCCCGAGGAGCGTCTTTCCACGTGTCACCACTGGGTCTGACTGAGCGCCTCCAGGAGAGAGGCCCAAGCAAGACGCGCCCCGAGGAGCGTCTTGCCACATGTCAACACTGGGTCTGACTGAGCGCCTCCAGGAGAGAGGCCCAAGCAAGACGCGCCCCGAGGAGCGTCTTGCCACATGTCAGCACTGGGTCTGACTGAGCGCCTCCAGGAGAGAGGCCCCAGCAAGACGCGCCCCGAGGAGCGTCTTGCCTTATGTCAGCACTCGGTCTGACTGAGCGCCTCCAGGAGAGAGGCCCAAGCAAGACGCGCCCCGAGGAGCGTCTTGCCACATGTCAACAATGGGTCTGACTGAGGGCCTCCAGGAGAGAGGCCCAAGCAAGATGCGCCCGGAGGAGCGTCTTGCCAAATGTCAACACTGGGTCTGACAGAGCGCCTCCAGGAGAGAGGCCCAAGCAAGACGTGCCCCGAGGAGCCTCTTGTCACATGTCAACACTGGGTCTGTCTGAGCGCCTCCAGGAGAGAAGCCCAAGCAAGACGCGCCCCGAGGAGCGTCTTGCCACATGTCAACAATGGGTCTGACTGAGGGCCTCCAGGAGAGAAGCCCAAGCAAGACGCGCCCCGAGGAGCGTCTTGACACATGTCAACACTGGGTCTGACAGAGGGCCTCCAGGAGAGAGGCCCAAGCAAGACGCGCCCAGAGGAGTGTCTAGCCACATGTCACCACTGGGTCTGACTGAGCGCCTCCAGGAGAGAGGCCCAAGCAAGACGCGCCCCGAGGAGTGTCAGGCCACATGTCACTACTCAGTCTGACTGAGCGCCTCCAGGAGAGAGGCCCAAGCAAGACGCGCCCCGAGGAGCGTCTTGCCACATGTCAGCACTGGGTCTGACTGAGCGCCTCCAGGAGAGAGGCCCCAGCAAGACGCGCCCCGAGGAGCGTCTTGCCTTATGTCAGCACTCGGTCTGACTGAGCGCCTCCAGGAGAAAGGCCCAAGCAAGACGCGCCCTGAGGAGCGTCTTGCCACATGTCAACAATGGGTCTGACTGAGGGCCTCCAGGAGAGAGGCCCAAGCAAGATGCGCCCGGAGGAGCGTCTTGCCACATGTCAACACTGGGTCTGACAGAGGGCCTCCAGGAGAGAGGCCCAAGCAAGACGCGCCCCGAAGAGCGTCTTGTCACATGTCAACACTGGGTTTTTCTGAGCGCCTCCAGGAGAGAAGCCCAAGCAAGACGCGCCCCGAGGAGCGTCTTGCCACATGACACCACTTGGTCTGACTGAGCGCCTCCAGGAGAGAGGCCCAAGCAACATGCACCCCGAGGAGCGTCAGGCCACATGTCACTACTCAGTCTGACTGAGCGCCTCCAGGAGAGAGGCCCAAGCAAGACGCGCCCCGAGGAGCGTCTTGCCACATGTCAACAATGGGTCTTACTGAGTGCCTCCAGGAGAGAAGCCCAAGCAAGACGCGCCCCGAGGAGCTTCCTGCCACATGTCAGCACTCGATCTGACTGAGCGCCTCCAGGAGAGAGGCCAAAGCAAGACGCGCCCCGAGGAGCGTCTTGACACATGTCAACACTGGGTCTGACTGAGCGCCTCCAGGAGAGAGGCCCAAGCAAGACGCACCCCGAGGAGCGTCTTGCCACATGTCAGCACTCGGTCTGACTGAGCGCCTCCAGGAGAGAGGCCCCAGCAAGACGCGCCCCGAGGAGCGTCTTGCCTTATGTCAGCACTGGGTCTGACTGAGCGCCTCCAGGAGAGAGGCCCAAGCAAGACGCGCCCCGAGGAGCGTCTTGCCACATGTCAACAATGGGTCTGACTGAGGGCCTCCAGGAGAGAGGCCCAAGCAAGACGCGCCCCGAGGAGCGTCTTGCCACATGTCACCTCTGGTTCTGACTGAGCGCCTCCAGGAGAGAGGCCCAAGCAAGACGTGCCCCGAGGAGCCTCTTGTCACATGTAAACACTGGGTCTGTCTGAGCGCCTCCAGGAGAGAAGCCCAAGCAAGACGCGCCCCGAGGAGCGTCTTGCCACATGTCAACAATGGGTCTGACTGAGGGCCTCCAGGAGAGAAGCCCAAGCAAGACGCGCCCCGAGGAGCGTCTTGACACATGTCAACACTGGGTCTGACAGAGGGCCTCCAGGAGAGAGGCCCAAGCAAGACACACCCAGAGGAGTGTCTTGCCACATGTCACCACTGGGTCTGACTGAGCGCCTCCAGGAGAGAGGCCCAAGCAAGACGCGCCCTGATGAGCGTCAGGCCACATGTCACTACTCAGTCTGACTGAGCGCCTCCAGGAAAGAGGCCCAAGCAAGACTTGCCCCGAGGAGCGTCTTGCCACATGTCAACAATGGGTCTGACTGAGGGTCTCCAGGAGAGAAGCCCAAGCAAGACGCGCCCAGAGGAGCGTCTTGCCACATGTCAACACTGGGTCTGACTGAGCGCCTCCAGTAGAGAGGCCCAAGCAAGACAGCCCCGAGGAGCGTCTTGACATATGTCAACACTGGGTCGGACTGAGGGCCTCCACGAGAGAAGCCCAAGCAAGACGCGCCCCGAGGAGAGTCTTGCCACATGTCAACACTCGGTCTGACAGAGGGCATTCAGGAGAGAGGCCGAAGCAATACGCGCCCCGAGGAGCGTCTTGCCACATGTCACCACTGGGTCTGACTGAGCGCCTCCAGGAGAGAGGCCCAAGCAAGACGCGCCCCGAGGAGCGTCAGGCCACATGTCACTACTCGGTCTGACTGAGCGCCTCCAGGAGAGAGGCCCAAGCAAGACTTGCCCCGAGGAGCGTCTTGCCACATGTCAACAATGGGTCTGACTGAGGGTCTCCAGGAGAGAAGCCCAAGCAAGACGCGCCCAGAGGAGCGTCTTGCCACATGTCAACACTGGGTCTGACTGAGCGCCTCCAGTAGAGAGGCCCAAGCAAGACAAGCCCCGAGGAGCGTCTTGACATATGTCAACACTGGGTCGGACTGAGGGCCTCCATGAGAGAAGCCCAAGCAAGACGCGCCCCGAGGAGAGTCTTGCCACATGTCAACACTCGGTCTGACAGAGGGCATTCAGGAGAGAGGCCGAAGCAATACGCGCCCCGAGGAGCGTCTTGCCACATGTCACCACTGGGTCTGAATGAGCGCCTCCAGGAGAGAGGCCCAACCAAGACGCGCCCCGAGGAGTGTCTTGCCACATGCCAACACTGGGTCTGACTGAGCGCCTCCAGGAGAGAGGCCCAAGCAAGACGCGCCACGAGGAGCATCTTGCCACGTGTCAACACTGGGTCTGACTGAGCGCCTCCAGGAGAGAGGCCCAAGCAAGATGTGCCCCGAGGAGCGTCTTTCCACGTGTCACCACTGGGTCTGACTGAGCTCCTCCAGGAGAGAGGCCCAAGCAAGACGCGCCCCGAGGAGCGTCTTGCCACATGTCAACACTGGGTCTGACTGAGCGCCTCCAGGAGAGAGGCCCAAGCAAGACACGCCCCGAGGAGCGTCTTGCCACATGTCAACACTGGGTCTGACTGAGCGCCTCCAGGAGAGAAGCCCCAGCAAGACGTGCCCCGAGGAGCGTCTTGCTACATGTCAGCACTCGGTCTGACTGAGCGCCTCCAGGAGAGAGGCCCAAGCAAGATGAGCCCCGAGGAGCGTCTTGCCACATGTCAACAATGGGTCTGACTGAGGGCCTCCAGGAGAGAATCCCAAGCAAAAGGCGCCCCGAGGAGCGTCTTGCCACATGTCAGCACTCGGTCTGACTGAGCGCCTGCAGGAGAGAGGGCCAAGCAAGACGCGCCCCGAGGAGCGTCTTGCCACATGTCAACACTGGGTCTGACTGAGCGCCTCCAGGAGAGAGGCCCAAGCAAGAAACGCCCGAGGAGCCTCTTGACACATGTCAACACTGGGTCTGACTGATCGCCTCCCCAGGAGAGAGGCCCAAGCAAGACGCGCCCCGTGGAGCGTCTTGCCACATGTCAACAATGGGTCTGACTGAGGGCCTCCAGGAGAGAAGCCCAAGCAAGACGCGCCCCAAGGAGCATCTTGCCACATGTCAGCACTCGGTCTGACTGAGCGCCTCCAGGAGAGAGGCCCAAGCAAGACGTGCCCCGAGGAGCGTCTTGTCACATGTCAACACTGGGTCTGACTGAGCGCCTCCAGGAGAGAGGCCCAAGCAAGAAACGCCCGAGGAGCGTCTTGACACATGTCAACACTGGGTCTGACTGATCGCCTCCCCAGGAGAGAGGCCCAGGCAAGACGCGCCCTGAGGAGCGTCTTGCCACATGTCAACACTGGGTCTGACTGAGTGCCTCCAAGAGAGAAGCCCCAGCATGACGCGCCCCAAGGAGCGTCTTGCCACATGTCAACACTGGGTCTGACTGAGCGCCTCCAGGAGACAGGCCCAAGCAAGACTCGCCTGGAGGAGCGTTTTGCCACATGTCAACACTGGGTCTGACAAAGGGCCTCAAGGGGAGCGGCCCAAGCAAGATGCGCCCCGAGGAGCATCTTGCCACATATAAACAATGGGTCTGACTGAGGGCCTCCAGGAGAGAAGCCCAAGCAAGACGCGCCCCGAGGATCGTCTTGCCACATGTCAGCACTCGGTCTGACTGAGCACCTCCAGGAGAGAGGCCCAAGCAAGACGTGCCCCGAGAAGCGTCTTGCCACATGTAAACACTGGGTCTGACTGAGCGCCTCCAGGAGAGAGGCCGAAGCAAGACGCGCCCCGAGGAGCGTCTTGCCACATGTGAACACTGGGTCTTACTGAGCGCCTCCAGGAGAGAGGCCCAAGCAAGACGTTTCCCGAGGAGCGTCTTGCCATATGTCAACACTGGGTCTGACTGAGTGCCTCCATGAGAGAAGCCCCAGCAAGACGCGCCCCGAGGAGCATCTTGCCACATGTCAACACTGGGTCTGACTGAGAACCCCCAGGAGAGAGGCCCAAGCAAGAAGCGCCCCGAGGAGCGTCAGGCCACATGTCACTACTCGGTCTGACTGAGCGCCTCCAGGAGAGAGGCCCAAGCAAGACTTGCCCCGAGGAGCGTCTTGCCACATGTCAACAATGAGTCTGACTGAGCGCCTCCAGGAGAGAGGCCCAAGCAAGACGCGCCCCGAGGAGCGTCAGGCCACATGTCACTACTCGGTCTGACTGAGCGCCTCCAGGAGAGAGGCCCAAGCAAGACTTGCCCCGAGGAGCGTCTTGCCACATGTCAACAATGGGTCTGACTGAGGGTCTCCAGGAGAGAAGCCCAAGCAAGACGCGCCCAGAGGAGCATCTTGCCACATGTCAACACTGGGTCTGACTGAGCGCCTCCAGTAGAGAGGCCCAAGCAAGACAAGCCCCGAGGAGCGTCTTGACATATGTCAACACTGGGTCGGACTGAGGGCCTCCATGAGAGAAGCCCAAGCAAGACGCGCCCCGAGGAGAGTCTTGCCACATGTCAACACTCGGTCTGACAGAGGGCATTCAGGAGAGAGGCCGAAGCAATACGCGCCCCGAGGAGCGTCTTGCCACATGTCACCACTGGGTCTGAATGAGCGCCTCCAGGAGAGAGGCCCAACCAAGACGCGCCCCGAGGAGTGTCTTGCCACATGCCAACACTGGGTCTGACTGAGCGCCTCCAGGAGAGAGGCCCAAGCAAGACGCGCCACGAGGAGCGTCTTGCCACATGTCAACAATGGGTCTGACTGAGCGCCTCCAGGAGAGAGGCCCAAGCAAGATGTGCCCCGAGGAGCGTCTTTCCACGTGTCACCACTGGGTCTGACTGAGCTCCTCCAGGAAAGAGGCCCAAGCAAGACGCGCCCCGAGGAGCGTCTTGCCACATGTCAACACTGGGTCTGACTGAGCGCCTCCAGGAGAGAGGCCCAAGCAAGACACGCCCCGAGGAGCGTCTTGCCACATGTCAACACTGGGTCTGACTGAGCGCCTCCAGGAGAGAGGCCCAAGCAAGACGCGCCCCGAGGAGCGTCTTGCCACATGTCAGCACTGGGTCTGACTGAGCGCCTCCAGGAGAGAGGCCCCAGCAAGACGCGCCCCGAGGAGCGTCTTGCCTTATGTCAGCACTGGGTCTGACTGAGCGCCTCCAGGAGAGAGGCCCAAGCAAGACGCGCCCCGAGGAGCGTCTTGCCACATGTCAACAATGGGTCTGACTGAGGGCCTCCAGGAGAGAGGCCCAAGCAAGATGCGCCCGGAGGAGCGTCTTGCCACATGTCAACACTGGGTCTGACAGAGGGCCTCCAGGAGAGAGGCCCAAGCAAGACGCGCCCCGAGGAGCGTCTTGCCACATGTCACCTCTGGTTCTGACTGAGCGCCTCCAGGAGAGAGGCCCAAGGAAGACGTGCCCCGAGGAGCCTCTTGTCACATGTCAACACTGGGTCTGTCTGAGCGCCTCCAGGAGAGAAACCCAAGCAAGACGCGCCCCGAGGAGCGTCTTGCCACATGTCAACAATGGGTCTGACTGAGGGCCTCCAGGAGAGAAGCCCAAGCAAGACGCGCCCCGAGGAGCGTCTTGACACATGTCAACACTGGGTCTGACAGAGGGCCTCCAGGAGAGAGGCCCAAGCAAGACGCGCCAAGAAGGAGTGTCTTGTCACATGTCACCACTGGGTCTGACTGAGCGCCTCCAGGAGAGAGGCCCAAGCAAGACGCGCCCCGAGGAGCGTCAGGCCACGTCACTACTCAGTCTGACTGAGCGCCTCCAGGAGAGAGGCCCAAGCAAGACTTGCCCCGAGGAGCGTCTTGCCACATGTCAACAATGGGTCTGACTGAGGGTCTCCAGGAGAGAAGCCCAAGCAAGACGCGCCCAGAGGAGCGTCTTGCCACATGTCAACACTGGGTCTGACTGAGCGCCTCCAGTAGAGAGGCCCAAGCAAGACACGCCCCGAGGAGCGTCTTGACATATGTCAAAACTGGGTCGGACTGAGGGCCTCCACGAGAGATGCCCAACAAGACGCGCCCCGAGGAGAGTCTTGCCACATGTCAACACTCGGTCTGACAGAGGGCATTCAGGAGAGAGGCCGAAGCAATACGCGCCCCGAGGAGCGTCTTGCCACATGTCACCACTGGGTCTGACTGAGCGCCTCCAGGAGAGAGGCACAAGCAAGACGCGCCCCGAGGAGCGTCAGGCCACATGTCACTACTCGGTCTGACTGAGCGCCTCCAGGAGAGAGGCCCAAGTAAGATGCGCCACGAGGAGCGTCTTGCCACGTGTCAACACTGGGTCTTACTGAGCGCCTCCAGGAGAGAGGCCCAAGCAAGACGCGCCCCGAGGAGCGTCTTGCCACATGTCAACACTGGGTCTGACTGAGCGCCTCCAGGAGAGAGGCCCAAGCAAGACACGCCCCGAGGAGCGTCTTGCCACATGTCAACACTGGGTCTGACTGAGCGCCTCCAGGAGAGAGGCCCAAGCAAGACGCGCCCCGAGGAGCGTCTTGCCACATGTCAGCACTGGGTCTGACTGAGCGCCTCCAGGAGAGAGGCCCCAGCAAGACGCGCCCCGAGGAGCGTCTTGCCTTATGTCAGCACTCGGTCTGACTGAGCGCCTCCAGGAGAGAGGCCCAAGCAAGACGCGCCCCGAGGAGCGTCTTGCCACATGTCAACAATGGGTCTGACTGAGGGCCTCCAGGAGAGAGGCCCAAGCAAGATGCGCCCGGAGGAGCGTCTTGCCACATGTCAACACTGGGTCTGACAGAGGGCCTCCAGGAGAGAGGCCCAAGCAAGACGTGCCCCGAGGAGCCTCTTGTCACATGTCAACACTGGGTCTGTCTGAGCGCCTCCAGGAGAGAAGCCCAAGCAAGACGCGCCCCGAGGAGCGTCTTGCCACATGTCAACAATGGGTCTGACTGAGGGCCTCCAGGAGAGAAGACCAAGCAAGATGCGCCCCGAGGAGCGTCTTGACACATGTCAACACTGGGTCTGACAGAGGGCCTCCAGGAGAGAGGCCCAAGCAAGACGCGCCCAGAGGAGTGTCTTGCCACATGTCACCACTGGGTCTGACTGAGCGCCTCCAGGAGAGAGGCCCAAGCAAGACGCGCCCCGAGGAGCGTCAGGCCACACGTCACTACTCAGTCTGACTGAGCGCCTCCAGGAGAGAGGCCCAAGCAAGACGCGCCCCGAGGAGCGTCTTGCCACATGTCAGCACTGGGTCTGACTGAGCGCCTCCAGGAGAGAGGCCCCAGCAAGACGCGCCCCGAGGAGCGTCTTGCCTTATGTCAGCACTCGGTCTGACTGAGCGCCTCCAGGAGAAAGGCCCAAGCAAGACGCACCCTGAGGAGCGTCTTGCCACATGTCAACAATGGGTCTGACTGAGGGCCTCCAGGAGAGAGGCCCAAGCAAGACGCGCCCCGAGGAGCGTCTTGTCACATGTCAACACTGGGTCTTTCTGAGCGCCTCCAGGAGAGAAGCCCAAGCAAGACGCGCCCCGAGGAGCGTCTTGCCACATGACACCACTTGGTCTGACTGAGCGCCTCCAGGAGAGAGGCCCAAGCAACACGCACCCCGAGGAGCGTCAGGCCACATGTCACTACTCAGTCTGACTGAGCGCCTCCAGGAGAGAGGCCCAAGCAAGACGCGCCCCGAGGAGCGTCTTGCCACATTTCAACAATGGGTCTTACTGAGGGCCTCCAGGAGAGAAGCCCAAGCAAGACGCGCCCCGAGGAGCTTCCTGCCACATGTCAGCACTCGATCTGACTGAGCGCCTCCAGGAGAGAGTCCAAAGCAAGACGCGCCCCGAGGAGCGTCTTGACACATGTCAACACTGGGTCTGACTGAGCGCCTCCAGGAGAGAGGCCCAAGCAAGACGCGCCCCGAGGAGCGTCTTGCCACATGTCAGCACTGGGTCTGACTGAGCGCCTCCAGGAGAGAGGCCCCAGCAAGACGCGCCCCGAGGAGCGTCTTGCCTTATGTCAGCACTGGGTCTGTCTGAGCGCCTCCAGGAGAGAGGCCCAAGCAAGACGCGCCCCGAGGAGCGTCTTGCCACATGTCAACAATGGGTCTGACTGAGGGTCTCCAGGAGAGAAGCCCAAGCAAGACGTGCCCAGAGGAGCGTCTTGCCACATGTCAACACTGGGTCTGACTGAGCGCCTCCAGGAGAGAGGCCCAAGCAAGACGCGCCCCGAGGAGCGTCTTGCCACATGTCACCTCTGGTTCTGACTGAGCGCCTCCAGGAGAGAGGCCAAAGCAAGACGTGCCCCGAGGAGCCTCTTGTCACATGTCAACACTGGGTCTGTCTGAGCGCCTCCAGGAGAGAAGCCCATGCAAGACGCGCCCCGAGGAGCGTCTTGCCACATGTCAACAATGGGTCTGACTGAGGGCCTCCAGGAGAGAAGCCCAAGCAAGACGCGCCCCGAGGAGCGTCTTGACACATGTCAACACTGGGTCTGACAGAGGGCCTCCAGGAGAGAGGCCCAAGCAAGACACGCCCAGAGGAGTGTCTTGCCACATGTCACCACTGGGTCTGACTGAGCGCCTCCAGGAGAGAGGCCCAAGCAAGACGCGCCCCGAGGAGCGTCAGGCCACATGTCACTACTCAGTCTGACTGAGCGCCTCCAGGAGAGAGGCCCAAGCAAGACTTGCCCCGAGGAGCGTCTTGCCACAAGTCAACACTGGGTCTGACTGAGCGCCTCCAGTAGAGAGGCCCAAGCAAGACACGCTCAGAGGAGTGTCTTGCCACATGTCACCACTGGGTCTGACTGAGCGCCTCCAGGAGAGAGGCCCAAGCAAGACGCGCCCCGAGGAGCGTCAGGCCACATGTCACTACTCAGTCTGACTGAGCGCCTCCAGGAGAGAGGCCCAAGCAAGACTTGCCCCGAGGAGCGTCTTGACATATGTCAACACTGGGTCGGACTGAGGGCCTCCACGAGAGAAGCCCAAGCAAGACGCGCCCCAAGGAGAGTCTTGCCACATGTCAACACTCGGTCTGACAGAGGGCATTCAGGAGAGAGGCCGAAGCAATACGCGCCCCGAGGAGCGTCTTGCCACATGTCACCACTGGGTCTGACTGAGCGCCTCCAGGAGAGAGGCCCAAGCAAGACGCGCCCCGAGGAGCGTCAGGCCACATGTCACTACTCGGTCTGACTGAGCGCCTCCAGGAGAGAGGCCCAAGCAAGACTTGCCCCGAGAAGCGTCTTGCCACATGTCAACAATGGGTCTGACTGAGGGTCTCCAGGAGAGAAGCCCAAGCAAGACGCGCCCAGAGGAGCGTCTTGCCACATGTCAACACTGGGTCTGACTGAGCGCCTCCAGTAGAGAGGCCCAAGCAAGACAAGCCCCGAGGAGCGGCTTGACATATGTCAACACTGGGTCGGACTGAGGGCCTCCATGAGAGAAGCCCAAGCAAGACGCGCCCCGAGGAGAGTCTTGCCACATGTCAACACTCGGTCTGACAGAGGGCATTCAGGAGAGAGGCCGAAGCAATACGCGCCCCGAGGAGCGTCTTGCCACATGTCACCAATGGGTCTGAATGAGCGCCTCCAGGAGAGAGGCCCAACCAAGACGCGCCCCGAGGAGTGTCTTGCCACATGCCAACACTGGGTCTGACTGAGCGCCTCCAGGAGAGAGGCCCAAGCAAGACGCGCCACGAGGAGCGTCTTGCCACATGTCAACAATGGGTCTGACTGAGGGCCTCCAGGAGAGAGGCCCAAGCAAGATGCGCCCGGAGGAGCGTCTTGCCACATGTCAACACTGGGTCTGACAGAGGGCCTCCAGGAGAGAGGCCCAAGCAAGACGCGCCCCGAGGAGCGTCTTGCCACATGTCACCTCTGGTTCTGACTGAGCGCCTCTAGGAGAGAGGCCCAAGGAAGACGTGCCCCGAGGAGCCTCTTGTCACATGTCAACACTGGGTCTGTCTGAGCGCCTCCAGGAGAGAAGCCCAAGCAAGACGCGCCCCGAGGAGCGTCTTGCCACATGTCAACAATGGGTCTGACTGAGGGCCTCCAGGAGAGAAGCCCAAGCAAGACGCGCCCCGAGGAGCGTCTTGACACATGTCAACACTGGGTCTGACAGAGGGCCTCCAGGAGAGAGGCCCAAGCAAGACGCGCCCAGAGGAGCGTCTTGCCACATGTCACCACTGCGTCTGAATGAGCGCCTCCAGGAGAGAGGCCCAACCAAGACGCGCCCCGAGGAGTGTCTTGCCACATGCCAACACTGGGTCTGACTGAGCGCCTCCAGGAGAGAGGCCCAAGCAAGACGCGCCACGAGGAGCGTCTTGCCACGTGTCAACACTGGGTCTGACTGAGCGCCTCCAGGAGAGAGGCCCAAGCAAGATGTGCCCCGAGGAGCGTCTTTCCACGTGTCACCACTGGGTCTGACTGAGCGCCTCCAGGAGAGAGGCCCAAGCAAGACGCGCCCCGAGGAGCGTCTTGCCACATGTCAACACTGGGTCTGACTGAGCGCCTCCAGGAGAGAGGCCCCAGCAAGACGCGCCCCGAGGAGCGTCTTGCCTTATGTCAGCACTGGGTCTGACTGAGCGCCTCCAGGAGAGAGGCCCCAGCAAGACGCGCCCCGAGGAGCGTCTTGCCTTATGTCAGCACTGGGTCTGACTGAGCGCCTCCAGGAGAGAGGCCCAAGCAAGACGCGCCCCGAGGAGCGTCTTGCCACATGTCAACAATGGGTCTGACTGAGGGCCTCCAGGAGAGAGGCCCAAGCAAGATGCGCCCGGAGGAGCGTCTTGCCACATGTCAACACTGGGTCTGACAGAGGGCCTCCAGGAGAGAGGCCCAAGCAAGACGCGCCCCGAGGAGCGTCTTGCCACATGTCACCTCTGGTTCTGACTGAGCGCCTCCAGGAGAGAGGCCCAAGGAAGACGTGCCCCGAGGAGCCTCTTGTCACATGTCAACACTGGGTCTGTCTGAGCGCCTCCAGGAGAGAAACCCAAGCAAGACGCGCCCCGAGGAGCGTCTTGCCACATGTCAACAATGGGTCTGACTGAGGGCCTCCAGGAGAGAAGCCCAAGCAAGACGCGCCCCGAGGAGCGTCTTGACACATGTCAACACTGGGTCTGACAGAGGGCCTCCAGGAGAGAGGCCCAAGCAAGACGCGCCAAGAAGGAGTGTCTTGTCACATGTCACCACTGGGTCTGACTGAGCGCCTCCAGGAGAGAGGCCCAAGCAAGACGCGCCCCGAGGAGCGTCAGGCCACGTCACTACTCAGTCTGACTGAGCGCCTCCAGGAGAGAGGCCCAAGCAAGACTTGCCCCGAGGAGCGTCTTGCCACATGTCAACAATGGGTCTGACTGAGGGTCTCCAGGAGAGAAGCCCAAGCAAGACGCGCCCAGAGGAGCGTCTTGCCACATGTCAACACTGGGTCTGACTGAGCGCCTCCAGTAGAGAGGCCCAAGCAAGACACGCCCCGAGGAGCGTCTTGACATATGTCAAAACTGGGTCGGACTGAGGGCCTCCACGAGAGATGCCCAACAAGACGCGCCCCGAGGAGAGTCTTGCCACATGTCAACACTCGGTCTGACAGAGGGCATTCAGGAGAGAGGCCGAAGCAATACGCGCCCCGAGGAGCGTCTTGCCACATGTCACCACTGGGTCTGACTGAGCGCCTCCAGGAGAGAGGCACAAGCAAGACGCGCCCCGAGGAGCGTCAGGCCACATGTCACTACTCGGTCTGACTGAGCGCCTCCAGGAGAGAGGCCCAAGTAAGATGCGCCACGAGGAGCGTCTTGCCACGTGTCAACACTGGGTCTGACTGAGCGCCTCCAGGAGAGAGGCCCAAGCAAGACGCGCCCCGAGGAGCGTCTTGCCACATGTCAACACTGGGTCTGACTGAGCGCCTCCAGGAGAGAGGCCCAAGCAAGACACGCCCCGAGGAGCGTCTTGCCACATGTCAACACTGGGTCTGACTGAGCGCCTCCAGGAGAGAGGCCCAAGCAAGACGCGCCCCGAGGAGCGTCTTGCCACATGTCAGCACTGGGTCTGACTGAGCGCCTCCAGGAGAGAGGCCCCAGCAAGACGCGCCCCGAGGAGCGTCTTGCCTTATGTCAGCACTCGGTCTGACTGAGCGCCTCCAGGAGAGAGGCCCAAGCAAGACGCGCCCCGAGGAGCGTCTTGCCACATGTCAACAATGGGTCTGACTGAGGGCCTCCAGGAGAGAGGCCCAAGCAAGATGCGCCCGGAGGAGCGTCTTGCCACATGTCAACACTGGGTCTGACAGAGGGCCTCCAGGAGAGAGGCCCAAGCAAGACGTGCCCCGAGGAGCCTCTTGTCACATGTCAACACTGGGTCTGTCTGAGCGCCTCCAGGAGAGAAGCCCAAGCAAGACGCGCCCCGAGGAGCGTCTTGCCACATGTCAACAATGGGTCTGACTGAGGGCCTCCAGGAGAGAAGACCAAGCAAGATGCGCCCCGAGGAGCGTCTTGACACATGTCAACACTGGGTCTGACAGAGGGCCTCCAGGAGAGAGGCCCAAGCAAGACGCGCCCAGAGGAGTGTCTTGCCACATGTCACCACTGGGTCTGACTGAGCGCCTCCAGGAGAGAGGCCCAAGCAAGACGCGCCCCGAGGAGCGTCAGGCCACATGTCACTACTCAGTCTGACTGAGCGCCTCCAGGAGAGAGGCCCAAGCAAGACGCGCCCCGAGGAGCGTCTTGCCACATGTCAGCACTGGGTCTGACTGAGCGCCTCCAGGAGAGAGGCCCCAGCAAGACGCGCCCCGAGGAGCGTCTTGCCTTATGTCAGCACTCGGTCTGACTGAGCGCCTCCAGGAGAAAGGCCCAAGCAAGACGCACCCTGAGGAGCGTCTTGCCACATGTCAACAATGGGTCTGACTGAGGGCCTCCAGGAGAGAGGCCCAAGCAAGACGCGCCCCGAGGAGCGTCTTGTCACATGTCAACACTGGGTCTTTCTGAGCGCCTCCAGGAGAGAAGCCCAAGCAAGACGCGCCCCGAGGAGCGTCTTGCCACATGACACCACTTGGTCTGACTGAGCGCCTCCAGGAGAGAGGCCCAAGCAACACGCACCCCGAGGAGCGTCAGGCCACATGTCACTACTCAGTCTGACTGAGCGCCTCCAGGAGAGAGGCCCAAGCAAGACGCGCCCCGAGGAGCGTCTTGCCACATTTCAACAATGGGTCTTACTGAGGGCCTCCAGGAGAGAAGCCCAAGCAAGACGCGCCCCGAGGAGCTTCCTGCCACATGTCAGCACTCGATCTGACTGAGCGCCTCCAGGAGAGAGTCCAAAGCAAGACGCGCCCCGAGGAGCGTCTTGACACATGTCAACACTGGGTCTGACTGAGCGCCTCCAGGAGAGAGGCCCAAGCAAGACGCGCCCCGAGGAGCGTCTTGCCACATGTCAGCACTGGGTCTGACTGAGCGCCTCCAGGAGAGAGGCCCCAGCAAGACGCGCCCCGAGGAGCGTCTTGCCTTATGTCAGCACTGGGTCTGTCTGAGCGCCTCCAGGAGAGAGGCCCAAGCAAGACGCGCCCCGAGGAGCGTCTTGCCACATGTCAACCATGGGTCTGACTGAGGGTCTCCAGGAGAGAAGCCCAAGCAAGACGTGCCCAGAGGAGCGTCTTGCCACATGTCAACACTGGGTCTGACTGAGCGCCTCCAGGAGAGAGGCCCAAGCAAGACGCGCCCCGAGGAGCGTCTTGCCACATGTCACCTCTGGTTCTGACTGAGCGCCTCCAGGAGAGAGGCCAAAGCAAGACGTGCCCCGAGGAGCCTCTTGTCACATGTCAACACTGGGTCTGTCTGAGCGCCTCCAGGAGAGAAGCCCATGCAAGACGCGCCCCGAGGAGCGTCTTGCCACATGTCAACAATGGGTCTGACTGAGGGCCTCCAGGAGAGAAGCCCAAGCAAGACGCGCCCCGAGGAGCGTCTTGACACATGTCAACACTGGGTCTGACAGAGGGCCTCCAGGAGAGAGGCCCAAGCAAGACACGCCCAGAGGAGTGTCTTGCCACATGTCACCACTGGGTCTGACTGAGCGCCTCCAGGAGAGAGGCCCAAGCAAGACGCGCCCCGAGGAGCGTCAGGCCACATGTCACTACTCAGTCTGACTGAGCGCCTCCAGGAGAGAGGCCCAAGCAAGACTTGCCCCGAGGAGCGTCTTGCCACAAGTCAACACTGGGTCTGACTGAGCGCCTCCAGTAGAGAGGCCCAAGCAAGACACGCCCAGAGGAGTGTCTTGCCACATGTCACCACTGGGTCTGACTGAGCGCCTCCAGGAGAGAGGCCCAAGCAAGACGCGCCCCGAGGAGCGTCAGGCCACATGTCACTACTCAGTCTGACTGAGCGCCTCCAGGAGAGAGGCCCAAGCAAGACTTGCCCCGAGGAGCGTCTTGACATATGTCAACACTGGGTCGGACTGAGGGCCTCCACGAGAGAAGCCCAAGCAAGACGCGCCCCAAGGAGAGTCTTGCCACATGTCAACACTCGGTCTGACAGAGGTCATTCAGGAGAGAGGCCGAAGCAATACGCGCCCCGAGGAGCGTCTTGCCACATGTCACCACTGGGTCTGACTGAGCGCCTCCAGGAGAGAGGCCCAAGCAAGACGCGCCCCGAGGAGCGTCAGGCCACATGTCACTACTCGGTCTGACTGAGCGCCTCCAGGAGAGAGGCCCAAGCAAGACTTGCCCCGAGAAGCGTCTTGCCACATGTCAACAATGGGTCTGACTGAGGGTCTCCAGGAGAGAGGCCCAAGGAAGACGCGCCACGAGGAGCGTCTTGCCACATGTCAACAATGGGTCTGACTGAGGGCCTCCAGGAGAGAGGCCCAAGCAAGATGCGCCCGGAGGAGCGTCTTGCCACATGTCAACACTGGGTCTGACAGAGGGCCTCCAGGAGAGAGGCCCAAGCAAGACGCGCCCCGAGGAGCGTCTTGCCACATGTCACCTCTGGTTCTGACTGAGCGCCTCCAGGAGAGAGGCCCAAGGAAGACGTGCCCCGAGGAGCCTCTTGTCACATGTCAACACTGGGTCTGTCTGAGCGCCTCCAGGAGAGAAGCCCAAGCAAGACGCGCCCCGAGGAGCGTCTTGCCACATGTCAACAATGGGTCTGACTGAGGGCCTCCAGGAGAGAAGCCCAAGCAAGACGCGCCCCGAGGAGCGTCTTGACACATGTCAACACTGGGTCTGACAGAGGGCCTCCAGGAGAGAGGCCCAAGCAAGACGCGCCCAGAGGAGTGTCTTGTCACATGTCACCACTGGGTCTGACTGAGCGCCTCCAGGAGAGAGGCCCAAGCAAGACGCGCCCCGAGGAGCGTCAGGCCACATGTCACTACTCAGTCTGACTGAGCGCCTCCAGGAGAGAGGCCCAAGCAAGACTTGCCCCGAGGAGCGTCTTGCCACATGTCAACAATGGGTCTGACTGAGGGTCTCCAGGAGAGAAGCCCAAGCAAGACGCGCCCAGAGGAGCGTCTTGCCACATGTCAACACTGGGTCTGACTGAGCGCCTCCAGTAGAGAGGCCCAAGCAAGACACGCCCCGAGGAGCGTCTTGACATATGTCAACACTGGGTCGGACTGAGGGCCTCCACGAGAGAAGCCCAAGCAAGACGCGCCCCGAGGAGAGTCTTGCCACATGTCAACACTCGGTCTGACAGAGGGCATTCAGGAGAGAGGCCGAAGCAATACGCGCCCACGAGGAGCGTCTTGCCAAATGTCACCACTGGGTCTGACTGAGCGCCTCCAGGAGAGAGGCCCATGCAAGACGCGCCCCGAGGAGCGTCAGGCCACATGTCACTACTCGGTCTGACTGAGCGCCTCCAGGAGAGAGGCCCAAGCAAGACTTGCCCCGAGGAGCGTCTTGCCACATGTCAACAATGGGTCTGACTGAGGGTCTCCAGGAGAGAAGCCCAAGCAAGACGCGCCCAGAGGAGCGTCTTGTCACATGTCAACACTGGGTCTGACTGAGCGCCTCCAGTAGAGAGGCCCAAGCAAGACAAGCCCCGAGGAGCGCCTTGACATATGTCAACACTGGGTTGGACTGAGGGCCTCCATGAGAGAAGCCCAAGCAAGACGCGCCCCGAGGAGAGTCTTGCCACATGTCAACACTCGGTCTGACAGAGGGCATTCAGGAGAGAGGCCGAAGCAATACGCGCCCCGAGGAGCGTCTTGCCACATGTCACCACTGCGTCTGAATGAGCACCTCCAGGAGAGAGGCCCAACCAAGACGCGCCCCGAGGAGTGTCTTGCCACATGCCAACACTGGGTCTGACTGAGCGCCTCCAGGAGAGAGGCCCAAGCAAGACGCGCCACGAGGAGCGTCTTGCCACGTGTCAACACTGGGTCTGACTGAGCGCCTCCAGGAGAGAGGCCCAAGCAAGATGTGCCCCGAGGAGCGTCTTTCCACGTGTCACCACTGGGTCTGACTGAGCGCCTCCAGGAGAGAGGCCCAAGCAAGACGCGCCCCGAGGAGCGTCTTGCCACATGTCAACACTGGGTCTGACTGAGCGCCTCCAGGAGAGAGGCCCAAGCAAGACGCGCCCCGAGGAGCGTCTTGCCACATGTCAGCACTGGGTCTGACTGAGCGCCTCCAGGAGAGAGGCCCCAGCAAGACGCGCCCCGAGGAGCGTCTTGCCTTATGTCAGCACTCGGTCTGACTGAGCGCCTCCAGGAGAGAGGCCCAAGCAAGACGCGCCCCGAGGAGCGTCTTGCCACATGTCAACAATGGGTCTGACTGAGGGCCTCCAGGAGAGAGGCCAAAGCAAGATGCGCCCGGAGGAGCGTCTTGCCAAATGTCAACACTGGGTCTGACAGAGCGCCTCCAGGAGAGAGGCCCAAGCAAGACGTGCCCCGAGGAGCCTCTTGTCACATGTCAACACTGGGTCTGTCTGAGCGCCTCCAGGAGAGAAGCCCAAGCAAGACGCGCCCCGAGGAGCGTCTTGCCACATGTCACTAATGGGTCTGACTGAGGGCCTCCAGGAGAGAAGCCCAAGCAAGACGCGCCCCGAGGAGCGTCTTGACACATGTCAACACTGGGTCTGACAGAGGGCCTCCAGGAGAGAGGCCCAAGCAAGACGCGCCCAGAGGAGTGTCTAGCCACATGTCACCACTGGGTCTGACTGAGCGCCTCCAGGAGAGAGGCCCAAGCAAGACGCGCCCCGAGGAGCGTCAGGCCACATGTCACTACTCAGTCTGACTGAGCGCCTCCAGGAGAGAGGCCCAAGCAAGACGCGCCCCGAGGAGCGTCTTGCCACATGTCAGCACTGGGTCTGACTGAGCGCCTCCAGGAGAGAGGCCCCAGCAAGACGCGCCCCGAGGAGCGTCTTGCCTTATGTCAGCACTCGGTCTGACTGAGCGCCTCCAGGAGAAAGGCCCAAGCAAGACGCGCCCTGAGGAGCGTCTTGCCACATGTCAACAATGGGTCTGACTGAGGGCCTCCAGGAGAGAGGCCCAAGCAAGATGCGCCCGGAGGAGCGTCTTGCCACATGTCAACACTGGGTCTGACAGAGGGCCTCCAGGAGAGAGGCCCAAGCAAGACGCGCCCCGAGGAGCGTCTTGCCACATGTAACCTCTGGTTCTGACTGAGCGCCTCCAGGAGAGAGGCCCAAGCAAGACGCGCCCCGAGGAGCGTCTTGTCACATGTCAACACTGGGTCTTTCTGAGCGCCTCCAGGAGAGAAGCCCAAGCAAGACGCGCCCCGAGGAGCGTCTTGCCACATGACACCACTTGGTCTGACTGAGCGCCTCCAGGAGAGAGGCCCAAGCAACATGCACCCCGAGGAGCGTCAGGCCACATGTCACTACTCAGTCTGACTGAGCGCCTCCAGGAGAGAGGCCCAAGCAAGACGCGCCCCGAGGAGCGTCTTGCCACATGTCAACAATGGGTCTTACTGAGGGCCTCCAGGAGAGAAGCCCAAGCAAGACGCGCCCCGAGGAGCTTCCTGCCACATGTCAGCACTCGATCTGACTGAGCGCCTCCAGGAGAGAGGCCAAAGCAAGACGCGCCCCGAGGAGCGTCTTGACACATGTCAACACTGGGTCTGACTGAGCGCCTCCAGGAGAGAGGCCCAAGCAAGACGTGCCCCGAGGAGCGTCTTGCCACATGTCAGCACTCGGTCTGACTGAGCGCCTCCAGGAGAGAGGCCCCAGCAAGACGCGCCCCGAGGAGCGTCTTGCCTTATGTCAGCACTGGGTCTGACTGAGCGCCTCCAGGAGAGAGGCCCAAGCAAGACGCGCCCCGAGGAGCGTCTTGCCACATGTCAACAATGGGTCTGACTGAGGGCCTCCAGGAGAGAGGCCCAAGCAAGACGCGCCCCGAGGAGCGTTTTGCCACATGTCACCTCTGGTTCTGACTGAGCGCCTCCAGGAGAGAGGCCCAAGCAAGACGTGCCCCGAGGAGCCTCTTGTCACATGTAAACACTGGGTCTGTCTGAGCGCCTCCAGGAGAGAAGCCCAAGCAAGACGCGCCCCGAGGAGCGTCTTGCCACATGTCAACAATGGGTCTGACTGAGGGCCTCCAGGAGAGAAGCCCAAGCAAGACGCGCCCCGAGGAGCGTCTTGACACATGTCAACACTGGGTCTGACAGAGGGCCTCCAGGAGAGAGGCCCAAGCAAGACACGCCCAGAGGAGTGTCTTGCCACATGTCACCACTGGGTCTGACTGAGCGCCTCCAGGAGAGAGGCCCAAGCAAGACGCGCCCCGAGGAGCGTCAGGCCACATGTCACTACTCAGTCTGACTGAGCACCTCCAGGAGAGAGGCCCAAGCAAGACTTGCCCCGAGGAGCGTCTTGCCACATGTCAACAATGGGTCTGACTGAGGGTCTCCAGGAGAGAAGCCCAAGCAAGACGCGCCCAGAGGAGCGTCTTGCCACATGTCAACACTGGGTCTGACTGAGCGCCTCCAGTAGAGAGGCCCAAGCAAGACACGCCCCGAGGAGCGTCTTGACATATGTCAACACTGGGTCGGACTGAGGGCCTCCACGAGAGAAGCCCAAGCAAGACGCGCCCCGAGGAGAGTCTTGCCACATGTCAACACTCGGTCTGACAGAGGGCATTCAGGAGAGAGGCCGAAGCAATACGCGCCCCGAGGAGCGTCTTGCCACATGTCACCACTGGGTCTGACTGAGCGCCTCCAGGAGAGAGGCCCAAGCAAGACGCGCCCCGAGGAGCGTCAGGCCACATGTCACTACTCGGTCTGACTGAGCGCCTCCAGGAGAGAGGCCCAAGCAAGACTTGCCCCGAGGAGCGTCTTGCCACATGTCAACAATGGGTCTGACTGAGGGTCTCCAGGAGAGAAGCCCAAGCAAGACGCGCCCAGAGGAGCGTCTTGCCACATGTCAACACTGGGTCTGACTGAGCGCCTCCAGTAGAGAGGCCCAAGCAAGACAAGCCCCGAGGAGCGTCTTGACATATGTCAACACTGGGTCGGACTGAGGGCCTCCATGAGAGAAGCCCAAGCAAGACGCGCCCCGAGGAGAGTCTTGCCAAATGTCAACACTGGGTCTTACAGAGCGCCTCCAGGAGAGAGGCCCAAGCAAGACGTGCCCCGAGGAGCCTCTTGTCACATGTCAACACTGGGTCTGTCTGAGCGCCTCCAGGAGAGAAGCCCAAGCAAGACGCGCCCCGAGGAGCGTCTTGCCACATGTCACTAATGGGTCTGACTGAGGGCCTCCAGGAGAGAAGCCCAAGCAAGACGCGCCCCGAGGAGCGTCTTGACACATGTCAACACTGGGTCTGACAGAGGGCCTCCAGGAGAGAGGCCCAAGCAAGACGCGCCCAGAGGAGTGTCTAGCCACATGTCACCACTGGGTCTGACTGAGCGCCTCCAGGAGAGAGGCCCAAGCAAGACGCGCCCCGAGGAGCGTCAGGCCACATGTCACTACTCAGTCTGACTGAGCGCCTCCAGGAGAGAGGCCCAAGCAAGACGCGCCCCGAGGAGCGTCTTGCCACATGTCAGCACTGGGTCTGACTGAGCGCCTCCAGGAGAGAGGCCCCAGCAAGACGCGCCCCGAGGAGCGTCTTGCCTTATGTCAGCACTCGGTCTGACTGAGCGCCTCCAGGAAAAAGGCCCAAGCAAGACGCGCCCTGAGGAGCGTCTTGCCACATGTCAACAATGGGTCTGACTGAGGGCCTCCAGGAGAGAGGCCCAAGCAAGATGCGCCCGGAGGAGCGTCTTGCCACATGTCAACACTGGGTCTGACAGAGGGCCTCCAGGAGAGAGGCCCAAGCAAGACGCGCCCCGAGGAGCGTCTTGCCACATGTCACCTCTGGTTCTGACTGAGCGCCTCCAGGAGAGAGGCCCAAGCAAGACGCGCCCCGAGGAGCGTCTTGTCACATGTCAACACTGGGTCTTTCTGAGCGCCTCCAGGAGAGAAGCCCAAGCAAGACGCGCCCCGAGGAGCGTCTTGCCACATGACACCACTTGGTCTGACTGAGCGCCTCCAGGAGAGAGGCCCAAGCAACATGCACCCCGAGGAGCGTCAGGCCACATGTCACTACTCAGTCTGACTGAGCGCCTCCAGGAGAGAGGCCCAAGCAAGACGCGCCCCGAGGAGCGTCTTGCCACATGTCAACACTGGGTCTGACTGAGCGCCTCCAGGAGCGAGGCCCAAGCAAGACGCGCCCCGAGGAGCGTCTTGCCACATGTCAGCACTCGGTCTGACTGAGCGCCTCCAGGAGAGAGGCCCCAGCAAGACGCGCCCCGAGGAGCGTCTTGCCTTATGTCAGCACTGGGTCTGACTGAGCGCCTCCAGGAGAGAGGCCCAAGCAAGACGCGCCCCGAGGAGCGTCTTGCCACATGTCAACAATGGGTCTGACTGAGGGCCTCCAGGAGAGAGGCCCAAGCAAGACGCGCCCCGAGGAGCGTTTTGCCACATGTCACCTCTGGTTCTGACTGAGCGCCTCCAGGAGAGAGGCCCAAGCAAGACGTGCCCCGAGGAGCCTCTTGTCACATGTAAACACTGGGTCTGTCTGAGCGCCTCCAGGAGAGAAGCCCAAGCAAGACGCGCCCCGAGGAGCGTCTTGCCACATGTCAACAATGGGTCTGACTGAGGGCCTCCAGGAGAGAAGCCCAAGCAAGACGCGCCCCGAGGAGCGTCTTGACACATGTCAACACTGGGTCTGACAGAGGGCCTCCAGGAGAGAGGCCCAAGCAAGACACGCCCAGAGGAGTGTCTTGCCACATGTCACCACTGGGTCTGACTGAGCGCCTCCAGGAGAGAGGCCCAAGCAAGACGCGCCCCGAGGAGCGTCAGGCCACATGTCACTACTCAGTCTGACTGAGCACCTCCAGGAGAGAGGCCCAAGCAAGACTTGCCCCGAGGAGCGTCTTGCCACATGTCAACAATGGGTCTGACTGAGGGTCTCCAGGAGAGAAGCCCAAGCAAGACGCGCCCAGAGGAGCGTATTGCCACATGTCAACACTGGGTCTGACTGAGCGCCTCCAGTAGAGAGGCCCAAGCAAGACACGCCCAGAGGAGCGTCTTGACATATGTCAACACTGGGTCGGACTGAGGGCCTCCACGAGAGAAGCCCAAGCAAGACGCGCCCCGAGGAGAGTCTTGCCACATGTCAACACTCGGTCTGACAGAGGGCATTCAGGAGAGAGGCCGAAGCAATACGCGCCCCGAGGAGCGTCTTGCCACATGTCACCACTGGGTCTGACTGAGCGCCTCCAGGAGAGAGGCCCAAGCAAGACGCGCCCCGAGGAGCGTCAGGCCACATGTCACTACTCGGTCTGACTGAGCGCCTCCAGGAGAGAGGCCCAAGCAAGACTTGCCCCGAGGAGCGTCTTGCCACATGTCAACAATGGGTCTGACTGAGGGTCTCCAGGAGAGAAGCCCAAGCAAGACGCGCCCAGAGGAGCGTCTTGCCACATGTCAACACTGGGTCTGACTGAGCGCCTCCAGTAGAGAGGCCCAAGCAAGACAAGCCCCGAGGAGCGTCTTGACATATGTCAACACTGGGTCGGACTGAGGGCCTCCATGAGAGAAGCCCAAGCAAGACGCGCCCCGAGGAGAGTCTTGCCACATGTCAACACTCGGTCTGACAGAGGGCATTCAGGAGAGAGGCCGAAGCAATACGCGCCCCGAGGAGCGTCTTGCCACATGTCACCACTGGGTCTGAATGAGCGCCTCCAGGAGAGAGGCCCAACCAAGACGCGCCCCGAGGAGTGTCTTGCCACATGCCAACACTGGGTCTGACTGAGCGCCTCCAGGAGAGAGGCCCAAGCAAGACGCGCCACGAGGAGCATCTTGCCACGTGTCAACACTGGGTCTGACTGAGCGCCTCCAGGAGAGAGGCCCAAGCAAGACGCGCCCCGAGGAGCGTCTTGCCACATGTCAACACTGGGTCTGACTGAGCGCCTCCAGGAGAGAGGCCCAAGCAAGACGCGCCCCGAGGAGCGTCTTGCCACATGTCAGCACTGGGTCTGACTGAGCGCCTCCAGGAGAGAGGCCCCAGCAAGACGCGCCCCGAGGAGCGTCTTGCCTTATGTCAGCACTGGGTCTGACTGAGCGCCTCCAGGAGAGAGGCCCAAGCAAGACGCGCCCCTAGGAGCGTCTTGCCACATGTCAACAATGGATCTGACTGAGGGCCTCCAGGAGAGAGGCCCAAGCAAGATGCGCCCGGAGGAGCGTCTTGCCACATGTCAACACTGGGTCTGACAGAGGGCCTCCAGGAGAGAGGCCCAAGCAAGACGCGCCCCGAGGAGCGTCTTGCCACATGTCACCTCTGGTTCTTACTGAGCGCCTCCAGGAGAGAGGCCCAAGGAAGACGTGCCCCGAGGAGCCTCTTCTCACATGTCAACACTGGGTCCTTCTGAGCGCCTCCAGGAGAGAAGCCCAAGCAAGACGCGCCCCGAGGAGCGTCTTGCCACATGTCAACAATGGGTCTGACTGAGGGCCTCCAGGAGAGAAGCCCAAGCAAGACGCGCCCCGAGGAGCGTCTTGACACATGTCAACACTGGGTCTGACAGAGGGCCTCCAGGAGAGAGGCCCAAGCATGACGCGCCCAGAGGAGTGTCTTGCCACATGTCACCACTGGGTCTGACTTAGCGCCTCCAGGAGAGAGGCCCAAGCAAGACGCGCCCCGAGGAGCGTCAGGCCACATGTCACTACTCAGTCTGACTGAGCGCCTCCAGGAGAGAGGCCCAAGCAAGACTTGCCCCGAGGAGCGTCTTGCCACATGTCAACAATGGGTCTGACTGAGGGTCTCCAGGAGAGAAGCCCAAGCAAGACGCGCCCAGAGGAGCGTCTTGCCACATGTCAACAATGGGTCTGACTGAGCGCCCCCAGTAGAGAGGCCCAAGCAAGACACGCCCCGAGGAGCGTCTTGACATATGTCAACACTGGGTCGGACTGAGGGCCTCCACGAGAGAAGCCCAAGCAAGACGCGCCCCGAGGAGAGCCTTGCCACATGTCAACACTCGGTCTGACAGAGGGCATTCAGGAGAGAGGCCGAAGCAATACGCGCCCCGAGGAGCGTCTTGCCACATGTCACCACTGGGTCTGACTGAGCGCCTCCAGGAGAGAGGCCCCAGCAAGACGCGCCCCGAGGAGCGTCTTGCCTTATGTCAGCACTCGGTCTGACTGAGCGCCTCCAGGAAAAAGGCCCAAGCAAGACGCGCCCTGAGGAGCGTCTTGCCACATGTAAACAATGGGTCTGACTGAGGGCCTCCAGGAGAGAGGCCCAAGCAAGATGCGCCCGGAGGAGCGTCTTGCCACATGTCAACACTGGGTCTGACAGAGGGCCTCCAGGAGAGAGGCCCAAGCAAGACGCGCCCCGAGGAGCGTCTTGCCACATGTCACCTCTGGTTCTGACTGAGCGCCTCCAGGAGAGAGGCCCAAGCAAGACGCGCCCCGAGGAGCGTCTTGTCACATGTCAACACTGGGTCTTTCTGAGCGCCTCCAGGAGAGAAGCCCAAGCAAGACGCGCCCCGAGGAGCGTCTTGCCACATGACACCACTTGGTCTGACTGAGCGCCTCCAGGAGAGAGGCCCAAGCAACATGCACCCCGAGGAGCGTCAGGCCACATGTCACTACTCAGTCTGACTGAGCGCCTCCAGGAGAGAGGCCCAAGCAAGACGCGCCCCGAGGAGCGTCTTGCCTTATGTCAGCACTGGGTCTGACTAAGCGCCTCCAGGAGAGAGGCCCAAGCAAGACGCGCCCCGAGGAGCGTCTTGCCACATGTCAACAATGGGTCTTACTGAGGGCCTCCAGGAGAGAAGCCCAAGCAAGACGCGCCCCGAGGAGCTTCCTGCCACATGTCAGCACTCGATCTGACTGAGCGCCTCCAGGAGAGAGGCCAAAGCAAGACGCGCCCCGAGGAGCGTCTTGACACATGTCAACACTGGGTCTGACTGAGCGCCTCCAGGAGCGAGGCCCAAGCAAGACGCGCCCCGAGGAGCGTCTTGCCACATGTCAGCACTCGGTCTGACTGAGCGCCTCCAGGAGAGAGGCCCCAGCAAGACGCGCCCCGAGGAGCGTCTTGCCTTATGTCAGCACTGGGTCTGACTAAGCGCCTCCAGGAGAGAGGCCCAAGCAAGACGCGCCCCGAGGAGCGTCTTGCCACATGTCAACAATGGGTCTGACTGAGGGCCTCCAGGAGAGAGGCCCAAGCAAGACGCGCCCCGAGGAGCGTTTTGCCACATGTCACCTCTGGTTCTGACTGAGCGCCTCCAGGAGAGAGGCCCAAGCAAGACGTGCCCCGAGGAGCCTCTTGTCACATGTAAACACTGGGTCTGTCTGAGCGCCTCCAGGAGAGAAGCCCAAGCAAGACGCGCCCCGAGGAGCGTCTTGCCACATGTCAACAATGGGTCTGACTGAGGGCCTCCAGGAGAGAAGCCCAAGCAAGACGCGCCCCGAGGAGCGTCTTGACACATGTCAACACTGGGTCTGACAGAGGGCCTCCAGGAGAGAGGCCCAAGCAAGACACGCCCAGAGGAGTGTCTTGCCACATGTCACCACTGGGTCTGACTGAGCGCCTCCAGGAGAGAGGCCCAAGCAAGACGCGCCCCGAGGAGCGTCAGGCCACATGTCACTACTCAGTCTGACTGAGCACCTCCAGGAGAGAGGCCCAAGCAAGACTTGCCCCGAGGAGCGTCTTGCCACATGTCAACAATGGGTCTGACTGAGGGTCTCCAGGAGAGAAGCCCAAGCAAGACGCGCCCAGAGGAGCGTATTGCCACATGTCAACACTGGGTCTGACTGAGCGCCTCCAGTAGAGAGGCCCAAGCAAGACACGCCCCGAGGAGCGTCTTGACATATGTCAACACTGGGTCGGACTGAGGGCCTCCACGAGAGAAGCCCAAGCAAGACGCGCCCCGAGGAGAGTCTTGCCACATGTCAACACTCGGTCTGACAGAGGGCATTCAGGAGAGAGGCCGAAGCAATACGCGCCCCGAGGAGCGTCTTGCCACATGTCACCACTGGGTCTGACTGAGCGCCTCCAGGAGAGAGGCCCAAGCAAGACGCGCCCCGAGGAGCGTCAGGCCACATGTCACTACTCGGTCTGACTGAGCGCCTCCAGGAGAGAGGCCCAAGCAAGACTTGCCCCGAGGAGCGTCTTGCCACATGTCAACAATGGGTCTGACTGAGGGTCTCCAGGAGAGAAGCCCAAGCAAGACGCGCCCAGAGGAGCGTCTTGCCACATGTCAACACTGGGTCTGACTGAGCGCCTCCAGTAGAGAGGCCCAAGCAAGACAAGCCCCGAGGAGCGTCTTGACATATGTCAACACTGGGTCGAACTGAGGGCCTCCATGAGAGAAGCCCAAGCAAGACGCGCCCCGAGGAGAGTCTTGCCACATGTCAACACTCGGTCTGACAGAGGGCATTCAGGAGAGAGGCCGAAGCAATACGCGCCCCGAGGAGCGTCTTGCCACATGTCACCACTGGGTCTGAATGAGCGCCTCCAGGAGAGAGGCCCAACCAAGACGCGCCCCGAGGAGTGTCTTGCCACATGCCAACACTGGGTCTGACTGAGCGCCTCCAGGAGAGAGGCCCAAGCAAGACGCGCCACGAGGAGCATCTTGCCACGTGTCAACACTGGGTCTGACTGAGCGCCTCCAGGAGAGAGGCCCAAGCAAGACGCGCCCCGAGGAGCGTCTTCCCACATGTCAACACTGGGTCTGACTGAGCGCCTCCAGGAGAGAGGCCCAAGCAAGACGCGCCCCGAGGAGCGTCTTGCCACATGTCAGCACTGGGTCTGACTGAGCGCCTCCAGGAGAGAGGCCCCAGCAAGACGCGCCCCGAGGAGCGTCTTGCCTTATGTCAGCACTGGGTCTGACTGAGCGCCTCCAGGAGAGAGGCCCAAGCAAGACGCGCCCCGAGGAGCGTCTTGCCACATGTCAACAATGGATCTGACTGAGGGCCTCCAGGAGAGAGGCCCAAGCAAGATGCGCCCGGAGGAGCGTCTTGCCACATGTCAACACTGGGTCTGACAGAGGGCCTCCAGGAGAGAGGCCCAAGCAAGACGCGCCCCGAGGAGCGTCTTGCCACATGTCACCTCTGGTTCTTACTGAGCGCCTCCAGGAGAGAGGCCCAAGGAAGACGTGCCCCGAGGAGCCTCTTCTCACATGTCAACACTGGGTCCTTCTGAGCGCCTCCAGGAGAGAAGCCCAAGCAAGACGCGCCCCGAGGAGCGTCTTGCCACATGTCAACAATGGGTCTGACTGAGGGCCTCCAGGAGAGAAGCCCAAGCAAGACGCGCCCCGAGGAGCGTCTTGACACATGTCAACACTGGGTCTGACAGAGGGCCTCCAGGAGAGAGGCCCAAGCATGACGCGCCCAGAGGAGTGTCTTGCCACATGTCACCACTGGGTCTGACAGAGCGCCTCCAGGAGAGAGGCCCAAGCAAGACGCGCCCCGAGGAGCGTCAGGCCACATGTCACTACTCAGTCTGACTGAGCGCCTCCAGGAGAGAGGCCCAAGCAAGACTTGCCCCGAGGAGCGTCTTGCCACATGTCAACAATGGGTCTGACTGAGGGTCTCCAGGAGAGAAGCCCAAGCAAGACGCGCCCAGAGGAGCGTCTTGCCACATGTCAACAATGGGTCTGACTGAGCGCCCCCAGTAGAGAGGCCCAAGCAAGACACGCCCCGAGGAGCGTCTTGACATATGTCAACACTGGGTCGGACTGAGGGCCTCCACGAGAGAAGCCCAAGCAAGACGCGCCCCGAGGAGAGCCTTGCCACATGTCAACACTCGGTCTGACAGAGGGCATTCAGGAGAGAGGCCGAAGCAATACGCGCCCCGAGGAGCGTCTTGCCACATGTCACCACTGGGTCTGACTGAGCGCCTCCAGGAGAGAGGCCCAAGCAAGACGCGCCCCGAGGAGCGTCAGGCCACATGTCACTACTCGGTCTGACTGAGCGCCTCCAGGAGAGAGGCCCAAGCAAGACTTGCCCCGAGGAGCGTCTTGCCACATGTCAACAATGGGTCTGACTGAGGGTCTCCAGGAGAGAAGCCCAAGCAAGACGCGCCCAGAGGAGCGTCTTGCCACATGTCAACACTGGGTCTGACTGAGCGCCTCCAGTAGAGAGGCCCAAGCAAGACAAGCCCCGAGGAGCGTCTTGACATATGTCAACACTGGGTCAGACTGAGGGCCTCCATGAGAGAAACCCAAGCAAGACGCGCCCCGAGGAGAGTCTTGCCACATGTCAACACTCGGTCTGACAGAGGGCATTCAGGAGAGAGGCCGAAGCAATACGCGCCCCGAGGAGCGTCTTGCCACATGTCACCACTGGGTCTGACTGAGCGCCTCCAGGAGAGAGGCCCAAGCAAGACGCGCCCCGAGGAGCGTCTTGCCACATGTCAGCACTGGGTCTGACTGAGCGCCTCCAGGAGAGAGGCCCCAGCAAGACGCGCCCCGAGGAGCGTCTTGCCTTATGTCAGCACTGGGTCTGACTGAGCGCCTCCAGGAGAGAGGCCCAAGCAAGACGCGCCCCGAGGAGCGTCTTGCCACATGTCAACAATGGATCTGAATGAGGGCCTCCAGGAGAGAGGCCCAAGCAAGATGCGCCCGGAGGAGCGTCTTGCCACATGTCACTACTCAGTCTGACTGAGCGCCTCCAGGAGAGAGGGCCAAGCAAGACTTGCCCCGAGGAGCGTCTTGCCACATGTCAACAATGGGTCTGACTGAGGGTCTCCAGGAGAGAAGCCCAAGCAAGACGCGCCCAGAGGAGCGTCTTGCCACATGTCAACAATGGGTCTGACTGAGCGCCCCCAGTAGAGAAGCCCAAGCAAGACGCGCCCCGAGGAGAGCCTTGCCACATGTCAACACTCGGTCTGACAGAGGGCATTCAGGAGAGAGGCCGAAGCAATACGCGCCCCGAGGAGCGTCTTGCCACATGTCACCACTGGGTCTGACTGAGCGCCTCCAGGAGAGAGGCCCAAGCAAGACGCGCCCCGAGGAGCGTCAGGCCACATGTCACTACTCGGTCTGACTGAGCGCCTCCAGGAGAGAGGCCCAAGCAAGACTTGCCCCGAGGAGCGTCTTGCCACATGTCAACAATGGGTCTGACTGAGGGTCTCCAGGAGAGAAGCCCAAGCAAGACGCGCCCAGAGGAGCGTCTTGCCACATGTCAACACTGGGTCTGACTGAGCGCCTCCAGTAGAGAGGCCCAAGCAAGACAAGCCCCGAGGAGCGTCTTGACATATGTCAACACTGGGTCAGACTGAGGGCCTCCATGAGAGAAACCCAAGCAAGACGCGCCCCGAGGAGAGTCTTGCCACATGTCAACACTCGGTCTGACAGAGGGCATTCAGGAGAGAGGCCGAAGCAATACGCGCCCCGAGGAGCGTCTTGCCACATGTCACCACTGGGTCTGACTGAGCGCCTCCAGGAGAGAGGCCCAAGCAAGACGCGCCCCGAGGAGCGTCTTGCCACATGTCAGCACTGGGTCTGACTGAGCGCCTCCAGGAGAGAGGACCCAGCAAGACGCGCCCCGAGGAGCGTCTTGCCTTATGTCAGCACTGGGTCTGACTGAGCGCCTCCAGGAGAGAGGCCCAAGCAAGACGCGCCCCGAGGAGCGTCTTGCCACATGTCAACAATGGATCTGACTGAGGGCCTCCAGGAGAGAGGCCCAAGCAAGATGCGCCCGGAGGAGTGTCTTGCCACATGTCAACACTGGGTCTGACAGAGGGCCTCCAGGAGAGAGGCCCAAGCAAGACGCGCCCCGAGGAGCGTCTTGCCACATGTCACCTCTGGTTCTTACTGAGCGCCTCCAGGAGAGAGGCCCAAGGAAGACGTGCCCCGAGGAGCCTCTTCTCACATGTCAACACTGGGTCCTTCTGAGCGCCTCCAGGAGAGAAGCCCAAGCAAGACGCGCCCCGAGGAGCGTCTTGCCACATGTCAACAATGGGTCTGACTGAGGGCCTCCAGGAGAGAAGCCCAAGCAAGACGCGCCCCGAGGAGCGTCTTGACACATGTCAACACTGGGTCTGACAGAGGGCCTCCAGGAGAGAGGCCCAAGCAAGACGCGCCCAGAGGAGTGTCTTGCCACATGTCACCACTGGGTCTGACTGAGCGCCTCCAGGAGAGAGGCCCAAGCAAGACGCGCCCCGAGGAGCGTCAGGCCACATGTCACTACTCAGTCTGACTGAGCGCCTCCTGGAGAGAGGCCCAAGCAAGACTTGCCCCGAGGAGCGTCTTGCCACATGTCAACAATGGGTCTGACTGAGGGTCTCCAGGAGAGAAGCCCAAGCAAGACGCGCCCAGAGGAGCGTCTTGCCACATGTCAACAATGGGTCTGACTGAGCGCCCCCAGTAGAGAGGCCCAAGCAAGACACGCCCCGAGGAGCGTCTTGACATATGTCAACACTGGGTCGGACTGAGGGCCTCCACGAGAGAAGCCCAAGCAAGACGCGCCCCGAGGAGAGCCTTGCCACATGTCAACACTCGGTCTGACAGAGGGCATTCAGGAGAGAGGCCGAAGCAATACGCGCCCCGAGGAGCGTCTTGCCACATGTCACCACTGGGTCTGACTGAGCGCCTCCAGGAGAGAGGCCCAAGCAAGACGCGCCCCGAGGAGCGTCAGGCCACATGTCACTACTCGGTCTGACTGAGCGCCTCCAGGAGAGAGGCCCAAGCAAGACTTGCCCCGAGGAGCGTCTTGCCACATGTCAACAATGGGTCTGACTGAGGGTCTCCAGGAGAGAAGCCCAAGCAAGACGCGCCCAGAGGAGCGTCTTGCCACATGTCAACACTGGGTCTGACTGAGCGCCTCCAGTAGAGAGGCCCAAGCAAGACAAGCCCCGAGGAGCGTCTTGACATATGTCAACACTGGGTCAGACTGAGGGCCTCCATGAGAGAAGCCCAAGCAAGACGCGCCCCGAGGAGAGTCTTGCCACATGTCAACACTCGGTCTGACAGAGGGCATTCAGGAGAGAGGCCGAAGCAATACGCGCCCCGAGGAGCGTCTTGCCACATGTCACCACTGGGTCTGAATGAGCGCCTCCAGGAGAGAGGCCCAACCAAGACGCGCCCCGAGGAGTGTCTTGCCACATGCCAACACTGGGGCTGACTGAGCGCCTCCAGGAGAGAGGCCCAAGCAAGACGCGCCACGAGGAGCGTCTTGCCACGTGTCAACACTGGGTCTGACTGAGCGCCTCCAGGAGAGAGGCCCAAGCAAGATGTGCCCCGAGGAGCGTCTTTCCACGTGTCACCACTGGGTCTGACTGAGCGCCTCCAGGAGAGAGGCCCAAGCAAGACGCGCCCCGAGGAGCGTCTTGCCACATGTCAACACTGGGTCTGACTGAGCGCCTCCAGGAGATAGGCCCAAGCAAGACACGCCCCGAGGAGCGTCTTGCCACATGTCAACACTGGGTCTGACTGAGCGCCTCCAGGAGAGAGGCCCAAGCAAGACGCGCCCCGAGGAGCGTCTTGCCACATGTCAGCACTGGGTCTGACTGAGCGCCTCCAGGAGAGAGGCCCCAGCAAGACGCGCCCCGAGGAGCGTCTTGCCTTATGTCAGCACTCCGTCTGACTGAGCGCCTCCAGGAGAGAGGCCCAAGCAAGACGCGCCCCGAGGAGCGTCTTGCCACATGTCAACAATGGGTCTGACTGAGGGCCTCCAGGAGAGAGGCCCAAGCAAGATGCGCCCGGAGGAGCGTCTTGCCAAATGTCAACACTGGGTCTGACAGAGCGCCTCCAGGAGAGAGGCCCAAGCAAGACGCGCCCCGAGGAGCGTCTTGCCACATGTCAACAATGGGTCTGACTGAGGGCCTCCAGGAGAGAAGCCCAAGCAAGACGCGCCCCGAGGAGCGTCTTGACACATGTCAACACTGGGTCTGACAGAGGGCCTCCAGGAGAGAGGCCCAAGCAAGACGCGCCCAGAGGAGTGTCTTGCCACATGTCACCACTGGGTCTGACTGAGCGCCTCCAGGAGAGAGGCCCAAGCAAGACGCGCCCCGAGGAGCGTCTTGCCACATGTCAGTACTGGGTCTGACTGAGCGCCTCCAGGAGAGAGGCCCCAGCAAGACGCGCCCCGAGGAGCGTCTTGCCTTATGTCAGCACTCGGTCTGACTGAGCGCCTCCAGGAGAAAGGCCCAAGCAAGACGCGCCCTGAGGAGCGTCTTGCCACATGTCAACAATGGGTCTGACTGAGGGCCTCCAGGAGAGAGGCCCAAGCAAGATGCGCCCGGAGGAGCGTCTTGCCACATGTCAACACTGGGTCTGACAGAGGGCCTCCAGGAGAGAGGCCCAAGCAAGACGCGCCCCGAGGAGCGTCTTGCCACATGTCACCTCTGGTTCTGACTGAGCGCCTCCAGGAGAGAGGCCCAAGCAAGACGTGCCCCGAGGAGCCTCTTGTCACATGTAAACACTGGGTCTGTCTGAGCGCCTCCAGGAGAGAAGCCCAAGCAAGACGCGCCCCGAGGAGCGTCTTGCCACATGTCAACAATGGGTCTGACTGAGGGCCTCCAGGAGAGAAGCCCAAGCAAGACGCGCCCCGAGGAGCGTCTTGACACATGTCAACACTGGGTCTGACAGAGGGCCTCCAGGAGAGAGGCCCAAGCAAGACACGCCCAGAGGAGTGTCTTGCCACATGTCACCACTGGGTCTGACTGAGTGCCTCCAGGAGAGAGGCCCAAGCAAGACGCGCCCCGAGGAGCGTCAGGCCACATGTCACTACTCAGTCTGACTGAGCGCCTCCAGGAGAGAGGCCCAAGCAAGACTTGCCCCGAGGAGCGTCTTGCCACATGTCAACAATGGGTCTGACTGAGCGCCTCCAGTAGAGAGGCCCAAGCAAGACACGCCCCGAGGAGCGTCTTGACATATGTCAACACTGGGTCGGACTGAGGGCCTCCACGAGAGAAGCCCAAGCAAGACGCGCCCCGAGGAGAGTCTTGCCACATGTCAACACTCGGTCTGACAGAGGGCATTCAGGAGAGAGGCCGAAGCAATACGCGCCCCGAGGAGCGTCTTGCCACATGTCACCACTGGGTCTGACTGAGCGCCTCCAGGAGAGAGGCCCAAGCAAGACGCGCCCCGAGGAGCGTCAGGCCACATGTCACTACTCGGTCTGACTGAGCGCCTCCAGGAGAGAGGCCCAAGCAAGACTTGCCCCGAGGAGCGTCTTGCCACATGTCAACAATGGGTCTGACTGAGGGTCTCCAGGAGAGAAGCCCAAGCAAGACGCGCCCAGAGGAGCGTCTTGCCACATGTCAACACTGGGTCTGACTGAGCGCCTCCAGTAGAGAGGCCCAAGCAAGACAAGCACCGAGGAGCGTCTTGACATATGTCAACACTGGGTCGGACTGAGGGCCTCCATGAGAGAAGCCCAAGCAAGACGCGCCCCGAGGAGAGTCTTGCCACATGTCAACACTCGGTCTGACAGAGGGCATTCAGGAGAGAGGCCGAAGCAATACGCGCCCCGAGGAGCGTCTTGCCACATGTCACCACTGGGTCTGAATGAGCGCCTCCAGGAGAGAGGCCCAACCAAGACGCGCCCCGAGGAGTGTTTTGCCACATGCCAACACTGGGTCTGACTGAGCGCCTCCAGGAGAGAGGCCCCAGCAAGACGCGCACCGAGGAGCGTCTTGCCTTATGTCAGCACTCGGTCTGACTGAGCGCCTCCAGGAGAGAGGCCCAAGCAAGACGCGCCCCGAGGAGCGTCTTGCCACATGTCAACAATGGGTCTGACTGAGGGCCTCCAGGAGAGAGGCCCAAGCAAGATGCGCCCGGAGGAGCGTCTTGCCAAATGTCAACACTGGGTCTGACAGAGCGCCTCCAGGAGAGAGGCCCAAGCAAGACGTGCCCCGAGGAGCCTCTTGTCACGTGTCAACACTGGGTCTGTCTGAGCGCCTCCAGGAGAGAAGCCCAAGCAAGACGCGCCCCGAGGAGCGTCTTGCCACATGTCAACAATGGGTCTGACTGAGGGCCTCCAGGAGAGAAGCCCAAGCAAGACGCGCCCCGAGGAGCGTCTTGACACATGTCAACACTGGGTCTGACAGAGGGCCTCCAGGAGAGAGGCCCAAGCAAGACGCGCCCAGAGGAGTGTCTTGCCACATGTCACCACTGGGTCTGACTGAGCGCCTCCAGGAGAGAGGCCCAAGCAAGACGCGCCCCGAGGAGCGTCTTGCCACATGTCAGCACTGGGTCTGACTGAGCGCCTCCAGGAGAGAGGCCCCAGCAAGACGCGCCCCGAGGAGCGTCTTGCCTTATGTCAGCACTCGGTCTGACTGAGCGCCTCCAGGAGAGAGGACCCAGCAAGACGCGCCCCGAGGAGCGTCTTGCCTTATGTCAGCACTGGGTCTGACTGAGCGCCTCCAGGAGAGAGGCCCAAGCAAGACGCGCCCCGAGGAGCGTCTTGCCACATGTCAACAATGGATCTGACTGAGGGCCTCCAGGAGAGAGGCCCAAGCAAGATGCGCCCGGAGGAGTGTCTTGCCACATGTCAACACTGGGTCTGACAGAGGGCCTCCAGGAGAGAGGCCCAAGCAAGACGCGCCCCGAGGAGCGTCTTGCCACATGTCAACAATGGGTCTGACTGAGGGCCTCCAGGAGAGAAGCCCAAGCAAGACGCGCCCCGAGGAGCGTCTTGACACATGTCAACACTGGGTCTGACAGAGGGCCTCCAGGAGAGAGGCCCAAGCAAGACGCGCCCAGAGGAGTGTCTTGCCACATGTCACCACTGGGTCTGACTGAGCGCCTCCAGGAGAGAGGCCCAAGCAAGACGCGCCCCGAGGAGCGTCAGGCCACATGTCACTACTCAGTCTGACTGAGCGCCTCCTGGAGAGAGGCCCAAGCAAGACTTGCCCCGAGGAGCGTCTTGCCACATGTCAACAATGGGTCTGACTGAGGGTCTCCAGGAGAGAAGCCCAAGCAAGACGCGCCCAGAGGAGCGTCTTGCCACATGTCAACAATGGGTCTGACTGAGCGCCCCCAGTAGAGAGGCCCAAGCAAGACACGCCCCGAGGAGCGTCTTGACATATGTCAACACTGGGTCGGACTGAGGGCCTCCACGAGAGAAGCCCAAGCAAGACGCGCCCCGAGGAGAGCCTTGCCACATGTCAACACTCGGTCTGACAGAGGGCATTCAGGAGAGAGGCCGAAGCAATACGCGCCCCGAGGAGCGTCTTGCCACATGTCACCACTGGGTCTGACTGAGCGCCTCCAGGAGAGAGGCCCAAGCAAGACGCGCCCCGAGGAGCGTCAGGCCACATGTCACTACTCGGTCTGACTGAGCGCCTCCAGGAGAGAGGCCCAAGCAAGACTTGCCCCGAGGAGCGTCTTGCCACATGTCAACAATGGGTCTGACTGAGGGTCTCCAGGAGAGAAGCCCAAGCAAGACGCGCCCAGAGGAGCGTCTTGCCACATGTCAACACTGGGTCTGACTGAGCGCCTCCAGTAGAGAGGCCCAAGCAAGACAAGCCCCGAGGAGCGTCTTGACATATGTCAACACTGGGTCAGACTGAGGGCCTCCATGAGAGAAGCCCAAGCAAGACGCGCCCCGAGGAGAGTCTTGCCACATGTCAACACTCGGTCTGACAGAGGGCATTCAGGAGAGAGGCCGAAGCAATACGCGCCCCGAGGAGCGTCTTGCCACATGTCACCACTGGGTCTGAATGAGCGCCTCCAGGAGAGAGGCCCAACCAAGACGCGCCCCGAGGAGTGTCTTGCCACATGCCAACACTGGGTCTGACTGAGCGCCTCCAGGAGAGAGGCCCAAGCAAGACGCGCCACGAGGAGCGTCTTGCCACGTGTCAACACTGGGTCTGACTGAGCGCCTCCAGGAGAGAGGCCCAAGCAAGATGTGCCCCGAGGAGCGTCTTTCCACGTGTCACCACTGGGTCTGACTGAGCGCCTCCAGGAGAGAGGCCCAAGCAAGACGCGCCCCGAGGAGCGTCTTGCCACATGTCAACACTGGGTCTGACTGAGCGCCTCCAGGAGATAGGCCCAAGCAAGACACGCCCCGAGGAGCGTCTTGCCACATGTCAACACTGGGTCTGACTGAGCGCCTCCAGGAGAGAGGCCCAAGCAAGACGCGCCCCGAGGAGCGTCTTGCCACATGTCAGCACTGGGTCTGACTGAGCGCCTCCAGGAGAGAGGCCCCAGCAAGACGCGCCCCGAGGAGCGTCTTGCCTTATGTCAGCACTCGGTCTGACTGAGCGCCTCCAGGAGAGAGGCCCAAGCAAGACGCGCCCCGAGGAGCGTCTTGCCACATGTCAACAATGGGTCTGACTGAGGGCCTCCAGGAGAGAGGCCCAAGCAAGATGCGCCCGGAGGAGCGTCTTGCCAAATGTCAACACTGGGTCTGACAGAGCGCCTCCAGGAGAGAGGCCCAAGCAAGACGCGCCCCGAGGAGCGTCTTGCCACATGTCAACAATGGGTCTGACTGAGGGCCTCCAGGAGAGAAGCCCAAGCAAGACGCGCCCCGAGGAGCGTCTTGACACATGTCAACACTGGGTCTGACAGAGGGCCTCCAGGAGAGAGGCCCAAGCAAGACGCGCCCAGAGGAGTGTCTTGCCACATGTCACCACTGGGTCTGACTGAGCGCCTCCAGGAGAGAGGCCCAAGCAAGACGCGCCCCGAGGAGCGTCTTGCCACATGTCAGTACTGGGTCTGACTGAGCGCCTCCAGGAGAGAGGCCCCAGCAAGACGCGCCCCGAGGAGCGTCTTGCCTTATGTCAGCACTCGGTCTGACTGAGCGCCTCCAGGAGAAAGGCCCAAGCAAGACGCGCCCTGAGGAGCGTCTTGCCACATGTCAACAATGGGTCTGACTGAGGGCCTCCAGGAGAGAGGCCCAAGCAAGATGCGCCCGGAGGAGCGTCTTGCCACATGTCAACACTGGGTCTGACAGAGGGCCTCCAGGAGAGAGGCCCAAGCAAGACGCGCCCCGAGGAGCGTCTTGCCACATGTCACCTCTGGTTCTGACTGAGCGCCTCCAGGAGAGAGGCCCAAGCAAGACGTGCCCCGAGGAGCCTCTTGTCACATGTAAACACTGGGTCTGTCTGAGCGCCTCCAGGAGAGAAGCCCAAGCAAGACGCGCCCCGAGGAGCGTCTTGCCACATGTCAACAATGGGTCTGACTGAGGGCCTCCAGGAGAGAAGCCCAAGCAAGACGCGCCCCGAGGAGCGTCTTGACACATGTCAACACTGGGTCTGACAGAGGGCCTCCAGGAGAGAGGCCCAAGCAAGACACGCCCAGAGGAGTGTCTTGCCACATGTCACCACTGGGTCTGACTGAGTGCCTCCAGGAGAGAGGCCCAAGCAAGACGCGCCCCGAGGAGCGTCAGGCCACATGTCACTACTCAGTCTGACTGAGCGCCTCCAGGAGAGAGGCCCAAGCAAGACTTGCCCCGAGGAGCGTCTTGCCACATGTCAACAATGGGTCTGACTGAGCGCCTCCAGTAGAGAGGCCCAAGCAAGACACGCCCCGAGGAGCGTCTTGACATATGTCAACACTGGGTCGGACTGAGGGCCTCCACGAGAGAAGCCCAAGCAAGACGCGCCCCGAGGAGAGTCTTGCCACATGTCAACACTCGGTCTGACAGAGGGCATTCAGGAGAGAGGCCGAAGCAATACGCGCCCCGAGGAGCGTCTTGCCACATGTCACCACTGGGTCTGACTGAGCGCCTCCAGGAGAGAGGCCCAAGCAAGACGCGCCCCGAGGAGCGTCAGGCCACATGTCACTACTCGGTCTGACTGAGCGCCTCCAGGAGAGAGGCCCAAGCAAGACTTGCCCCGAGGAGCGTCTTGCCACATGTCAACAATGGGTCTGACTGAGGGTCTCCAGGAGAGAAGCCCAAGCAAGACGCGCCCAGAGGAGCGTCTTGCCACATGTCAACACTGGGTCTGACTGAGCGCCTCCAGTAGAGAGGCCCAAGCAAGACAAGCACCGAGGAGCGTCTTGACATATGTCAACACTGGGTCGGACTGAGGGCCTCCATGAGAGAAGCCCAAGCAAGACGCGCCCCGAGGAGAGTCTTGCCACATGTCAACACTCGGTCTGACAGAGGGCATTCAGGAGAGAGGCCGAAGCAATACGCGCCCCGAGGAGCGTCTTGCCACATGTCACCACTGGGTCTGAATGAGCGCCTCCAGGAGAGAGGCCCAACCAAGACGCGCCCCGAGGAGTGTTTTGCCACATGCCAACACTGGGTCTGACTGAGCGCCTCCAGGAGAGAGGCCCCAGCAAGACGCGCACCGAGGAGCGTCTTGCCTTATGTCAGCACTCGGTCTGACTGAGCGCCTCCAGGAGAGAGGCCCAAGCAAGACGCGCCCCGAGGAGCGTCTTGCCACATGTCAACAATGGGTCTGACTGAGGGCCTCCAGGAGAGAGGCCCAAGCAAGATGCGCCCGGAGGAGCGTCTTGCCAAATGTCAACACTGGGTCTGACAGAGCGCCTCCAGGAGAGAGGCCCAAGCAAGACGTGCCCCGAGGAGCCTCTTGTCACGTGTCAACACTGGGTCTGTCTGAGCGCCTCCAGGAGAGAAGCCCAAGCAAGACGCGCCCCGAGGAGCGTCTTGCCACATGTCAACAATGGGTCTGACTGAGGGCCTCCAGGAGAGAAGCCCAAGCAAGACGCGCCCCGAGGAGCGTCTTGACACATGTCAACACTGGGTCTGACAGAGGGCCTCCAGGAGAGAGGCCCAAGCAAGACGCGCCCAGAGGAGTGTCTTGCCACATGTCACCACTGGGTCTGACTGAGCGCCTCCAGGAGAGAGGCCCAAGCAAGACGCGCCCCGAGGAGCGTCTTGCCACATGTCAGCACTGGGTCTGACTGAGCGCCTCCAGGAGAGAGGCCCCAGCAAGACGCGCCCCGAGGAGCGTCTTGCCTTATGTCAGCACTCGGTCTGACTGAGCGCCTCCAGGAGAAAGGCCCAAGCAAGACGCGCCCTGAGGAGCGTCTTGCCACATGTCAACAATGGGTCTGACTGAGGGTCTCCAGGAGAGAAGCCCAAGCAAGACGCGCCCAGAGGAGCGTCTTGCCACATGTCAACACTGGGTCTGACTGAGCGCCTCCAGTAGAGAGGCCCAAGCAAGACAAGCACCGAGGAGCGTCTTGACATATGTCAACACTGGGTCGGACTGAGGGCCTCCATGAGAGAAGCCCAAGCAAGACGCGCCCCGAGGAGAGTCTTGCCACATGTCAACACTCGGTCTGACAGAGGGCATTCAGGAGAGAGGCCGAAGCAATACGCGCCCCGAGGAGCGTCTTGCCACATGTCACCACTGGGTCTGAATGAGCGCCTCCAGGAGAGAGGCCCAACCAAGACGCGCCCCGAGGAGTGTTTTGCCACATGCCAACACTGGGTCTGACTGAGCGCCTCCAGGAGAGAGGCCCCAGCAAGACGCGCCCCGAGGAGCGTCTTGCCTTATGTCAGCACTCGGTCTGACTGAGCGCCTCCAGGAGAGAGGCCCAAGCAAGACGCGCCCCGAGGAGCGTCTTGCCACATGTCAACAATGGGTCTGACTGAGGGCCTCCAGGAGAGAGGCCCAAGCAAGATGCGCCCGGAGGAGCGTCTTGCCAAATGTCAACACTGGGTCTGACAGAGCGCCTCCAGGAGAGAGGCCCAAGCAAGACGTGCCCCGAGGAGCCTCTTGTCACATGTCAACACTGGGTCTGTCTGAGCGCCTCCAGGAGAGAAGCCCAAGCAAGACGCGCCCCGAGGAGCGTCTTGCCACATGTCAACAATGGGTCTGACTGAGGGCCTCCAGGAGAGAAGCCCAAGCAAGACGCGCCCCGAGGAGCGTCTTGACACATGTCAACACTGGGTCTGACAGAGGGCCTCCAGGAGAGAGGCCCAAGCAAGACGCGCCCAGAGGAGTGTCTTGCCACATGTCACCACTGGGTCTGACTGAGCGCCTCCAGGAGAGAGGCCCAAGCAAGACGCGCCCCGAGGAGCGTCTTGCCACATGTCAGCACTGGGTCTGACTGAGCGCCTCCAGGAGAGAGGCCCCAGCAAGACGCGCCCCGAGGAGCGTCTTGCCTTATGTCAGCACTCGGTCTGACTGAGCGCCTCCAGGAGAAAGGCCCAAACAAGACGCGCCCTGAGGAGCGTCTTGCCACATGTCAACAATGGGTCTGACTGAGGGCCTCCAGGAGAGAGGCCCAAGCAAGATGCGCCCGGAGGAGCGTCTTGCCACATGTCAACACTGGGTCTGACAGAGGGCCTCCAGGAGAGAGGCCCAAGCAAGACGCGCCCCGAGGAGCGTCTTGCCACATGTCACCTCTGGTTCTGACTGAGCGCCTCCAGGAGAGAGGCCCAAGCAAGACGTGCCCCGAGGAGCCTCTTGTCACATGTAAACACTGGGTCTGTCTGAGCGCCTCCAGGAGAGAAGCCCAAGCAAGACGCGCCCCGAGGAGCGTCTTGCCACATGTCAACAATGGGTCTGACTGAGGGCCTCCAGGAGAGAAGCCCAAGCAAGACGCGCCCCGAGGAGCGTCTTGACACATGTCAACACTGGGTCTGACAGAGGGCCTCCAGGAGAGAGGCCCAAGCAAGACACGCCCAGAGGAGTGTCTTGCCACATGTCACCACTGGGTCTGACTGAGTGCCTCCAGGAGAGAGGCCCAAGCAAGACGCGCCCCGAGGAGCGTCAGGCCACATGTCACTACTCAGTCTGACTGAGCGCCTCCAGGAGAGAGGCCCAAGCAAGACTTGCCCCGAGGAGCGTCTTGCCACATGTCAACAATGGGTCTGACTGAGCGCCTCCAGTAGAGAGGCCCAAGCAAGACAAGCCCCGAGGAGCGTCTTGACATATGTCAACACTGGGTCGGACTGAGGGCCTCCACGAGAGAAGCCCAAGCAAGACGCGCCCCGAGGAGAGTCTTGCCACATGTCAACACTCGGTCTGACAGAGGGCATTCAGGAGAGAGGCCGAAGCAATACGCGCCCCGAGGAGCGTCTTGCCACATGTCACCACTGGGTCTGACTGAGCGCCTCCAGGAGAGAGGCCCAAGCAAGACGCGCCCCGAGGAGCGTCAGGCCACATGTCACTACTCGGTCTGACTGAGCGCCTCCAGGAGAGAGGCCCAAGCAAGACTTGCCCCGAGGAGCGTCTTGCCACATGTCAACAATGGGTCTGACTGAGGGTCTCCAGGAGAGAAGCCCAAGCAAGACGCGCCCAGAGGAGCGTCTTGCCACATGTCAACACTGGGTCTGACTGAGCGCCTCCAGTAGAGAGGCCCAAGCAAGACAAGCACCGAGGAGCGTCTTGACATATGACAACACTGGGTCGGACTGAGGGCCTCCATGAGAGAAGCCCAAGCAAGACGCGCCCCGAGGAGAGTCTTGCCACATGTCAACACTCGGTCTGACAGAGGGCATTCAGGAGAGAGGCCGAAGCAATACGCGCCCCGAGGAGCGTCTTGCCACATGTCACCACTGGGTCTGAATGAGCGCCTCCAGGAGAGAGGCCCAACCAAGACGCGCCCCGAGGAGTGTTTTGCCACTTGCCAACACTGGGTCTGACTCAGCGCCTCCAGGAGAGAGGCCCAAGCAAAACGCGCCACGAGGAGCATCTTGCCACGTGTCAACACTGGGTCTGACTGAGCGCCTCCAGGAGAGAGGCCCAAGCAAGATGTGCCCCGAGGAGCGTCTTTCCACGTGTCACCACTGGGTCTGACTGAGCTCCTCCAGGAGAGAGGCCCAAGCAAGACGCGCCCCGAGGAGCGTCTTGCCACATGTCAACACTGGGTCTGACTGAGCGCCTCCAGGAGAGAGGCCCAAGCAAGACACGCCCCGAGGAGCGTCTTGCCACATGTCAACACTGGGTCTGACTGAGCGCCTCCAGGAGAGAGGCCCAAGCAAGACGCGCCCCGAGGAGCGTCTTGCCACATGTCAGCACTGGGTCTGACTGAGCGCCTCCAGGAGAGAGGCCCCAGCAAGACGCGCCCCGAGGAGCGTCTTGCCTTATGTCAGCACTGGGTCTGACTGAGCGCCTCCAGGAGAGAGGCCCAAGCAAGACGCGCCCCGAGGAGCATCTTGCCACATGTCAACAATGGATCTGACTGAGGGCCTCCAGGAGAGAGGCCCAAGCAAGATGCGCCCGGAGGAGCGTCTTGCCACATGTCAACACTGGGTCTGACAGAGGGCCTCCAGGAGAGAGGCCCAAGCAAGACGCGCCCCGAGGAGCGTCTTGCCACATGTCACCTCTGGTTCTTACTGAGCGCCTCCAGGAGAGAGGCCCAAGGAAGACGTGCCCCGAGGAGCCTCTTCTCACATGTCAACACTGGGTCCTTCTGAGCGCCTCCAGGAGAGAAGCCCAAGCAAGACGCGCCCCGAGGAGCGTCTTGCCACATGTCAACAATGGGTCTGACTGAGGGCCTCCAGGAGAGAAGCCCAAGCAAGACGCGCCCCGAGGAGCGTCTTGACACATGTCAACACTGGGTCTGACAGAGGGCCTCCAGGAGAGAGGCCCAAGCAAGACGCGCCCAGAGGAGTGTCTTGCCACATGTCACCACTGGGTCTGACTGAGCGCCTCCAGGAGAGAGGCCCAAGCAAGACGCGCCCCGAGGAGCGTCAGGCCACATGTCACTACTCAGTCTGACTGAGCGCCTCCAGGAGAGAGGCCCAAGCAAGACTTGCCCCGAGGAGCGTCTTGCCACATGTCAACAATGGGTCTTACTGAGGGTCTCCAGGAGAGAAGCCCAAGCAAGACGCGCCCAGAGGAGCGTCTTGCCACATGTCAACAATGGGTCTGACTGAGCGCCCCCAGTAGAGAGGCCCAAGCAAGACACGCCCCGAGGAGCGTCTTGCCATATGTCAACACTGGGTCGGACTGAGGGCCTCCACGAGAGAAGCCCAAGCAAGACGCGCCCCGAGGAGAGTCTTGCCACATGTCAACACTCGGTCTGACAGAGGGCATTCAGGAGAGAGGCCGAAGCAATACGCGCCCCGAGGAGCGTCTTGCCACATGTCACCACTGGGTCTGACTGAGCGCCTCCAGGAGAGAGGCCCAAGCAAGACGCGCCCCGAGGAGCGTCAGGCCACATGTCACTACTCGGTCTGACTGAGCGCCTCCAGGAGAGAGGCCCAAGCAAGACTTGCCCCGAGGAGCGTCTTGCCACATGTCAACAATGGGTCTGACTGAGGGTCTCCAGGAGAGAAGCCCAAGCAAGACGCGCCCAGAGGAGCGTCTTGCCACATGTCAACACTGGGTCTGACTGAGCGCCTCCAGTAGAGAGGCCCAAGCAAGACAAGCCCCGAGGAGCGTCTTGACATATGTCAACACTGGGTCAGACTGAGGGCCTCCATGAGAGAAGCCCAAGCAAGACGCGCCCCGAGGAGAGTCTTGCCACATGTCAACACTCGGTCTGACAGAGGGCATTCAGGAGAGAGGCCGAAGCAATACGCGCCCCGAGGAGCGTCTTGCCACATGTCACCACTGGGTCTGAATGAGCGCCTCCAGGAGAGAGGCCCAACCAAGACGCGCCCCGAGGAGTGTCTTGCCACATGCCAACACTGGGTCTGACTGAGCGCCTCCAGGAGAGAGGCCCAAGCAAGACGCGCCACGAGGAGCGTCTTGCCACGTGTCAACACTGGGTCTGACTGAGCGCCTCCAGGAGAGAGGCCCAAGAAGGATGTGCCCCGAGGAGCGTCTTTCCACGTGTCACCACTGGGTCTGACTGAGCGCCTCCAGGAGAGAGGCCCAAGCAAGACGCGCCCCGAGGAGCGTCTTGCCACATGTGAACACTGGGTCTGACTGAGCGCCTCCAGGAGAGAGGCCCAAGCAAGACACGCCCCGAGGAGCGTCTTGCCACATGTCAACACTGGGTCTGACTGAGCGCCTCCAGGAGAGAGGCCCAAGCAAGACGCGCCCCGAGGAGCGTCTTGCCACATGTCAGCACTGGGTCTGACTGAGCGCCTCCAGGAGAGAGGCCCCAGCAAGACGCGCCCCGAGGAGCGTCTTGCCTTATGTCAGCACTCGGTCTGACTGAGCGCCTCCAGGAGAGAGGCCCAAGCAAGACGCGCCCCGAGGAGCGTCTTGCCACATGTCAACAATGGGTCTGACTGAGGGCCTCCAGGAGAGAGGCCCAAGCAAGATGCGCCCGAAGGAGCGTCTTGCCAAATGTCAACACTGGGTCTGACAGAGCGCCTCCAGGAGAGAGGCCCAAGCAAGACGTGCCCCGAGGAGCCTCTTGTCACATGTCAACACTGGGTCTGTCTGAGCGCCTCCAGGAGAGAAGCCCAAGCAAGACGCGCCCCGAGGAGCGTCTTGCCACATGTCAACAATGGGTCTGACTGAGGGCCTCCAGGAGAGAAGCCCAAGCAAGACGCGCCCCGAGGAGCGTCTTGACACATGTCAACACTGGGTCTGACAGAGGGCCTCCAGGAGAGAGGCCCAAGCAAGACGCGCCCAGAGGAGTGTCTAGCCACATGTCACCACTGGGTCTGACTGAGCGCCTCCAGGAGAGAGGCCCAAGCAAGACGCGCCCCGAGGAGTGTCAGGCCACATGTCACTACTCAGTCTGACTGAGCGCCTCCAGGAGAGAGGCCCAAGCAAGACGCGCCCCGAGGAGCGTCTTGCCACATGTCAGCACTGGGTCTGACTGAGCGCCTCCAGGAGAGAGGCCCCAGCAAGACGCGCCCCGAGGAGCGTCTTGCCTTATGTCAGCACTCGGTCTGACTGAGCGCCTCCAGGAGAAAGGCCCAAGCAAGACGCGCCCTGAGGAGCGTCTTGCCACATGTCAACAATGGGTCTGACTGAGGGCCTCCAGGAGAGAGGCCCCAGCAAGATGCGCCCGGAGGAGCGTCTTGCCACATGTCAACACTGGGTCTGACAGAGGGCCTCCAGGAGAGAGGCCCAAGCAAGACGCGCCCCGAGGAGCGTCTTGTCACATGTCAACACTGGGTCTTTCTGAGCGCCTCCAGGAGAGAAGCCCAAGCAAGACGCGCCCCGAGGAGCGTCTTGCCACATGACACCACTTGATCTGACTGAGCGCCTCCAGGAGAGAGGCCCAAGCAACATGCACCCCGAGGAGCGTCAGGCCACATGTCACTACTCAGTCTGACTGAGCGCCTCCAGGAGAGAGGCCCAAGCAAGACGCGCCCCGAGGAGCGTCTTGCCACATGTCAACAATGGGTCTTACTGAGGGCCTCCAGGAGAGAAGCCCAAGCAAGACGCGCCCCGAGGAGCTTCCTGCCACATGTCAGCACTCGATCTGACTGAGCGCCTCCAGGAGAGAGGCCAAAGCAAGACGCGCCCCGAGGAGCGTCTTGACACATGTCAACACTGGGTCTGACTGAGCGCCTCCAGGAGAGAGGCCCAAGCAAGACGCGCCCCGAGGAGCGTCTTGCCACATGTCAGCACTCGGTCTGACTGAGCGCCTCCAGGAGAGAGGCCCCAGCAAGACGCGCCCCGAGGAGCGTCTTGCCTTATGTCAGCACTGGGTCTGACTGAGCGCCTCCAGGAGAGAGGCCCAAGCAAGACGCGCCCCGAGGAGCGTCTTGCCACATGTCAACAATCGGTCTGACTGAGGGCCTCCAGGAGAGAGGCCCAAGCAAGACGCGCCCCGAGGAGCGTCTTGCCACATGTCACCTCTGGTTCTGACTGAGCGCCTCCAGGAGAGAGGCCCAAGCAAGACGTGCCCCGAGGAGCCTCTTGTCACATGTAAACACTGGGTCTGTCTGAGCGCCTCCAGGAGAGAAGCCCAAGCAAGACGCGCCCCGAGGAGCGTCTTGCCACATGTCAACAATGGGTCTGACTGAGGGCCTCCAGGAGAGAAGCCCAAGCAAGACGCGCCCCGAGGAGCGTCTTGACACATGTCAACACTGGGTCTGACAGAGGGCCTCCAGGAGAGAGGCCCAAGCAAGACACGCCCAGAGGAGTGTCTTGCCACATGTCACCACTGGGTCTGACTGAGCGCCTCCAGGAGAGAGGCCCAAGCAAGACGCGCCCCGATGAGCGTCAGGCCACATGTCACTACTCAGTCTGACTGAGCGCCTCCAGGAAAGAGGCCCAAGCAAGACTTGCCCCGAGGAGCGTCTTGCCACATGTCAACAATGGGTCTGACTGAGGGTCTCCAGGAGAGAAGCCCAAGCAAGACGCGCCCAGAGGAGCGTCTTGCCACATGTCAACACTGGGTCTGACTGAGCGCCTCCAGTAGAGAGGCCCAAGCAAGACACGCCCCGAGGAGCGTCTTGACATATGTCAACACTGGGTCGGACTGAGGGCCTCCACGAGAGAAGCCCAAGCAAGACGCGCCCCGAGGAGAGTCTTGCCACATGTCAACACTCGGTCTGACAGAGGGCATTCAGGAGAGAGGCCGAAGCAATACGCGCCCCGAGGAGCGTCTTGCCACATGTCACCACTGGGTCTGACTGAGCGCCTCCAGGAGAGAGGCCCAAGCAAGACGCGCCCCGAGGAGCGTCAGGCCACATGTCACTACTCGGTCTGACTGAGCGCCTCCAGGAGAGAGGCCCAAGCAAGACTTGCCCCGAGGAGCGTCTTGCCACATGTCAACAATGGGTCTGACTGAGGGTCTCCAGGAGAGAAGCCCAAGCAAGACGCGCCCAGAGGAGCGTCTTGCCACATGTCAACACTGGGTCTGACTGAGCGCCTCCAGTAGAGAGGCCCAAGCAAGACAAGCCCCGAGGAGCGTCTTGACATATGTCAACACTGGGTCGGACTGAGGGCCTCCATGAGAGAAGCCCAAGCAAGACGCGCCCCGAGGAGAGTCTTGCCACATGTCAACACTCGGTCTGACAGAGGGCATTCAGGAGAGAGGCCGAAGCAATACGCGCCCCGAGGAGCGTCTTGCCACATGTCACCACTGGGTCTGAATGAGCGCCTCCAGGAGAGAGGCCCAACCAAGACGCGCCCCGAGGAGTGTCTTGCCACATGCCAACACTGGGTCTGACTGAGCGCCTCCAGGAGAGAGGCCCAAGCAAGACGCGCCACGAGGAGCATCTTGCCACGTGTCAACACTGGGTCTGACTGAGCGCCTCCAGGAGAGAGGCCCAAGCAAGATGTGCCCCGAGGAGCGTCTTTCCACGTGTCACCACTGGGTCTGACTGAGCTCCTCCAGGAGAGAGGCCCAAGCAAGACGCGCCCCGAGGAGCGTCTTGCCACATGTCAACACTGGGTCTGACTGAGCGCCTCCAGGAGAGAGGCCCAAGCAAGACACGCCCCGAGGAGCGTCTTGCCACATGTCAACACTGGGTCTGACTGAGCGCCTCCAGGAGAGAGGCCCCAGCAAGTCGCGCCCCGAGGAGCGTCTTGCCACAGTCACCTCTGGGTCTGACTGAGTGCCTCCAGGAGAGAGGCCCAAGCAAGACGCGCCCCGAGGAGCGTCTTGTCACATGTCAACACTGGGTCTGACTGAGCGCCTCCAGGAGAGAAGCCCCAGCAAGACGTGCCCCGAGGAGCGTCTTGCTACATGTCAGCACTCGGTCTGACTGAGCGCCTCCAGGAGAGAGGCCCAAGCAAGATGAGCCCCGAGGAGCGTCTTGCCACATGTCAACAATGGGTCTGACTGAGGGCCTCCAGGAGAGAATCCCAAGCAAAAGGCGCCCCGAGGAGCGTCTTGCCACATGTCAGCACTCGGTCTGACTGAGCGCCTGCAGGAGAGAGGGCCAAGCAAGACGCGCCCCGAGGAGCGTCTTGCCACATGTCAACACTGGGTCTGACTGAGCGCCTCCAGGAGAGAGGCCCAAGCAAGAAACGCCAGAGGAGCCTCTTGACACATGTCAACACTGGGTCTGACTGATCGCCTCCCCAGGAGAGAGGCCCAAGCAAGACGCGCCCCGTGGAGCGTCTTGCCACATGTCAACAATGGGTCTGACTGAGGGCCTCCAGGAGAGAAGCCCAAGCAAGACGCGCCCCAAGGAGCATCTTGCCACATGTCAGCACTCGGACTGACTGAGCGCCTCCAGGAGAGAGGCCCAAGCAAGACGTGCCCCGAGGAGCGTCTTGTCACATGTCAACACTGGGTCTGACTGAGCGCCTCCAGGAGAGAGGCCCAAGCAAGAAACGCCCGAGGAGCGTCTTGACACATGTCAACACTGGGTCTGACTGATCGCCTCCCCAGGAGAGAGGCCCAGGCAAGACGTGCCCTGAGGAGCGTCTTGCCACATGTCAACACTGGGTCTGACTGAGTGCCTCCAAGAGAGAAGCCCCAGCATGACGCGCCCCAAGGAGCGTCTTGCCACATGTCAACACTGGGTCTGACTGAGCGCCTCCAGGAGACAGGCCCAAGCAAGACGCGCCTGGAGGAGCGTTTTGCCACATGTCAACACTGGGTCTGACAAAGGGCCTCAAGGGGAGCGGCCCAAGCAAGATGCGCCCCGAGGAGCATCTTGCCACATATAAACAATGGGTCTGACTGAGGGCCTCCAGGAGAGAAGCCCAAGCAAGACGCGCCCCGAGGATCGTCTTGCCACATGTCAGCACTCGGTCTGACTGAGCACCTCCAGGAGAGAGGCCCAAGCAAGACGTGCCCCGAGGAGCGTCTTGCCACATGTAAACACTGGGTCTGACTGAGCGCCTCCAGGAGAGAGGCCGAAGCAAGACGCGCCCCGAGGAGCGTCTTGCCACATGTGAACACTGGGTCTTACTGAGCGCCTCCAGGAGAGAGGCCCAAGCAAGACGTGCCCCGAGGAGCGTCTTGCCATATGTCAACACTGGGTCTGACTGAGTGCCTCCATGAGAGAAGCCCCAGCAAGACGCGCCCCGAGGAGCATCTTGCCACATGTCAACACTGGGTCTGACTGAGAACCCCCAGGAGAGAGGCCCAAGCAAGAAGCGCCCCGAGGAGCGTCAGGCCACATGTCACTACTCGGTCTGACTGAGCGCCTCCAGGAGAGAGGCCCAAGCAAGACTTGCCCCGAGGAGCGTCTTGCCACATGTCAACAATGAGTCTGACTGAGCGCCTACAGGAGAGAGGCCCAAGCAAGACGCGCCCCGAGGAGCGTCAGGCCACATGTCACTACTCGGTCTGACTGAGCGCCTCCAGGAGAGAGGCCCAAGCAAGACTTGCCCCGAGGAGCGTCTTGCCACATGTCAACAATGGGTCTGACTGAGGGTCTCCAGGAGAGAAGCCCAAGCAAGACGCGCCCCGAGGAGAGTCTTGCCACATGTCAACACTCGGTCTGACAGAGGGCATTCAGGAGAGAGGCCGAAGCAATACGCGCCCCGAGGAGCGTCTTGCCACATGTCACCACTGGGTCTGAATGAGCACCTCCAGGAGAGAGGCCCAACCAAGACGCGCCCAGAGGAGTGTCTTGCCACATGCCAACACTGGGTCTGACTGAGCGCCTCCAGGAGAGAGGCCCAAGCAAGACGCGCCACGAGGAGCGTCTTGCCACGTGTCAACACTGGGTCTGACTGAGCGCCTCCAGGAGAGAGGCCCAAGCAAGATGTGCCCCGAGGAGCGTCTTTCCACGTGTCACCACTGGGTCTGACTGAGCTCCTCCAGGAAAGAGGCCCAAGCAAGACGCGCCCCGAGGAGCGTCTTGCCACATGTCAACACTGGGTCTGACTGAGCGCCTCCAGGAGAGAGGCCCAAGCAAGACACGCCCCGAGGAGCGTCTTGCCACATGTCAACACTGGGTCTGACTGAGCGCCTCCAGGAGAGAGGCCCAAGCAAGACGCGCCCCGAGGAGCGTCTTGCCACATGTCAGCACTGGGTCTGACTGAGCGCCTCCAGGAGAGAGGCCCCAGCAAGACGCGCCCCGAGGAGCGTCTTGCCTTATGTCAGCACTGGGTCTGACTGAGCGCCTCCAGGAGAGAGGCCCAAGCAAGACGCGCCCCGAGGAGCGTCTTGCCACATGTCAACAATGGGTCTGACTGAGGGCCTCCAGGAGAGAGGCCCAAGCAAGATGCGCCCGGAGGAGCGTCTTGCCACATGTCAACACTGGGTCTGACAGAGGGCCTCCAGGAGAGAGGCCCAAGTAAGACGCGCCCCGAGGAGCGTCTTGCCACATGTCACCTCTGGTTCTGACTGAGCGCCTCCAGGAGAGAGGCCCAAGGAAGACGTGCCCCGAGGAGCCTCTTGACACATGTCAACACTGGGTCTGACAGAGGGCCTCCAGGAGAGAGGCCCAAGCAAGACACGCCCAGAGGAGTGTCTTGCCACATGTCACCACTGGGTCTGACTGAGCGCCTCCAGGAGAGAGGCCCAAGCAAGACGCGCCCCGAGGAGCGTCAGGCCACATGTCACTACTCAGTCTGACTGAGCGCCTCCAGGAGAGAGGCCCAAGCAAGACTTGCCCCGAGGAGCGTCTTGCCACATGTCAACAATGGGTCTGACTGAGGGTCTCCAGGAGAGAAGCCCAAGCAAGACGCGCCCAGAGGAGCGTCTTGCCACATGTCAACACTGGGTCTGACTGAGCGCCTCCAGTAGAGAGGCCCAAGCAAGACACGCCCCGAGGAGCGTCTTGACATATGTCAAAACTGGGTCGGACTGAGGGCCTCCACGAGAGATGCCCAAGCAAGACGCGCCCCGAGGAGAGTCTTGCCACATGTCAACACTCGGTCTGACAGAGGGCATTCAGGAGAGAGGCCGAAGCAATACGCGCCCCGAGGAGCGTCTTGCCACATGTCACCACTGGGTCTGACTGAGCGCCTCCAGGAGAGAGGCCCAAGCAAGACGCGCCCCGAGGAGCGTCAGGCCACATGTCACTACTCGGTCTGACTGAGCGCCTCCAGGAGAGAGGCCCAAGTAAGATGCGCCACGAGGAGCGTCTTGCCACGTGTCAACACTGGGTCTGACTGAGCGCCTCCAGGAGAGAGGCCCAAGCAAGATGTGCCCCGAGGAGCGTCTTTCCACGTGTCACCACTGGGTCTGACTGAGCGCCTCCAGGAGAGAGGCCCAAGCAAGACGCGCCCCGAGGAGCGTCTTGCCACATGTCAACACTGGGTCTGACTGAGCGCCTCCAGGAGAGAGGCCCAAGCAAGACACGCCCCGAGGAGCGTCTTGCCACATGTCAACACTGGGTCTGACTGAGCGCCTCCAGGAGAGAGGCCCAAGCAAGACGCGCCCCGAGGAGCATCTTGCCACATGTCAGCACTGGGTCTGACTGAGCGCCTCCAGGAGAGAGGCCCCAGCAAGACGCGCCCCGAGGAGCGTCTTGCCTTATGTCAGCACTCGGTCTGACTGAGCGCCTCCAGGAGAGAGGCCCAAGCAAGACGCGCCCCGAGGAGCGTCTTGCCACATGTCAACAATGGGTCTGACTGAGGGCCTCCAGGAGAGAGGCCCAAGCAAGATGCGCCCGGAGGAGCGTCTTGCCACATGTCAACACTGGGTCTGACAGAGGGCCTCCAGGAGAGAGGCCCAAGCAAGACGTGCCCCGAGGAGCCTCTTGTCACATGTCAACACTGGGTCTGTCTGAGCGCCTCCAGGAGAGAAGCCCAAGCAAGACGCGCCCCGAGGAGCGTCTTGCCACATGTCAACAATGGGTCTGACTGAGGGCCTCCAGGAGAGAAGACCAAGCAAGATGCGCCCCGAGGAGCGTCTTGACACATGTCAACACTGGGTCTGACAGAGGGCCTCCAGGAGAGAGGCCCAAGCAAGACGCGCCCAGAGGAGTGTCTTGCCACATGTCACCACTGGGTCTGACTGAGCGCCTCCAGGAGAGAGGCCCAAGCAAGACGCGCCCCGAGGAGCGTCAGGCCACATGTCACTACTGAGTCTGACTGAGCGCCTCCAGGAGAGAGGCCCAAGCAAGACGCGCCCCGAGGAGCGTCTTGCCACATGTCAGCACTGGGTCTGACTGAGCGCCTCCAGGAGAGAGGCCCCAGCAAGACGCGCCCCGAGGAGCGTCTTGCCTTATGTCAGCACTCGGTCTGACTGAGCGCCTCCAGGAGAAAGGCCCAAGCAAGACGCACCCTGAGGAGCGTCTTGCCACATGTCAACAATGGGTCTGACTGAGGGCCTCCAGGAGAGAGGCCCAAGCAAGACGCGCCCCGAGGAGCGTCTTGTCACATGTCAACACTGGGTCTTTCTGAGCGCCTCCAGGAGAGGAGCCCAAGCAAGACGCGCCCCGAGGAGCGTCTTGCCACATGACACCACTTGGTCTGACTGAGCGCCTCCAGGAGAGAGGCCCAAGCAACACGCACCCCGAGGAGCGTCAGGCCACATGTCACTACTCAGTCTGACTGAGCGCCTCCAGGAGAGAGGCCCAAGCAAGACGCGCCCCGAGGAGCGTCTTGCCACATTTCAACAATGGGTCTTACTGAGGGCCTCCAGGAGAGAAGCCCAAGCAAGACGCGCCCCGAGGAGCTTCCTGCCACATGTCAGCACTCGATCTGACTGAGCGCCTCCAGGAGAGAGTCCAAAGCAAGACGCGCCCCGAGGAGCGTCTTGACACATGTCAACACTGGGTCTGACTGAGCGCCTCCAGGAGAGAGGCCCAAGCAAGACGCGCCCCGAGGAGCGTCTTGCCACATGTCAGCACTGGGTCTGACTGAGCGCCTCCAGGAGAGAGGCCCCAGCAAGACGCGCCCCGAGGAGCGTCTTGCCTTATGTCAGCACTGGGTCTGTCTGAGCGCCTCCAGGAGAGAGGCCCAAGCAAGACGCGCCCCGAGGAGCGTCTTGCCACATGTCAACAATGGGTCTGACTGAGGGTCTCCAGGAGAGAAGCCCAAGCAAGACGTGCCCAGAGGAGCGTCTTGCCACATGTCAACACTGGGTCTGACTGAGCGCCTCCAGGAGAGAGGCCCAAGCAAGACGCGCCCCGAGGAGCGTCTTGCCACATGTCACCTCTGGTTCTGACTGAGCGCCTCCAGGAGAGAGGCCAAAGCAAGACGTGCCCCGAGGAGCCTCTTGTCACATGTCAACACTGGGTCTGTCTGAGCGCCTCCAGGAGAGAAGCCCATGCAAGACGCGCCCCGAGGAGCGTCTTGCCACATGTCAACAATGGGTCTGACTGAGGGCCTCCAGGAGAGAAGCCCAAGCAAGACGCGCCCCGAGGAGCGTCTTGACACATGTCAACACTGGGTCTGACAGAGGGCCTCCAGGAGAGAGGCCCAAGCAAGACACGCCCAGAGGAGTGTCTTGCCACATGTCACCACTGGGTCTGACTGAGCGCCTCCAGGAGAGAGGCCCAAGCAAGACGCGCCCCGAGGAGCGTCAGGCCACATGTCACTACTCAGTCTGACTGAGCGCCTCCAGGAGAGAGGCCCAAGCAAGACTTGCCCCGAGGAGCGTCTTGCCACAAGTCAACACTGGGTCTGACTGAGCGCCTCCAGTAGAGAGGCCCAAGCAAGACACGCCCAGAGGAGTGTCTTGCCACATGTCACCACTGGGTCTGACTGAGCGCCTCCAGGAGAGAGGCCCAAGCAAGACGCGCCCCGAGGAGCGTCAGGCCACATGTCACTACTCAGTCTGACTGAGCGCCTCCAGGAGAGAGGCCCAAGCAAGACTTGCCCCGAGGAGCGTCTTGACATATGTCAACACTGGGTCGGACTGAGGGCCTCCACGAGAGAAGCCCAAGCAAGACGCGCCCCAAGGAGAGTCTTGCCACATGTCAACACTCGGTCTGACAGAGGGCATTCAGGAGAGAGGCCGAAGCAATACGCGCCCCGAGGAGCGTCTTGCCACATGTCACCACTGGGTCTGACTGAGCGCCTCCAGGAGAGAGGCCCAAGCAAGACGCGCCCCGAGGAGCGTCAGGCCACATGTCACTACTCGGTCTGACTGAGCGCCTCCAGGAGAGAGGCCCAAGCAAGACTTGCCCCGAGAAGCGTCTTGCCACATGTCAACAATGGGTCTGACTGAGGGTCTCCAGGAGAGAAGCCCAAGCAAGACGCGCCCAGAGGAGCGTCTTGCCACATGTCAACACTGGGTCTGACTGAGCGCCTCCAGTAGAGAGGCCCAAGCAAGACAAGCCCCGAGGAGCGGCTTGACATATGTCAACACTGGGTCGGACTGAGGGCCTCCATGAGAGAAGCCCAAGCAAGACGCGCCCCGAGGAGAGTCTTGCCACATGTCAACACTCGGTCTGACAGAGGGCATTCAGGAGAGAGGCCGAAGCAATACGCGCCCCGAGGAGCGTCTTGCCACATGTCACCAATGGGTCTGAATGAGCGCCTCCAGGAGAGAGGCCCAACCAAGACGCGCCCCGAGGAGTGTCTTGCCACATGCCAACACTGGGTCTGACTGAGCGCCTCCAGGAGAGAGGCCCAAGCAAGACGCGCCACGAGGAGCGTCTTGCCACATGTCAACAATGGGTCTGACTGAGGGCCTCCAGGAGAGAGGCCCAAGCAAGATGCGCCCGGAGGAGCGTCTTGCCACATGTCAACACTGGGTCTGACAGAGGGCCTCCAGGAGAGAGGCCCAAGCATGACGCGCCCCGAGGAGCGTCTTGCCACATGTCACCTCTGGTTCTGACTGAGCGCCTCCAGGAGAGAGGCCCAAGGAAGACGTGCCCCGAGGAGCCTCTTGTCACATGTCAACACTGGGTCTGTCTGAGCGCCTCCAGGAGAGAAGCCCAAGCAAGACGCGCCCCGAGGAGCGTCTTGCCACATGTCAACAATGGGTCTGACTGAGGGCCTCCAGGAGAGAAGCCCAAGCAAGACGCGCCCCGAGGAGCGTCTTGACACATGTCAACACTGGGTCTGACAGAGGGCCTCCAGGAGAGAGGCCCAAGCAAGACGCGCCCAGAGGAGTGTCTTGTCACATGTCACCACTGGGTCTGACTGAGCGCCTCCAGGAGAGAGGCCCAAGCAAGACGCGCCCTGAGGAGCGTCAGGCCACATGTCACTACTCAGTCTGACTGAGCGCCTCCAGGAGAGAGGCCCAAGCAAGACTTGCCCCGAGGAGCGTCTTGCCACATGTCAACAATGGGTCTGACTGAGGGTCTCCAGGAGAGAAGCCCAAGCAAGACGCGCCCAGAGGAGCGTCTTGCCACATGTCAACACTGGGTCTGACTGAGCGCCTCCAGTAGAGAGGCCCAAGCAAGACACGCCCCGAGGAGCGTCTTGACATATGTCAACACTGGGTCGGACTGAGGGCCTCCACGAGAGAAGCCCAAGCAAGACGCGCCCCGAGGAGAGTCTTGCCACATGTCAACACTCGGTCTGACAGAGGGCATTCAGGAGAGAGGCCGAAGCAATACGCGCCCCGAGGAGCGTCTTGCCAAATGTCACCACTGGGTCTGACTGAGCGCCTCCAGGAGAGAGGCCCATGCAAGACGCGCCCCGAGGAGCGTCAGGCCACATGTCACTACTCGGTCTGACTGAGCGCCTCCAGGAGAGAGGCCCAAGCAAGACTTGCCCCGAGGAGCGTCTTGCCACATGTCAACAATGGGTCTGACTGAGGGTCTCCAGGAGAGAAGCCCAAGCAAGACGCGCCCAGAGGAGCGTCTTGTCACATGTCAACACTGGGTCTGACTGAGCGCCTCCAGTAGAGAGGCCCAAAGCAAGACAAGCCCCGAGGAGCGTCTTGACATATGTCAACACTGGGTTGGACTGAGGGCCTCCATGAGAGAAGCCCAAGCAAGACGCGCCCCGAGGAGAGTCTTGCCACATGTCATCACTCGGTCTGACAGAGGGCATTCAGGAGAGAGGCCGAAGCAATACGCGCCCCGAGGAGCGTCTTGCCACATGTCACCACTGCGTCTGAATGAGCGCCTCCAGGAGAGAGGCCCAACCAAGACGCGCCCCGAGGAGTGTCTTGCCACATGCCAACACTGGGTCTGACTGAGCGCCTCCAGGAGTGAGGCCCAAGCAAGACGCGCCACGAGGAGCGTCTTGCCACGTGTCAACACAGGGTCTGACTGAGCGCCTCCAGGAGAGAGGCCCAAGCAAGATGTGCCCCGAGGAGCGTCTTTCCACGTGTCACCACTGGGTCTGACTGAGCGCCTCCAGGAGAGAGGCCCAAGCAAGACGCGCCCCGAGGAGCTTCTTGCCACATGTCAACACTGGGTCTGACTGAGCGCCTCCAGGAGAGAGGCCCAAGCAAGACGCGCCCCGAGGAGCGTCTTGCCACATGTCAGCACTGGGTCTGACTGAGCACCTCCAGGAGAGAGGCCCCAGCAAGACGCGCCCCGAGGAGCGTCTTGCCTTATGTCAGCACTCGGTCTGACTGAGCGCCTCCAGGAGAGAGGCCCAAGCAAGACGCGCCCCGAGGAGCGTCTTGCCACATGTCAACAATGGGTCTGACTGAGGGCCTCCAGGAGAGAGGCCAAAGCAAGATGCGCCCGGAGGAGCGTCTTGCCAAATGTCAACACTGGGTCTGACAGAGCGCCTCCAGGAGAGAGGCCCAAGCAAGACGTGCCCCGAGGAGCCTCTTGTCACATGTCAACACTGGGTCTGTCTGAGCGCCTCCAGGAGAGAAGCCCAAGCAAGACGCGCCCCGAGGAGCGTCTTGCCACATGTCAACAATGGGTCTGACTGAGGGCCTCCAGGAGAGAAGCCCAAGCAAGACGCGCCCCGAGGAGCGTCTTGACACATGTCAACACTGGGTCTGACAGAGGGCCTCCAGGAGAGAGGCCCAAGCAAGACGCGCCCAGAGGAGTGTCTAGCCACATGTCACCACTGGGTCTGACTGAGCGCCTCCAGGAGAGAGGCCCAAGCAAGACGCGCCCCGAGGAGCGTCAGGCCACATGTCACTACTCAGTCTGACTGAGCGCCTCCAGGAGAGAGGCCCAAGCAAGACGCGCCCCGAGGAGCGTCTTGCCACATGTCAGCACTGGGTCTGACTGAGCGCCTCCAGGAGAGAGGCCCCAGCAAGACGCGCCCCGAGGAGCGTCTTGCCTTATGTCAGCACTCGGTCTGACTGAGCGCCTCCAGGAGAAAGGCCCAAGCAAGACGCGCCCTGAGGAGCGTCTTGCCACATGTCAACAATGGGTCTGACTGAGGGCCTCCAGGAGAGAGGCCCAAGCAAGATGCGCCCGGAGGAGCGTCTTGCCACATGTCAACACTGGGTCTGACAGAGGGCCTCCAGGAGAGAGGCCCAAGCAAGACGCGCCCCAAGGAGCGTCTTGCCACATGTCACCTCTGGTTCTGACTGAGCGCCTCCAGGAGAGAGGCCCAAGCAAGACGCGCCCCGAGGAGCGTCTTGTCACATGTCAACACTGGGTCTTTCTGAGCGCCTCCAGGAGAGAAGCCCAAGCAAGACGCGCCCCGAGGAGCGTCTTGCCACATGACACCACTTGGTCTGACTGAGCGCCTCCAGGAGAGAGGCCCAAGCAACATGCACCCCGAGGAGCGTCAGGCCACATGTCACTACTCAGTCTGACTGAGCGCCTCCAGGAGAGAGGCCCAAGCAAGACGCGCCCCGAGGAGCGTCTTGCCACATGTCAACAATGGGTCTTACTGAGGGCCTCCAGGAGAGAAGCCCAAGCAAGACGCGCCCCGAGGAGCTTCCTGCCACATGTCAGCACTCGATCTGACTGAGCGCCTCCAGGAGAGAGGCCAAAGCAAGACGCGCCCCGAGGAGCGTCTTGACACATGTCAACACTGGGTCTGACTGAGCGCCTCCAGGAGAGAGGCCCAAGCAAGACGCGCCCCGAGGAGCGTCTTGCCACATGTCAGCACTCGGTCTGACTGAGCGCCTCCAGGAGAGAGGCCCCAGCAAGACGCGCCCCGAGGAGCGTCTTGCCTTATGTCAGCACTGGGTCTGACTGAGCGCCTCCAGGAGAGAGGCCCAAGCAAGACGCGCCCCGAGGAGCGTCTTGCCACATGTCAACAATGGGTCTGACTGAGGGCCTCCAGGAGAGAGGCCCAAGCAAGACGCGCCCCGAGGAGCGTTTTGCCACATGTCACCTCTGGTTCTGACTGAGCGCCTCCAGGAGAGAGGCCCAAGCAAGACGTGCCCCGAGGAGCCTCTTGTCACATGTAAACACTGGGTCTGTCTGAGCGCCTCCAGGAGAGAAGCCCAAGCAAGACGCGCCCCGAGGAGCGTCTTGCCACATGTCAACAATGGGTCTGACTGAGGGCCTCCAGGAGAGAAGCCCAAGCAAGACGCGCCCCGAGGAGCGTCTTGACACATGTCAACACTGGGTCTGACAGAGGGCCTCCAGGAGAGAGGCCCAAGCAAGACACGCCCAGAGGAGTGTCTTGCCACATGTCACCACTTGGTCTGACTGAGCGCCTCCAGGAGAGAGGCCCAAGCAAGACGCGCCCCGAGGAGCGTCAGGCCACATGTCACTACTCAGTCTGACTGAGCACCTCCAGGAGAGAGGCCCAAGCAAGACTTGCCCCGAGGAGCGTCTTGCCACATGTCAACAATGGGTCTGACTGAGGGTCTCCAGGAGAGAAGCCCAAGCAAGACGCGCCCAGAGGAGCGTCTTGCCACATGTCAACACTGGGTCTGACTGAGCGCCTCCAGTAGAGAGGCCCAAGCAAGACACGCCCCGAGGAGCGTCTTGACATATGTCAACACTGGGTCGGACTGAGGGCCTCCACGAGAGAAGCCCAAGCAAGACGCGCCCCGAGGAGAGTCTTGCCACATGTCAACACTCGGTCTGACAGAGGGCATTCAGGAGAGAGGCCGAAGCAATACGCGCCCCGAGGAGCGTCTTGCCACATGTCACCACTGGGTCTGACTGAGCGCCTCCAGGAGAGAGGCCCAAGCAAGACGCGCCCCGAGGAGCGTCAGGCCACATGTCACTACTCGGTCTGACTGAGCGCCTCCAGGAGAGAGGCCCAAGCAAGACAAGCCCCGAGGAGCGTCTTGACATATGTCAACACTGGGTTGGACTGAGGGCCTCCATGAGAGAAGCCCAAGCAAGACGCGCCCCGAGGAGAGTCTTGCCACATGTCATCACTCGGTCTGACAGAGGGCATTCAGGAGAGAGGCCGAAGCAATACGCGCCCCGAGGAGCGTCTTGCCACATGTCACCACTGCGTCTGAATGAGCGCCTCCAGGAGAGAGGCCCAACCAAGACGCGCCCCGAGGAGTGTCTTGCCACATGCCAACACTGGGTCTGACTGAGCGCCTCCAGGAGAGAGGCCCAAGCAAGACGCGCCACGAGGAGCGTCTTGCCACGTGTCAACACTGGGTCTGACTGAGCGCCTCCAGGAGAGAGGCCCAAGCAAGATGTGCCCCGAGGAGCGTCTTTCCACGTGTCACCACTGGGTCTGACTGAGCGCCTCCAGGAGAGAGGCCCAAGCAAGACGCGCCCCGAGGAGCGTCTTGCCACATGTCAACACTGGGTCTGACTGAGCGCCTCCAGGAGAGAGGCCCAAGCAAGACGCGCCCCGAGGAGCGTCTTGCCACATGTCAGCACTGGGTCTGACTGAGCGCCTCCAGGAGAGAGGCCCCAGCAAGACGCGCCCCGAGGAGCGTCTTGCCTTATGTCAGCACTCGGTCTGACTGAGCGCCTCCAGGAGAGAGGCCCAAGCAAGACGCGCCCCGAGGAGCGTCTTGCCACATGTCAACAATGGGTCTGACTGAGGGCCTCCAGGAGAGAGGCCAAAGCAAGATGCGCCCGGAGGAGCGTCTTGCCAAATGTCAACACTGGGTCTGACAGAGCGCCTCCAGGAGAGAGGCCCAAGCAAGACGTGCCCCGAGGAGCCTCTTGTCACATGTCAACACTGGGTCTGTCTGAGCGCCTCCAGGAGAGAAGCCCAAGCAAGACGCGCCCCGAGGAGCGTCTTGCCACATGTCAACAATGGGTCTGACTGAGGGCCTCCAGGAGAGAAGCCCAAGCAAGACGCGCCCCGAGGAGCGTCTTGACACATGTCAACACTGGGTCTGACAGAGGGCCTCCAGGAGAGAGGCCCAAGCAAGACGCGCCCAGAGGAGTGTCTAGCCACATGTCACCACTGGGTCTGACTGAGCGCCTCCAGGAGAGAGGCCCAAGCAAGACGCGCCCCGAGGAGCGTCAGGCCACATGTCACTACTCAGTCTGACTGAGCGCCTCCAGGAGAGAGGCCCAAGCAAGACGCGCCCCGAGGAGCGTCTTGCCACATGTCAGCACTGGGTCTGACTGAGCGCCTCCAGGAGAGAGGCCCCAGCAAGACGCGCCCCGAGGAGCGTCTTGCCACATGTCAACAATGGGTCTGACTGAGGGCCTCCAGGAGAGAGGCCCAAGCAAGATGCGCCCGGAGGAGCGTCTTGCCACATGTCAACACTGGGTCTGACAGAGGGCCTCCAGGAAAGAGGCCCAAGCAAGACGCGCCCCAAGGAGCGTCTTGCCACATGTCACCTCTGGTTCTGACTGAGCGCCTCCAGGAGAGAGGCCCAAGCAAGACGCGCCCCGAGGAGCGTCTTGTCACATGTCAACACTGGGTCTTTCTGAGCGCCTCCAGGAGAGAAGCCCAAGCAAGACGCGCCCCGAGGAGCGTCTTGCCACATGACACCACTTGGTCTGACTGAGCGCCTCCAGGAGAGAGGCCCAAGCAACATGCACCCCGAGGAGCGTCAGGCCACATGTCACTACTCAGTCTGACTGAGCGCCTCCAGGAGAGAGGCCCAAGCAAGACGCGCCCCGAGGAGCGTCTTGCCACATGTCAACAATGGGTCTTACTGAGGGCCTCCAGGAGAGAAGCCCAAGCAAGACGCGCCCCGAGGAGCTTCCTGCCACATGTCAGCACTCGATCTGACTGAGCGCCTCCAGGAGAGAGGCCAAAGCAAGACGCGCCCCGAGGAGCGTCTTGACACATGTCAACACTGGGTCTGACTGAGCGCCTCCAGGAGAGAGGCCCAAGCAAGACGCGCCCCGAGGAGCGTCTTGCCACATGTCAGCACTCGGTCTGACTGAGCGCCTCCAGGAGAGAGGCCCCAGCAAGACGCGCCCCGAGGAGCGTCTTGCCTTATGTCAGCACTGGGTCTGACTGAGCGCCTCCAGGAGAGAGGCCCAAGCAAGACGCGCCCCGAGGAGCGTCTTGCCACATGTCAACAATGGGTCTGACTGAGGGCCTCCAGGAGAGAGGCCCAAGCAAGACGCGCCCCGAGGAGCGTTTGCCACATGTCACCTCTGGTTCTGACTGAGCGCCTCCAGGAGAGAGGCCCAAGCAAGACGTGCCCCGAGGAGCCTCTTGTCACATGTAAACACTGGGTCTGTCTGAGCGCCTCCAGGAGAGAAGCCCAAGCAAGACGCGCCCCGAGGAGCGTCTTGCCACATGTCAACAATGGGTCTGACTGAGGGCCTCCAGGAGAGAAGCCCAAGCAAGACGCGCCCCGAGGAGCGTCTTGACACATGTCAACACTGGGTCTGACAGAGGGCCTCCAGGAGAGAGGCCCAAGCAAGACACGCCCAGAGGAGTGTCTTGCCACATGTCACCACTGGGTCTGACTGAGCGCCTCCAGGAGAGAGGCCCAAGCAAGACGCGCCCCGAGGAGCGTCAGGCCACATGTCACTACTCAGTCTGACTGAGCACCTCCAGGAGAGAGGCCCAAGCAAGACTTGCCCCGAGGAGCGTCTTGCCACATGTCAACAATGGGTCTGACTGAGGGTCTCCAGGAGAGAAGCCCAAGCAAGACGCGCCCAGAGGAGCGTCTTGCCACATGTCAACACTGGGTCTGACTGAGCGCCTCCAGTAGAGAGGCCCAAGCAAGACACGCCCCGAGGAGCGTCTTGACATATGTCAACACTGGGTCGGACTGAGGGCCTCCACGAGAGAAGCCCAAGCAAGACGCGCCCCGAGGAGAGTCTTGCCACATGTCAACACTCGGTCTGACAGAGGGCATTCAGGAGAGAGGCCGAAGCAATACGCGCCCCGAGGAGCGTCTTGCCACATGTCACCACTGGGTCTGACTGAGCGCCTCCAGGAGAGAGGCCCAAGCAAGACGCGCCCCGAGGAGCGTCAGGCCACATGTCACTACTCGGTCTGACTGAGCGCCTCCAGGAGAGAGGCCCAAGCAAGACTTGCCCCGAGGAGCGTCTTGCCACATGTCAACAATGGGTCTGACTGAGGGTCTCCAGGAGAGAAGCCCAAGCAAGACGCGCCCAGAGGAGCGTCTTGCCACATGTCAACACTGGGTCTGACTGAGCGCCTCCAGTAGAGAGGCCCAAGCAAGACAAGCCCCGAGGAGCGTCTTGACATATGTCAACACTGGGTCGGACTGAGGGCCTCCATGAGAGAAGCCCAAGCAAGACGCGCCCCGAGGAGAGTCTTGCCACATGTCAACACTCGGTCTGACAGAGGGCATTCAGGAGAGAGGCCGAAGCAATACGCGTCCCGAGGAGCGTCTTGCCACATGTCACCACTGGGTCTGAATGAGCGCCTCCAGGAGAGAGGCCCAACCAAGACGCGCCCCGAGGAGTGTCTTGCCACATGCCAAAACTGGGTCTGACTGAGCGCCTCCAGGAGAGAGGCCCAAGCAAGACGCGCCACGAGGAGCATCTTGCCACGTGTCAACACTGGGTCTGACTGAGCGCCTCCAGGAGAGAGGCCCAAGCAAGATGTGCCCCGAGGAGCGTCTTTCCACGTGTCACCACTGGGTCTGACTGAGCTCCTCCAGGAGAGAGGCCCAAGCAAGACGCGCCCCGAGGAGCGTCTTGCCACATGTCAACACTGGGTCTGACTGAGCGCCTCCAGGAGAGAGGCCCAAGCAAGACACGCCCCGAGGAGCGTCTTGCCACATGTCAACACTGGGTCTGACTGAGCGCCTCCAGGAGAGAGGCCCAAGCAAGACGCGCCCCGAGGAGCGTCTTGCCACATGTCAGCACTGGGTCTGACTGAGCGCCTCCAGGAGAGAGGCCCCAGCAAGACGCGCCCCGAGGAGCGTCTTGCCTTATGTCAGCACTGGGTCTGACTGAGCGCCTCCAGGAGAGAGGCCCAAGCAAGACGCGCCCCGAGGAGCGTCTTGCCACATGTCAACAATGGATCTGACTGAGGGCCTCCAGGAGAGAGGCCCAAGCAAGATGCGCCCGGAGGAGCGTCTTGCCACATGTCAACACTGGGTCTGACAGAGGGCCTCCAGGAGAGAGGCCCAAGCAAGACGCGCCCCGAGGAGCTTCTTGCCACATGTCACCTCTGGTTCTTACTGAGCGCCTCCAGGAGAGAGGCCCAAGGAAGACGTGCCCCGAGGAGCCTCTTCTCACATGTCAACACTGGGTCCTTCTGAGCGCCTCCAGGAGAGAAGCCCAAGCAAGACGCGCCCCGAGGAGCGTCTTGCCACATGTCAACAATGGGTCTGACTGAGGGCCTCCAGGAGAGAAGCCCAAGCAAGACGCGCCCCGAGGAGCGTCTTGACACATGTCAACACTGGGTCTGACAGAGGGCCTCCAGGAGAGAGGCCCAAGCATGACGCGCCCAGAGGAGTGTCTTGCGTCATGTCACCACTGGGTCTGACTGAGCGCCTCCAGGAGAGAGGCCCAAGCAAGACGCGCCCCGAGGAGAGTCAGGCCACATGTCACTACTCAGTCTGACTGAGCGCCTCCAGGAGAGAGGCCCAAGCAAGACTTTGCCCCGAGGAGCGTCTTGCCACATGTCAACAATGGGTCTGACTGAGGGTCTCCAGGAGAGAAGCCCAAGCAAGACGCGCCCAGAGGAGCGTCTTGCCACATGTCAACAATGGGTCTGACTGAGCGCCCCCAGTAGAGAGGCCCAAGCAAGACACGCCCCGAGGAGCGTCTTGACATATGTCAACACTGGGTCGGACTGAGGGCCTCCACGAGAGAAGCCCAAGCAAGACGCGCCCCGAGGAGAGCCTTGCCACATGTCAACACTCGGTCTGACAGAGGGCATTCAGGAGAGAGGCCGAAGCAATACGCGCCCCGAGGAGCGTCTTGCCACATGTCACCACTGGGTCTGACTGAGCGCCTCCAGGAGAGAGGCCCAAGCAAGACGCGCCCCGAGGAGCGTCAGGCCACATGTCACTACTCGGTCTGACTGAGCGCCTCCAGGAGAGAGGCCCAAGCAAGACTTGCCCCGAGGAGCGTCTTGCCACATGTCAACAATGGGTCTGACTGAGGGTCTCCAGGAGAGAGGCCCCAGCAAGACGCGCCCCGAGGAGCGTCTTGCCTTATGTCAGCACTGGGTCTGACTGAGCGCCTCCAGGAGAGAGGCCCAAGCAAGACGCGCCCCGAGGAGCGTCTTGACACATGTCAGCACTGGGTCTGACTGAGCGCCTCCAGGAGAGAGGCCCCAGCAAGACGCGCCCCGAGGAGCGTCTTGCCTTATGTCAGCACTGGGTCTGACTGAGCGCCTCCAGGAGAGAGGCCCAAGCAAGACGCGCCCCGAGGAGCGTCTTGCCACATGTCAACAATGGATCTGACTGAGGGCCTCCAGGAGAGAGGCCCAAGCAAGATGCGCCCGGAGGAGCGTCTTGCCACATGTCAACACTGGGTCTGACAGAGGGCCTCCAGGAGAGAGGCCCAAGCAAGACGCGCCCCGAGGAGCATCTTGCCACATGTCACCTCTGGTTCTTACTGAGCGCCTCCAGGAGAGAGGCCCAAGGAAGACGTGCCCCGAGGAGCCTCTTCTCACATGTCAACACTGGGTCCTTCTGAGCGCCTCCAGGAGAGAAGCCCAAGCAAGACGCGCCCCGAGGAGCGTCTTGCCACATGTCAACAATGGGTCTGACTGAGGGCCTCCAGGAGAGAAGCCCAAGCAAGACACGCCCCGAGGAGCGTCTTGACACATGTCAACACTGGGTCTGACAGAGGGCCTCCAGGAGAGAGGCCCAAGCAAGACGCGCCCAGAGGAGTGTCTTGCCACATGTCACCACTGGGTCTGACTGAGCGCCTCCAGGAGAGAGGCCCAAGCAAGACGCGCCCCGAGGAGCGTCAGGCCACATGTCACTACTCAGTCTGACTGAGCGCCTCCAGGAGAGAGGCCCAAGCAAGACTTGCCCCGAGGAGCGTCTTGCCACATGTCAACAATGGGTCTGACTGAGGGTCTCCAGGAGAGAAGCCCAAGCAAGACGCGCCCAGAGGAGCGTCTTGCCACATGTCAACAATGGGTCTGACTGAGCGCCCCCAGTAGAGAGGCCCAAGCAAGACACGCCCCGAGGAGCGTCTTGACATATGTCAACACTGGGTCGGACTGAGGGCCTCCACGAGAGAAGCCCAAGCAAGACGCGCCCCGAGGAGAGCCTTGCCACATGTCAACACTCGGTCTGACAGAGGGCATTCAGGAGAGAGGCCGAAGCAATACGCGCCCCGAGGAGCGTCTTGCCACATGTCACCACTGGGTCTGACTGAGCGCCTCCAGGAGAGAGGCCCAAGCAAGACGCGCCCCGAGGAGCGTCAGGCCTTATGTCACTACTCGGTCTGACCGAGCGCCTCCAGGAGAGAGGCCCAAGCAAGACTTGCCCCGAGGAGCGTCTTGCCACATGTCAACAATGGGTCTGACTGAGGGTCTCCAGGAGAGAAGCCCAAGCAAGACGCGCCCAGAGGAGCGTCTTGCCACATGTCAACACTGGGTCTGACTGAGCGCCTCCAGTAGAGAGGCCCAAGCAAGACAAGCCCCGAGGAGCGTCTTGACATATGTCAACACTGGGTCAGACTGAGGGCCTCCATGAGAGAAGCCCAAGCAAGACGCGCCCCGAGGAGAGTCTTGCCACATGTCAACACTCGGTCTGACAGAGGGCATTCAGGAGAGAGGCCGAAGCAATACGCGCCCCGAGGAGCGTCTTGCCACATGTCACCACTGGGTCTGAATGAGCGCCTCCAGGAGAGAGGCCCAACCAAGACGCGCCCCGAGGAGTGTCTTGCCACATGCCAACACTGGGTCTGACTGAGCGCCTCCAGGAGAGAGGCCCAAGCAAGACGCGCCACGAGGAGCGTCTTGCCACGTGTCAACACTGGGTCTGACTGAGCGCCTCCAGGAGAGAGGCCCAAGCAAGATGTGCCCCGGGGAGCGTCTTTCCACGTGTCACCACTGGGTCTGACTGAGCGCCTCCAGGAGAGAGGCCCAAGCAAGACGCGCCCCGAGGAGCGTCTTGCCACATGTCAACACTGGGTCTGACTGAGCGCCTCCAGGAGATAGGCCCAAGCAAGACACGCCCCGAGGAGCTTCTTGCCACATGTCAACACTGGGTCTGACTGAGCGCCTCCAGGAGAGAGGCCCAAGCAAGACGCGCCCCGAGGAGCGTCTTGCCACATGTCAGCACTGGGTCTGACTGAGCGCCTCCAGGAGAGAGGCCCCAGCAAGACGCGCCCCGAGGAGCGTCTTGCCTTATGTCAGCACTCGGTCTGACTGAGCGCCTCCAGGAGAGAGGCCCAAGCAAGACGCGCCCCGAGGAGCGTCTTGCCACATGTCAACAATGGGTCTGACTGAGGGCCTCCAGGAGAGAGGCCCAAGCAAGATGAGCCCGGAGGAGCGTCTTGCCAAATGTCAACACTGGGTCTGACAGAGCGCCTCCAGGAGAGAGGCCCAAGCAAGACGTGCCCCGAGGAGCCTCTTGTCACATGTCAACACTGGGTCTGTCTGAGCGCCTCCAGGAGAGAAGCCCAAGCAAGACGCGCCCCGAGGAGCGTCTTGCCACATGTCAACAATGGGTCTGACTGAGGGCCTCCAGGAGAGAAGCCCAAGCAAGACGCGCCCCGAGGAGCGTCTTGACACATGTCAACACTGGGTCTGACAGAGGGCCTCCAGGAGAGAGGCCCAAGCAAGACGCGCCCAGAGGAGTGTCTTGCCACATGTCACCACTGGGTCTGACTGAGCGCCTCCAGGAGAGAGGCCCAAGCAAGACGCGCCCCGAGGAGCGTCTTGCCACATGTCAGCACTGGGTCTGACTGAGCGCCTCCAGGAGAGAGGCCCCAGCAAGACGCGCCCCGAGGAGCGTCTTGCCTTATGTCAGCACTCGGTCTGACTGAGCGCCTCCAGGAGAAAGGCCCAAGCAAGACGCGCCCTGAGGAGCGTCTTGCCACATGTCAACAATGGGTCTGACTGAGGGCCTCCAGGAGAGAGGCCCAAGCAAGATGCGCCCGGAGGAGCGTCTTGCCACATGTCAACACTGGGTCTGACAGAGGGCCTCCAGGAGAGAGGCCCAAGCAAGACGCGCCCCGAGGAGCGTCTTGCCACATGTCACCTCTGGTTCTGTCTGAGCGCCTCCAGGAGAGAAGCCCAAGCAAGACGCGCCCCGAGGAGCGTCTTGCCACATGTCAACAATGGGTCTGACTGAGGGCCTCCAGGAGAGAAGCCCAAGCAAGACGCGCCCCGAGGAGCGTCTTGACACATGTCAACACTGGGTCTGACAGAGGCCCTCCAGGAGAGAGGCCCAAGCAAGACACGCCCAGAGGAGTGTCTTGCCACATGTCACCACTGGGTCTGACTGAGTGCCTCCAGGAGAGAGGCCCAAGCAAGACGCGCCCCGAGGAGCGTCAGGCCACATGTCACTACTCAGTCTGACTGAGCGCCTCCAGGAGAGAGGCCCAAGCAAGACTTGCCCCGAGGAGCGTCTTGCCACATGTCAACAATGGGTCTGACTGAGCGCCTCCAGTAGAGAGGCCCAAGCAAGACACGCCCCGAGGAGCGTCTTGACATATGTCAACACTGGGTCGGACTGAGGGCCTCCACGAGAGAAGCCCAAGCAAGACGCGCCCCGAGGAGAGTCTTGCCACATGTCAACACTCGGTCTGACAGAGGGCATTCAGGAGAGAGGCCGAAGCAATACGCGCCCCGAGGAGCGTCTTGCCACATGTCACCACTGGGTCTGACTGAGCGCCTCCAGGAGAGAGGCCCAAGCAAGACGCGCCCCGAGGAGCGTCAGGCCACATGTCACTACTCGGTCTGACTGAGCGCCTCCAGGAGAGAGGCCCAAGCAAGACTTGCCCCGAGGAGCGTCTTGCCACATGTCAACAATGGGTCTGACTGAGGGTCTCCAGGAGAGAAGCCCAAGCAAGACGCGCCCAGAGGAGCGTCTTGCCACATGTCAACACTGGGTCTGACTGAGCGCCTCCAGTAGAGAGGCCCAAGCAAGACAAGCCCCGAGGAGCGTCTTGACATATGTCAACACTGGGTCGGACTGAGGGCCTCCATGAGAGAAGCCCAAGCAAGACGCGCCCCGAGGAGAGTCTTGCCACATGTCAACACTCGGTCTGACAGAGGGCATTCAGGAGAGAGGCCGAAGCAATACGCGCCCCGAGGAGCGTCTTGCCACATGTCACCACTGGGTCTGAATGAGCGCCTCCAGGAGAGAGGCCCAACCAAGACGCGCCCCGAGGAGTGTTTTGCCACATGCCAACACTGGGTCTGACTGAGCGCCTCCAGGAGAGAGGCCCAAGCAAGACGCGCCACGAGGAGCATCTTGCCACGTGTCAACACTGGGTCTGACTGAGCGCCTCCAGGAGAGAGGCCCAAGCAAGATGTGCCCCGAGGAGCGTCTTTCCACGTGTCACCACTGGGTCTGACTGAGCTCCTCCAGGAGAGAGGCCCAAGCAAGACGCGCCCCGAGGAGCGTCTTGCCACATGTCAACACTGGGTCTGACTGAGCGCCTCCAGGAGAGAGGCCCAAGCAAGACACGCCCCGAGGAGCGTCTTGCCACATGTCAACACTGGGTCTGACTGAGCGCCTCCAGGAGAGAGGCCCAAGCAAGACGCGCCCCGAGGAGCGTCTTGCCACATGTCAGCACTGGGTCTGACTGAGCGCCTCCAGGAGAGAGGCCCCAGCAAGACGCGCCCCGAGGAGCGTCTTGCCTTATGTCAGCACTGGGTCTGACTGAGCGCCTCCAGGAGAGAGGCCCAAGCAAGACGCGCCCCGAGGAGCGTCTTGCCACATGTCAACAATGGATCTGACTGAGGGCCTCCAGGAGAGAGGCCCAAGCAAGATGCGCCCGGAGGAGCGTCTTGCCACATGTCAACACTGGGTCTGACAGAGGGCCTCCAGGAGAGAGGCCCAAGCAAGACGCGCCCCGAGGAGCGTCTTGCCACATGTCACCTCTGGTTCTTACTGAGCGCCTCCAGGAGAGAGGCCCAAGGAAGACGTGCCCCGAGGAGCCTCTTCTCACATGTCAACACTGGGTCCTTCTGAGCGCCTCCAGGAGAGAAGCCCAAGCAAGACGCGCCCCGAGGAGCGTCTTGCCACATGTGAACAATGGGTCTGACTGAGGGCCTCCAGGAGAGAAGCCCAAGCAAGACGCGCCCCGAGGAGCGTCTTGACACATGTCAACACTGGGTCTGACAGAGGGCCTCCAGGAGAGAGGCCCAAGCAAGACGCGCCCAGAGGAGTGTCTTGCCACATGTCACCACTGGGTCTGACTGAGCGCCTCCAGGAGAGAGGCCCAAGCAAGACGCGCCCCGAGGAGCGTCAGGCCACATGTCACTACTCAGTCTGACTGAGCGCCTCCAGGAGAGAGGCCCAAGCAAGACTTGCCCCGAGGAGCGTCTTGCCACATGTCAACAATGGGTCTGACTGAGGGTCTCCAGGAGAGAAGCCCAAGCAAGACGCGCCCAGAGGAGCGTCTTGCCACATGTCAACAATGGGTCTGACTGAGCGCCCCCAGTAGAGAGGCCCAAGCAAGACACGCCCCGAGGAGCGTCTTGACATATGTCAACACTGGGTCGGACTGAGGGCCTCCACGAGAGAAGCCCAAGCAAGACGCGCCCCGAGGAGAGTCTTGCCACATGTCAACAATGGGTCTGACTGAGCGCCCCCAGTAGAGAGGCCCAAGCAAGACACGCCCCGAGGAGCGTCTTGACATATGTCAACACTGGGTCGGACTGAGGGCCTCCACGAGAGAAGCCCAAGCAAGACGCGCCCCGAGGAGAGCCTTGCCACATGTCAACACTCGGTCTGACAGAGGGCATTCAGGAGAGAGGCCGAAGCAATACGCGCCCCGAGGAGCGTCTTGCCACATGTCACCACTGGGTCTGACTGAGCGCCTCCAGGAGAGAGGCCCAAGCAAGACGCGCCCCGAGGAGCGTCAGGCCTTATGTCACTACTCGGTCTGACTGAGCGCCTCCAGGAGAGAGGCCCAAGCAAGACTTGCCCCGAGGAGCGTCTTGCCACATGTCAACAATGGGTCTGACTGAGGGTCTCCAGGAGAGAAGCCCAAGCAAGACGCGCCCAGAGGAGCGTCTTGCCACATGTCAACACTGGGTCTGACTGAGCGCCTCCAGTAGAGAGGCCCAAGCAAGACAAGCCCCGAGGAGCGTCTTGACATATGTCAACACTGGGTCAGACTGAGGGCCTCCATGAGAGAAGCCCAAGCAAGACGCGCCCCGAGGAGAGTCTTGCCACATGTCAACACTCGGTCTGACAGAGGGCATTCAGGAGAGAGGCCGAAGCAATACGCGCCCCGAGGAGCGTCTTGCCACATGTCACCACTGGGTCTGAATGAGCGCCTCCAGGAGAGAGGCCCAACCAAGACGCGCCCCGAGGAGTGTCTTGCCACATGCCAACACTGGGTCTGACTGAGCGCCTCCAGGAGAGAGGCCCAAGCAAGACGCGCCACGAGGAGCGTCTTGCCACGTGTCAACACTGGGTCTGACTGAGCGCCTCCAGGAGAGAGGCCCAAGCAAGATGTGCCCCGAGGAGCGTCTTTCCACGTGTCACCACTGGGTCTGACTGAGCGCCTCCAGGAGAGAGGCCCAAGCAAGACGCGCCCCGAGGAGCGTCTTGCCACATGTCAACACTGGGTCTGACTGAGCGCCTCCAGGAGATAGGCCCAAGCAAGACACGCCCCGAGGAGCTTCTTGCCACATGTCAACACTGGGTCTGACTGAGCGCCTCCAGGAGAGAGGCCCAAGCAAGACGCGCCCCGAGGAGCGTCTTGCCACATGTCAGCACTGGGTCTGACTGAGCGCCTCCAGGAGAGAGGCCCCAGCAAGACGCGCCCCGAGGAGCGTCTTGCCTTATGTCAGCACTCGGTCTGACTGAGCGCCTCCAGGAGAGAGGCCCAAGCAAGACGCGCCCCGAGGAGCGTCTTGCCACATGTCAACAATGGGTCTGACTGAGGGCCTCCAGGAGAGAGGCCCAAGCAAGATGCGCCCGGAGGAGCGTCTTGCCAAATGTCAACACTGGGTCTGACAGAGCGCCTCCAGGAGAGAGGCCCAAGCAAGACGTGCCCCGAGGAGCCTCTTGTCACATGTCAACACTGGGTCTGTCTGAGCGCCTCCAGGAGAGAAGCCCAAGTAAGACGCGCCCCGAGGAGCGTCTTGCCACATGTCAACAATGGGTCTGACTGAGGGCCTCCAGGAGAGAAGCCCAAGCAAGACGCGCCCCGAGGAGCGTCTTGACACATGTCAACACTGGGTCTGGCAGAGGGCCTCCAGGAGAGAGGCCCAAGCAAGACGCGCCCAGAGGAGTGTCTTGCCACATGTCACCACTGGGTCTGACTGAGCGCCTCCAGGAGAGAGGCCCAAGCAAGACGCGCCCCGAGGAGCGTCTTGCCACATGTCAGCACTGGGTCTGACTGAGCGCCTCCAGGAGAGAGGCCCCAGCAAGACGCGCCCCGAGGAGCGTCTTGCCTTATGTCAGCACTCGGTCTGACTGAGCGCCTCCAGGAGAAAGGCCAAAGCAAGACGCGCCCTGAGGAGCGTCTTGCCACATGTCAACAATGGGTCTGACTGAGGGCCTCCAGGAGAGAGGCCCAAGCAAGATGCGCCCGGAGGAGCGTCTTGCCACATGTCAACACTGGGTCTGACAGAGGGCCTCCAGGAGAGAGGCCCAAGCAAGACGCGCCCCGAGGAGCGTCTTGCCACATGTCACCTCTGGTTCTGTCTGAGCGCCTCCAGGAGAGAAGCCCAAGCAAGACGCGCCCCGAGGAGCGTCTTGCCACATGTCAACAATGGGTCTGACTGAGGGCCTCCAGGAGAGAAGCCCAAGCAAGACGCGCCCCGAGGAGCGTCTTGACACATGTCAACACTGGGTCTGACAGAGGCCCTCCAGGAGAGAGGCCCAAGCAAGACACGCCCAGAGGAGTGTCTTGCCACATGTCACCACTGGGTCTGACTGAGTGCCTCCAGGAGAGAGGCCCAAGCAAGACGCGCCCCGAGGAGCGTCAGGCCACATGTCACTACTCAGTCTGACTGAGCGCCTCCAGGAGAGAGGCCCAAGCAAGACTTGCCCCGAGGAGCGTCTTGCCACATGTCAACAATGGGTCTGACTGAGCGCCTCCAGTAGAGAGGCCCAAGCAAGACACGCCCCGAGGAGCGTCTTGACATATGTCAACACTGGGTCGGACTGAGGGCCTCCACGAGAGAAGCCCAAGCAAGACGCGCCCCGAGGAGAGTCTTGCCACATGTCAACACTCGGTCTGACAGAGGGCATTCAGGAGAGAGGCCGAAGCAATACGCGCCCCGAGGAGCGTCTTGCCACATGTCACCACTGGGTCTGACTGAGCGCCTCCAGGAGAGAGGCCCAAGCAAGACGCGCCCCGAGGAGCGTCAGGCCACATGTCACTACTCGGTCTGACTGAGCGCCTCCAGGAGAGAGGCCCAAGCAAGACTTGCCCCGAGGAGCGTCTTGCCACATGTCAACAATGGGTCTGACTGAGGGTCTCCAGGAGAGAAGCCCAAGCAAGACGCGCCCAGAGGAGCGTCTTGCCACATGTCAACACTGGGTCTGACTGAGCGCCTCCAGTAGAGAGGCCCAAGCAAGACAAGCCCCGAGGAGCGTCTTGACATATGTCAACACTGGGTCGGACTGAGGGCCTCCATGAGAGAAGCCCAAGCAAGACGCGCCCCGAGGAGAGTCTTGCCACATGTCAACACTCGGTCTGACAGAGGGCATTCAGGAGAGAGGCCGAAGCAATACGCGCCCCGAGGAGCGTCTTGCCACATGTCACCACTGGGTCTGAATGAGCGCCTCCAGGAGAGAGGCCCAACCAAGACGCGCCCCGAGGAGTGTTTTGCCACATGCCAACACTGGGTCTGACTGAGCGCCTCCAGGAGAGAGGCCCAAGCAAGACGCGCCACGAGGAGCATCTTGCCACGTGTCAACACTGGGTCTGACTGAGCGCCTCCAGGAGAGAGGCCCAAGCAAGATGTGCCCCGAGGAGCGTCTTTCCACGTGTCACCACTGGGTCTGACTGAGCTCCTCCAGGAGAGAGGCCCAAGCAAGACGCGCCCCGAGGAGCGTCTTGCCACATGTCAACACTGGGTCTGACTGAGCGCCTCCAGGAGAGAGGCCCAAGCAAGACACGCCCCGAGGAGCGTCTTGCCACATGTCAACACTGGGTCTGACTGAGCGCCTCCAGGAGAGAGGCCCAAGCAAGACGCGCCCCGAGGAGCGTCTTGCCACATGTCAGCACTGGGTCTGACTGAGCGCCTCCAGGAGAGAGGCCCCAGCAAGACGCGCCCCGAGGAGCGTCTTGCCTTATGTCAGCACTGGGTCTGACTGAGCGCCTCCAGGAGAGAGGCCCAAGCAAGACGCGCCCCGAGGAGCGTCTTGCCACATGTCAACAATGGATCTGACTGAGGGCCTCCAGGAGAGAGGCCCAAGCAAGATGCGCCCGGAGGAGCGTCTTGCCACATGTCAACACTGGGTCTGACAGAGGGCCTCCAGGAGAGAGGCCCAAGCAAGACGCGCCCCGAGGAGCGTCTTGCCACATGTCACCTCTGGTTCTTACTGAGCGCCTCCAGGAGAGAGGCCCAAGGAAGACGTGCCCCGAGGAGCCTCTTCTCACATGTCAACACTGGGTCCTTCTGAGCGCCTCCAGGAGAGAAGCCCAAGCAAGACGCGCCCCGAGGAGCGTCTTGCCACATGTCAACAATGGGTCTGACTGAGGGCCTCCAGGAGAGAAGCCCAAGCAAGACGCGCCCCGAGGAGCGTCTTGACACATGTCAACACTGGGTCTGACAGAGGGCCTCCAGGAGAGAGGCCCAAGCAAGACGCGCCCAGAGGAGTGTCTTGCCACATGTCACCACTGGGTCTGACTGAGCGCCTCCAGGAGAGAGGCCCAAGCAAGACGCGCCCCGAGGAGCGTCAGGCCACATGTCACTACTCAGTCTGACTGAGCGCCTCCAGGAGAGAGGCCCAAGCAAGACTTGCCCCGAGGAGCGTCTTGCCACATGTCAACAATGGGTCTGACTGAGGGTCTCCAGGAGAGAAGCCCAAGCAAGACGCGCCCAGAGGAGCGTCTTGCCACATGTCAACAATGGGTCTGACTGAGCGCCCCCAGTAGAGAGGCCCAAGCAAGACACGCCCCGAGGAGCGTCTTGACATATGTCAACACTGGGTCGGACTGAGGGCCTCCACGAGAGAAGCCCAAGCAAGACGCGCCCCGAGGAGAGTCTTGCCACATGTCAACACTCGGTCTGACAGAGGGCATTCAGGAGAGAGGCCGAAGCAATACGCGCCCCGAGGAGCGTCTTGCCACATGTCACCACTGGGTCTGACTGAGCGCCTCCAGGAGAGAGGCCCAAGCAAGACGCGCCCCGAGGAGCGTCAGGCCACATGTCACTACTCGGTCTGACTGAGCGCCTCCAGGAGAGAGGCCCAAGCAAGACTTGCCCCGAGGAGCGTCTTGCCACATGTCAACAATGGGTCTGACTGAGGGTCTCCAGGAGAGAAGCCCAAGCAAGACGCGCCCAGAGGAGCGTCTTGCCACATGTCAACACTGGGTCTGACTGAGCGCCTCCATTAGAGAGGCCCAAGCAAGACAAGCCCCGAGGAGCGTCTTGACATATGTCAACACTGGGTCAGACTGAGGGCCTCCATGAGAGAAGCCCAAGCAAGACGCGCCCCGAGGAGAGTCTTGCCACATGTCAACACTCGGTCTGACAGAGGGCATTCAGGAGAGAGGCCGAAGCAATACGCGCCCCGAGGAGCGTCTTGCCACATGTCACCACTGGGTCTGAATGAGCGCCTCCAGGAGAGAGGCCCAACCAAGACGCGCCCCGAGGAGTGTCTTGCCACATGCCAACACTGGGTCTGACTGAGCGCCTCCAGGAGAGAGGCCCAAGCAAGACGCGCCACGAGGAGCGTCTTGCCACGTGTCAACACTGGGTCAGACTGAGGGCCTCCATGAGAGAAGCCCAAGCAAGACGCGCCCCGAGGAGAGTCTTGCCACATGTCAACACTCGGTCTGACAGAGGGCATTCAGGAGAGAGGCCGAAGCAAGACGCGCCCCGAGGAGCGTCTTGCCTTATGTCAGCACTCGGTCTGACTGAGCGCCTCCAGGAGAGAGGCCCAAGCAAGACGCGCCCCGAGGAGCGTCTTGCCACATGTCAACAATGGGTCTGACTGAGGGCCTCCAGGAGAGAGGCCCAAGCAAGATGCGCCCGGAGGAGCGTCTTGCCAAATGTCAACACTGGGTCTGACAGAGCGCCTCCAGGAGAGAGGCCCAAGCAAGACGTGCCCCGAGGAGCCTCTTGTCACATGTCAACACTGGGTCTGTCTGAGCGCCTCCAGGAGAGAAGCCCAAGCAAGACGCGCCCCGAGGAGCGTCTTGCCACATGTCAACAATGGGTCTGACTGAGGGCCTCCAGGAGAGAAGCCCAAGCAAGACGCGCCCCGAGGAGCGTCTTGACACATGTCAACACTGGGTCTGACAGAGGGCCTCCAGGAGAGAGGCCCAAGCAAGACGCGCCCAGAGGAGTGTCTTGCCACATGTCACCACTGGGTCTGACTGAGCGCCTCCAGGAGAGAGGCCCAAGCAAGACGCGCCCCGAGGAGCGTCTTGCCACATGTCAGCACTGGGTCTGACTGAGCGCCTCCAGGAGAGAGGCCCCAGCAAGACGCGCCCCGAGGAGCGTCTTGCCTTATGTCAGCACTCGGTCTGACTGAGCGCCTCTAGGAGAAAGGCCCAAGCAAGACGCGCCCTGAGGAGCGTCTTGCCACATGTCAACAATGGGTCTGACTGAGGGCCTCCAGGAGAGAGGCCCAAGCAAGATGCGCCCGGAGGAGCGTCTTGCCACATGTCAACACTGGGTCTGACAGAGGGCCTCCAGGAGAGAGGCCCAAGCAAGACGCGCCCCGAGGAGCGTCTTGCCACATGTCACCTCTGGTTCAGACTGAGCGCCTCCAGGAGAGAGGCCCAATCAAGACGCGCCCCGAGGAGCGTCTTGTCACATGTCAACACTGGGTCTTTCTGAGCGCCTCCAGGAGAGAAGCCCAAGCAAGACGCGCCCCGAGGAGCGTCTTGCCACATGACACCACTTGGTCTGACTGAGCGCCTCCAGGAGAGAGGCCCAAGCAACACGCGCCCCGAGGAGCGTCAGGCCACATGTGACTACTCAGTCTGACTGAGCGCCTCCAGGAGAGAGGCCCAAGCAAGACGCGCCCCGAGGAGCGTCTTGCCACATGTCAACAATGGGTCTTACTGAGGGCCTCCAGGAGAGAAGCCCAAGCAAGACGCGCCCCGAGGAGCTTCCTGCCACATGTCAGCACTCGATCTGACTGAGCGCCTCCAGGAGAGAGGCCAAAGCAAGACGCGCCCCGAGGAGAGTCTTGACACATGTCAACACTGGGTCTGACTGAGCGCCTCCAGGAGAGAGGCCCAAGCAAGACGCGCCCCGAGGAGCGTCTTGCCACATGTCAGCACTGGGTCTGACTGAGCGCCTCCAGGAGAGAGGCCCCAGCAAGACGCGCCCCGAGGAGCGTCTTGCCACATGTCAACAATGGGTCTGACTGAGGGCCTCCAGGAGAGAGGCCCAAGCAAGACGCGCCCCGAGGAGCGTCTTGCCACATGTCACCTCTGGTTCTCACTGAGCGCCTCCAGGAGAGAGGCCCAAGCAAGACGTGCCCCGAGGAGCCTCTTGTCACATGTCAACACTGGGTCTGTCTGAGCGCCTCCAGGAGAGAAGCCCAAGCAAGACGCGCCCGAGGAGCGTCTTGCCACATGTCAACAATGGGTCTGACTGAGGGCCTCCAGGAGAGAAGCCCAAGCAAGACGCGCCCCGAGGAGCGTCTTGCCACATGTCAACACTGGGTCTGACAGAGGGCCTCCAGGAGAGAGGCCCAAGCAAGACGCGCCCCGAGGAGCGTCTTGCCACATGTCACCTCTGGTTCTGACTGAGCGACTCCAGGAGAGAGGCCCAAGCAAGACGCGCCCCGAGGAGCGTCTTGTCACATGTCAACACTGGGTCTTTCTGAGCGCCTCCAGGAGAGAAGCCCAAGCAAGACGCGCCCCGAGGAGCGTCTTGCCACATGACACCACTTGGTCTGACTGAGCGCCTCCAGGAGAGAGGCCCAAGCACCACGCGCCCCGAGGAGCGTCAGGCCACATGTCACTACTCAGTCTGACTGAGCGCCTCCAGGAGAGAGGCCCAAGCAAGACGCGCCCCGAGGAGCGTCTTGCCACATGTCAACAATGGGTCTTACTGAGGGCCTCCAGGAGAGAAGCCCAAGCAAGACGCGCCCCGAGGAGCTTCCTGCCACAGGTCAGCACTCGATCTGACTGAGCGCCTCCAGGAGAGAGGCCAAAGCAAGACGCGCCCCGAGGAGAGTCTTGACAATTGTCAACACTGGGTCTGACTGAGCGCCTCAAGGAGAGAGGCCCAAGCAAGACGCGCCCCGAGGAGCGTCTTGCCACATGTCAGCACTGGGTCTGACTGAGCGCCTCCAGGAGAGAGGCCCCAGCAAGACGCGCCCCGAGGAGCGTCTTGCCACATGTCAACAATGGGTCTGACTGAGGGCCTCCAGGAGAGAGGCCCAAGCAAGACGCGCCCCGAGGAGCGTCTTGCCACATGTCACCTCTGGTTCTGACTGAGCGCCTCCAGGAGAGAGGCCCAAGCAAGACGTGCCCCGAGGAGCCTCTTGTCACATGTCAACACTGGGTCTGTCTGAGCGCCTCCAGGAGAGAAGCCCAAGCAAGACGCGCCCCGAGGAGCGTCTTGCCACATGTCAACAATGGGTCTGACTGAGGGCCTCCAGGAGAGAAGCCCAAGCAAGACGCGCCCCGAGGAGCGTCTTGACACATGTCAACACTGGGTCTGACAGAGGGCCTCCAGGAGAGAGGCCCAAGCAAGACGCGCCCTGAGGAGCGTCTTGCCACATGTCAACAATGGGTCTGACTGAGGGCCTCCTGGAGAGAGGCCCAAGCAAGATGCGCCCGGAGGAGCGTCTTGCCACATGTCAACACTGGGTCTGACAGAGGGCCTCCAGGAGAGAGGCCCAAGCAAGACGCGCCCCGAGGAGCGTCTTGCCACATGTCACCTCTGGTTCTGACTGAGCGACTCCAGGAGAGAGGCCCAAGCAAGACGCGCCCCGAGGAGCGTCTTGTCACATGTCAACACTGGGTCTTTCTGAGCGCCTCCAGGAGAGAAGCCCAAGCAAGACGCGCCCCGAGGAGCGTCTTGCCACATGACACCACTTGGTCTGACTGAGCGCCTCCAGGAGAGAGGCCCAAGCAAGACGCGCCCCGAGGAGCGTCTTGCCACATGTCAGCACTGGGTCTGACAGAGGGCCTCCAGGAGAGAAGCCCAAGCAAGACGCGCCCCGAGGAGCGTCTTGACACATGTCAACACTGGGTCTGACTGAGCGCCTCAAGGAGAGAGGCCCAAGCAAGACGCGCCCCGAGGAGCGTCTTGCCACATGTCAGCACTGGGTCTGACTGAGCGCCTCCAGGAGAGAGGCCCCAGCAAGACGCGCCCCGAGGAGCGTCTTGCCACATGTCAACAATGGGTCTGACTGAGGGCCTCCAGGAGAGAGGCCCAAGCAAGACGCGCCCCGAGGAGCGTCTTGCCACATGTCACCTCTGGTTCTGACTGAGCGCCTCCAGGAGAGAGGCCCAAGCAAGACGTGCCCCGAGGAGCCTCTTGTCACATGTCAACACTGGGTCTGTCTGAGCGCCTCCAGGAGAGAAGCCCAAGCAAGACGCGCCCCGAGGAGCGTCTTGCCACATGTCAACAATGGGTCTGACTGAGGGCCTCCAGGAGAGAAGCCCAAGCAAGACGCGCCCCGAGGAGCGTCTTGACACATGTCAACACTGGGTCTGACAGAGGGCCTCCAGGAGAGAGGCCCAAGCAAGACACGCCCAGAGGAGTGTCTTGCCACATGTCACCACTGGGTCTGACTGAGCGCCTCCAGGAGAGAGGCCCAAGCAACACGCGCCCCGAGGAGCGTCAGGCCACATGTCACTACTCAGTCTGACTGAGCGCCTCCAGGAGAGAGGCCCAAGCAAGACTTGCCCCGAGGAGCGTCTTGCCACATGTCAACAATGGGTCTGACTGAGGGTCTCCAGGAGAGAAGCCCAAGCAAGACGCGCCCAGAGGAGCGTCTTGCCACATGTCAACACTGGGTCTGACTGAGCGCCTCCAGTAGAGAGGCCCAAGCAAGACACGCCCCGAGGAGCGTCTTGACATATGTCAACACTGGGTCGGACTGAGGGCCTCCACGAGAGAAGCCCAAGCAAGACGCGCCCCGAGGAGAGTCTTGCCACATGTCAACAATGGGTCTGACTGAGCGCCTCCAGGAGAGAGGCCCAAGCAACACGCGCCCCGAGGAGCGTCAGGCCACATGTCACTACTCAGTCTGACTGAGCGCCTCCAGGAGAGAGGCCCAAGCAACACGCGCCCCGAGGAGCGTCAGGCCACATGTCACTACTCAGTCTGACTGAGCGCCTCCAGGAGAGAGGCCCAAGCAAGACGCGCCCCGAGGAGCGTCTTGCCACATGTCAACAATGGGTCTTACTGAGGGCCTCCAGGAGAGAAGCCCAAGCAAGACGCGCCCCGAGGAGCTTCCTGCCACATGTCAGCACTCGATCTGACTGAGCGCCTCCAGGAGAGAGGCCAAAGCAAGACGCGCCCCGAGGAGCGTCTTGACACATGTCAACACTGGGTCTGACAGAGGGCCTCCATGAGAGAGGCCCAAGCAAGACGCGCCCCGAGGAGCGTCTTGCCACATGTCAACAATGGGTCTTACTGAGGGCCTCCAGGAGAGAAGCCCAAGCAAGACGCGCCCCGAGGAGCGTCTTGACACATGTCAACACTGGGTCTGACAGAGGGCCTCCAGGAGAGAGGCCCAAGCAAGACGCACCCCGAGGAGTGTCTTGCCACATGTCACCACTGGGTCTGACTAAGCGCCTCCAGGAGAGAGGCCCAAGAAAGACGCGCCCAGAGGAGCGTCAGGCCACATGTCACTACTCAGTCTGACTGAGCGCCTCCAGGAGAGAGGCCCAAGCAAGACGCGCCCAGAGGAGCGTCTTGCCACATGTCAGCACTGGGTCTGACTGAGCGCCTCCAGGAGAAAGGCCCCAGCAAGACGCGCCCCGAGGAGCGTCAGGCCACATGTCACTACTCAGTCTGACTGAGCGCCTCCAGGAGAGAGGCCCAAGCAAGACGCGCCCCGGGGAGCGTCTTGCCACATGTCAGCACTGGGTCTGACTGAGCGCCTCCAGGAGAGAGGCCCCAGCCAGACGCGCCCTGAGGAGCGTCTTGCCTTATGTCAGCACTCGGTCTGACTGAGCGCCTCCAGGAGAGAGGCCCAAGGAAGACGCGCCCCGAGGAGCGTCTTGCCACATGTCAACAATGGGTCTGACTGAGGGCCTCCAGGAGAGAGGCCCAAGCAAGATGCGCCCGGAGGAGCGTCTTGCCACATGTCAACACTGGGTCTGACAGAGGGCCTCCAGGAGAGAGGCCCAAGCAAGATGCGCCCCGAGGAGCGTCTTGTCACATGTCAACACTGGGTCTTTCTGAGCGCCTCCAGGAGAGAAGCCCAAGCAAGACGCGCCCCGAGGAGCGTCTTGCCACATGTCAGCACTCGGTCTGACTGAGCGCCTCCAGGAGAGAGGCCCAAGCAAGACGCGCCCCGAGGAGCGTCTTGCCACATGTCAACAATGGGTCTGACTGAGGGCCTCCAGGAGAGAAGCCCAAGCAACACGCGGCCCGAGGAGCGTCTTGCCACATGTCAGCACTCGGTCTGACTGAGCGCCTCCATGAGAGAGGCCCAAGCAAGACGCGCCCCGAGGAGTGTCTTGCCACATGCCAACAATGGGTCTGACTGAGGGCCTCCAGGAGAGAAGCCCAAGCAAGACGCGCCCCGAGGAGCGTCTTGACACATGTCAACACTGGGTCTGACAGAGGGCCTCCAGGAGAGAGGCCCAAGCAAGACGCGCCCCGAGGAGTGTCTTGCCACATGTCACCACTTGGTCTGACTGAGCGCCTCCAGGAGAGAGGCCCATGCAACACGCGCCCCGAGGAGCGTCAGGCCACATGTCACTACTCAGTCTGACTGAGCGCCTCCAGGAGAGAGGCCCAAGTAAGACGCGCCCCGAGGAGCGTCTTGCCACATGTCAACAATGGGTCTTACTGAGGGCCTCCAGGAGAGAAGCCCAAGCAAGACGCGCCCCGAGGAGCTTCTTGCCACATGTCAGCACTCGGTCTGACTGAGCGCCTCCAGGAGAGAGGTCAAAGCAAGACGCGCCCCGAGGAGCGTCTTGACACATGTCAACACTGGGTCTGACAGAGGGCCTCCATGAGAGAGGCCCAAGCAAGACGCGCCCCGAGGAGTGTCTTGCCACATGTCAACACTGGGTCTGACAGAGGGCCTCCAGGAGAGAGGCCCAAGCAAGACGCGCCCCGAGGATTGTCTTGCCACATGTCACCACTTGGTCTGACTGAGCGCCTCCAGGAGAGAGGGCCAAGCAACACGCGCCCCGAGGAGCGTCAGGCCACATGTCACTACTCAGTCTGACTGAGCGCCTCCAGGAGAGAGGCCCAAGCAAGACACGCCCCGAGGAGAGTCTTGCCACATGTCAACACTCGGTCTGACAGAGGGCATCCAGGAGAGAGGCCCAAGCAATACGCGCCCCGAGGAGCGTCTTGCCACTTAAACCCACAACCTAGCACTGAGGACAGAGGGACTTTATTTAAATTAGTACTTAATGGAAACGACACATAATGATACATAAGAGCCATGTCATACATTCAGCCTAGGAATAGTAGCGTTGTGCACTATTAAAAATATACACATCAATTGCTCGAATCCCATTGTTGCAAAGTAAAACTCTAATAAAACTCTAGTCTGACATCAACAGAGAAGACTTAGTGTATGTACTACAAATACAGCATTAGGATTTCGAGTGGACCGTGCACCTTGTGAACCATCAGAGGCTTATGACGCAACATATCTTCCAGTTGCTATTAGACAAGTTATAATTCTCGACCATTTTTCGGAACTGCTTTCTTGGGTCCGTGAGTAAATGCTAAATGAGATGATAGTCCTTAAGTAAGTTCCTGGCGATCCCATGTCACGCTCTTGCCCATCAGCCGGTGAACGCTGAGATGGAACTCGATGAGAGCGATGTATTTTTTAAGTGCTCCGAAAGTAGTTCTAACAAGCGTGCGATTCACTTCGTGAGTAAACCGCAGCTGCAGCTGATTCAAACAGTCGAGCCAACTTTCTACATCACAATATTCGTTTTGTAGTTAGTTGAGTTACCTTTAGTGTGGCGCATGCACGGGTCATTAGCGTCCAGCTCCCAGCTTAGAGAGTCCTGTATTGACACAGACGTCAATACATCTCGATGTCATGCAACACACAAAGTCTGTCGCATACAGGTGGGTTAACACATGTACGATACCTTTTGTGTGGCGCATGCACGGGTCGTTAGCATCCAGCTCCCGGCTTATAGAGAGTCCTGTATTGACACAGACATCAATACATCTCGATGTCATGCAACACACAAAGTCTGTCGCATACAGGTGGGTTAACACACATGTACGATGTGTGCAATGGCGCGCCCGTTTACAATGGGACACGACGATGATCATTGTTAACCAAACTCTTGTTTCTCACGACAGGTGGTAGCGTTGTCTCCTGCACCTGGTCTTCGTGCACAGAGGGTGTTGTAATGTGCTCGTCATAGTCGCGATCGTTGTCACTCGAATCCGTTGTTCTCACGACAGGTGGTAGCGTTGTCTCCTGCATGTTGTCTTCGCGTGCGGCAAGCGTTGTGCTGTGCTCGTTATAATGGTTGTCTTCGTACAAAGGGGGTGTTGAATACTCCTTCGCGAGTAGTCTAGGAGGTGGTGTGATGGGACGTATCTCAGAGGCGTTATGTGAGCGTACCACCATGGCCTGAGCAACTGCGACTACTGAGAGTACACCCAGTACAGACAGCGAGATCATTTTTTTTCTTGGGTGTTGTAAGGGCGCAAGGGCCTGTGTGTGTGTGTGTGTGTGCGTGCGTGCGTGCGTGTGTGTGTGTGTGTGTGTGTGTGTGTGTGTGTGTGTGTGTGTGTGTGTGTGTGTGTGTGTGTGTGTGTGTGAAACAAATAAAGATAAATATAGCTAGTGCGGCCACGAGCGGTCGTGCAGGGTAGAGGCTGCGCGAAATTGCCTCTAAAACAAGCGCGTGCCCACGCCCGATCCGTGGAAGCACGTAGAACTAGCAAACGTACTAGCAGAAATCAACGATCGCACACGGGTCATTGAGTGTGTACAGGGTTCGTCTGCGTGTGTGGCATTGGGCAATCTAGCGGCAACCGAGTGGCCTGAAGGCGGAACCGGCCAACCCTTCGCCCTCACCATCGATGTGCTTCGAGATGAACTATTGCTAAAGATGATCGTCCTCGTCAACCACGGCGCTACCAGAGTTACCACGACATGCGCCTTAAAAGCGTTCTCGTTTGGGTCAGCGCCACCAGAATTGAATCGGCAAGTCAGCGGATATTACACAACTCGTAACGAAGACCCTCTCCGCGACCTCGCGGCCAGTGTGCGCAGTGTACAGCAAATGACAAACGATGTTGCGAGCGATATATCGGAAAAACTTTGCACTGACGCGACGGTCGCCACTGCAGGTTGTGTGAGTCTCGCGCAAAGTGCCATATCAAACGTGCGCAAGCTAGTGACAAGCAACTTCACCAGATCCGTAGATTCTGCATACGCTTGGATACGAATGAAAGTATCGAGAGATAACACCGACACGAGTTGCGCGACGGCGCTGGCTGCAGTCGCTACAACACTGGATTTAATAATCAACGTAATTGTGATCGTAATGGCGTATCGAGTGTGCACCAGAAACTAAAACCAGTTCTACAGAAAACTGGCACGAGGGTCGCGGTCTAACGTTATGTTGGTGTCTCGCATCGACCGTCGACGGCCGTTTGCCAGCGGCTGAAAATGGCACAGTTGACGAAATGGAAACTCCGACCGTCGATAGTGCACTCTCGCAAGTTCCAACCGCACCATCTCAGGAGACAGACCACAGAGCCATATTAGCGGAGGGTAGATAGAAAATGAGCAAACCGCCACAACCGCCCATATACATACTATACGAGTTCAACATAGAGTGGAGTAAGAAGTTACTACCGATTGTATTTCCAACGTGCAAGCAGCTGGTGTGTGACGCTCGACTATACACGTCTTGGCCTACCACGAGTACATGAGCCCAAAAGATCCTAAGCGAAGTCGAAGCCGTTGTGTCTACCCAACGCAAATTCAGCACAGCCGTGCGCGCTAAGACAAGTCCCTCTAGACTGCTGGAAACTTTGGAAACGTGGAAGGCTGGCGTGTACGTGCTTTCTACACATCTCAACGGTATGATTGCGATACTCTCGGCCTCACAACAACTAATGGTCATGTGTTCGGAAGGTCTGATCAGGTCTGACATGACCGGTTGTCAATCGACGTCGAGCGTGCACTCACACACGGATATCCTGGCGTACAGTAAAGGGACAGCGACGTCTACGCTCACGTTGATCGCCGATGTTTCGAAGGGCAATCGAGTGTGTTGGCTGACGAAAGCTATGGTGACCGACGGTCGCGTCGACTACAATGTGCCTCATTGCGACTGGAGAGGCGTATGTGATCCTTTGCAAATCGACAACACCACCGCGGTCGAGTGCGAAGTCACGGTCGGCAGCGTGTTGTCCTTACTGTGCCCCATACAATGTGACGGTCCGTGTCACGGACCGGTGTGTTACGACCCGACTAACGAAACGTACCAGGTGATAACATTGCATCTGCCCATTACAGCGGAGCGAGCGTTTCGCCACACTCCCAAACCAAGGTTAATAGTTGTAGCGCACGCCCTTTCGGACCTCGGTGCATGCGAAACACTGGCGTACACTCACAACATCACGCTCGTGACAGCTCAAGCGTTACGCGAAACAAAGGACGTGTTCAAATCCATAGAGAATATACGGTCTTTAGCGTATGCGTATATAAAGAAGGTCGATGACATTTACAGACCCGGCGGCGTGGGCACCAGAGTAGAACAACAAGGTGCTCTCAAGTGCACACAGATACTGGCCGCATTATCACTCGCGATGTCTATCCTGACATGCCCGTTTCTGATTTCTATGTATATTAAATTATGACAAGAGCTACGGTGGTTACGATTACACTCTGACCACGTGCCTTAGTTTCTGCTAGTGACCTATAAATACATTTGACCACTTGCTCTCACTACCATTAAAGCGGCTGTACCCACACGTACAACACCCAAGAAAAAAAATGATCTCGCTGTCTGTACTGGGTGTACTCTCAGTAGTCGCAGTTGCTCAGGCCATGGTGGTACGCTCACATAACGCCTCTGAGATACGTCCCATCACACCACCTCCTAGACTACTCGCGAAGGAGCATTCAACACCCCCTTTGTACGAAGACAACCATTATAACGAGCACAGCACAACGCTTGCCGCACGCGAAGACAACATGCAGGAGACAACGCTACCACCTGTCGTGAGAACAACGGATTCGAGTGACAACGATCGCGACTATGACGAGCACATTACAACACCCTCTGTGCACGAAGACCAGGTGCAGGAGACAACGCTACCACCTGTCATGAGAAACTAGAGTTTGGTTAACAATGATCATCGTCGTGTCCCATTGTAAACGGGCGCGCCATTGCACACATCGTACATGTGTGTTAACCCACCTGTATGCGACAGACTTTGTGTGTTGCATGACATCGAGATGTATTGACGTCTGTGTCAATACAGGACTCTCTAAGCTGGGAGCTGGACGTTAATGACCCGTGCATGCGCCACACAAAAGGTAACTCGACTAACTACAAAACGATTATTGTGATGTAGAAAGTTGGCTCGACTGTTTGAATCAGCTGCAGCTGCGGTTTACTCACGAAGTGAATCGCACGCTTGTTAGAAGTACATTCGGAGCACTTAAAAAATACATCGCTCTCATCGAGTTCCGTCTCAGCGTTCACCGGCTGATGGGCAAGAGCGTGACATGGGATCGCCAGGAACTTACTTAAGGACTATCATCTCATTTGGCATTTGCTCACGGACCCAAGAAACCAGTTCCGGAGAATGGTCGAGAATTATAACTTTTCTAATAGCAACTGGAAGATATGTTGCGTCATAAGCCTCTGATGGTTCACAAGGTGCACGGTCCACTCGAAATCCTAATGCTGTATTTGTAGTACATACACTAAGTCTTCTCTGTTGATGTCAGACTAGAGTTTTATTAGAGTTTTACTTTGCAACAATGGGATTCGAGCAATTGATGTGTATATTTTTAATAGTGCACAACGCTACTATTCCTAGGCTGAATGTGTGACATGGCTCTAATGTATCATTATGTATCGTTTCCATTAAGTACTAATTTAAATAAAGTCCCTCTGTCCTCAGTGCTAGGTTGTGGGTTTAAGTGGCAAGACGCTCCTCGGGGCGGATATTGCTTGGGCCTCTCTCCTGGAGGCGCTCAAACAGACCGAGTAGTGACATGTGGCAAGACGCTCCTCGGGGCGCGTCTTGCTGGGGCTTCTCTCATGGAGGCACTCATTCAGACCCAGTGTTGACATGTGGCAAGACGCTCCTCGGGGCGCGTCTTGCTTGGACCTCTCTCCCTGAGGCGCTCAGGAAGACCGAGAAGTGACATGTGGCAAGACGCTCCTCGGGGTGCGTCTTGCTTGGGCCACTCTCATGGAGGCCCTCTGTCAGACCCAGTGTTGACATGTGTCAAGACGCTCCTCGGGGGGCGTCTTGCTTTGGCCTCTCTCCTGGAGGCACTCAGTCGGACCGAGTGCTGACATGTGGCAAGAAGCTCCTCGGGGCGTGTCTTGCTTGGATTTATCTCCCTTGAGGCCCTCAGTAAGAACCATTGTTGACATGTGGCAAGACGCTCCTCGGGGCGCGTCTTGCTTAGGCCTCTCTCCAGAAGGCCCTCAATCAGACCCAGTGTTGACACGTGGCAAGACGCTCCTCGGGGCGCGTCTTGCTTGGGCCTCTCTCCTGGAGGCGCTCAGTCAGACTGAGTAGTGACATGTGGCCTGACGCTCCTCGGGGTGCGTGTTGCTTGGGCCTCTCTCCTGGAGGCGCTCAGTCAGACCAAGTGGTGACATGTGGCAAGACAATCCTCGGGGCGCGTCTTGCTTGGGCCTCTCTCCTGGAGGCCCTCTGTCAGACCCAGTGTTGACATGTGGCAAGACACTCCTCGGGGCGCGTCTTGCTTGGGCCTCTCTCATGGAGGCCCTCTGTCAGACCCAGTGTTGACATGTGTCAAGACGCTCCACCGGGGCGCATCTTGCTTTGGCCTCTCTCCTGGAGGCGCTCAGTCAGATCGAGTGCTGACATGTGGCAAGAAGCTCCTCGGGGCGCGTCTTGCTTGGGCTTCTCTCCTGGAGGCCCTCAGTAAGACCCATTGTTGACATGTGGCAAGACGCTCCTCGGGGCGCGTCTTGCTTGGGCCTCTCTCCTGGAGGCCCTCTGTCATACCCAGTGTTGACATGTGTCAAGACGCTCCTCGGGGCGCGTCTTGCTTGGGCTTCTCTCCTGGAGGCCCTCAGTCAGACCCATTGTTGGCATGTGGCAAGACGCTCCTCGGGGCGCGTCTTGCTTGGGCCTCTCTCCTGGAGGCGCTCAGTCAGACCGAGTGCTGACATGTGGCAAGACGCTCCTCGGGGCGCGTTTTGCTTGGGCCTCTCTCCTGGAGGCGCTCAGTCAAACCGAGTGCTGACATGTGGCAAGACGCTCCTCGGGGCGCGTCTTGCTTGGGCTTCTCTCCTGGAGGCGCTCAGAAAGACCCAGTGTTGACATGTGACAAGACGCTCCTCGGGACGCGTCTTGCTTGGGCCTCTCTCCTGGAGGCGCTCAGTCAGAACCAGAGGTGACATGTGGCAAGACGCTCCTCGGGGTGCGTCTTGCTTGGGCCTCTCTCCTGGAGGCCCTCTGTCAGACCCAGTGTTGACATGTGGCAAGACGCTCCTCCGGGCGCATCTTGCTTGGGCCTCTCTCCTGGAGGCCCTCAGTCAGACCCATTGTTGACATGTGGCAAGACGCTCCTCGGGCGCGTCTTGCTTATGCCTCTCTCCTGGAGGCGCTCAGTCAGACCGAGTGCTGACATAAGGCAAGACGCTCCTCGGGGCGCGTCTTGCTGGGGCCTCTCTCCTGGAGGCGCTCAGTCAGACTGAGTAGTGACATGTGGCCTGACGCTCCTCGGGGCACGTCTTGCTTGGGCCTCTCTCCTGGAGGCGCTCAGTCAGACCCAGTGGTGACATGTGGCAAGACACTCCTCGGGGCGCGTCTTGCTTGGGCCTCTCTCGTGGAGCCCCTCTGTCAGACCCAGTGTTGACATGTGTCAAGACGCTCCTCGGGGCGCGTCTTGCTTGGGCTTCTCTCCTGGAGGCCCTCAATCAGACCCATTGTTGACATGTGGCAAGACGCTCCACCGGGGCGCATCTTGCTTTGGCCTCTCTCCTGGAGGCGCTCAGTCAGATCGAGTGCTGACATGTGGCAAGAAGCTCCTCGGGGCGCGTCTTGCTTGGGCTTCTCTCCTGGAGGCCCTCAGTAAGACCCATTGTTGACATGTGGCAAGACGCTCCTCGGGGCGCGTCTTGCTTGGGCCTCTCTCCTGGAGGCCCTCTGTCATACCCAGTGTTGACATGTGTCAAGACGCTCCTCGGGGCGCGTCTTGCTTGGGCCTCTCTCCTGGAGGCCCTCTGTCATACCCAGTGTTGACATGTGTCAAGACGCTCCTCGGGGCGCGTCTTGCTTGGGCTTCTCTCCTGGAGGCCCTCAGTCAGACCCATTGTTGGCATGTGGCAAGACGCTCCTCGGGGCGCGTCTTGCTTGGGCCTCTCTCCTGGAGGCGCTCAGTCAGACCGAGTGCTGACATGTGGCAAGACGCTCCTCGGGGCGCGTTTTGCTTGGGCCTCTCTCCTGGAGGCGCTCAGTCAGACCGAGTGCTGACATGTGGCAAGACACTCCTCGGGGCGCGTCTTGCTTGGGCTTCTCTCCTGGAGGCGCTCAGTCAGACCGAGTGCTGACATGTGGCAAGACACTCCTCGGGGCGCATCTTGCTTGGGCCTCTCTCCTGGAGGCCCTCAGTCAGACCCATTGTTGACATGTGGCAAGACGCTCCTCGGGGCGCGTCTTGCTTGGGCCTCTCTCCTGGAGGCGCTCAGTCAGACCGAGTGCTGACATAAGGCAAGACGCTCCTCGGGGCGCGTCTTGCTGGGGCCTCTCTCCTGGAGGCGCTCAGTCAGACTGAGTAGTGACATGTGGCCTGACGCTCCTCGGGGCACGTCTTGCTTGGGCCTCTCTCCTGGAGGCGCTCAGTCAGACCCAGTGGTGACATGTGGCAAGACACTCCTCGGGGCGCGTCTTGCTTGGGCCTCTCTCGTGGAGCCCCTCTGTCAGACCCAGTGTTGACATGTGTCAAGACGCTCCTCGGGGCGCGTCTTGCTTGGGCTTCTCTCCTGGAGGCCCTCAATCAGACCCATTGTTGACATGTGGCAAGACGCTCCTCGGGGCGCGTCTTGCTTGGGCTTCTCTCCTGGAGGCGCTCCGACAGACCCAGTGTTGACATGTGACAAGACGCTCCTCGGGGCGCGTCTTGCTTGGGCCTCTCTCCTGGAGGCGCTCAGTCAGAACCAGAGGTGACATGTGGCAATACGCTCCTCGGGGCGCGTCTTGCTTGGGCCTCTCTCCTGGAGGCCCTCAGTCAGACCCATTGTTGACATGTGGCAAGACGCTCCTCGGGGCGCGTCTTGCTTGGGCCTCTCTCCTGGAGGCGCTCAGTCAGACCCAGTGTTGACATGTGGCAAGACGCTCCTCGGGGCGCGTCTTGCTTGGGCCTCTCTCCTGGAGGCGCTCAGTCAGACCCAGTGGTGACACGTGGAAAGACGCTCCTCGGGGTGCGTCTTGCTTGGGCATCTCTCCTGGAGGCGCTCAGTCAGCTGGCCGCATTATATCTCGCGATGTCTATCCTGACATGCCCGTTTCTGATTTCTATGTATATTAAATTATGACAAGAGCTACGGTGGTTACGATTACACTCTGACCACGTGCCTTAATTTCTGCTAGTGACCTATAAATACATTTGACCACTTGCTCTCACTGCCATTAAAGCGGCTGTACCCACACATACAAAACCCAAGAAAAAAAATTATCTCGCGGTCTGTACTGGGTGTACTCTCAGTAGTCGCAGTTGCTCAGGCCATGGTGGTACGCTCACATAACGCCTCTGAGATACGTCCCATCACACCACCTCCTAGACTACTCGCAAAGGAGTATTCAACAACCCCCTTTGTACAAAGACAACCATTATAACGAACACAGCACAACGCTTGCCGCACGCGAAGACAACATGCAGGAGACAACGCTACCACCTGTCGTGAGAACAACGGATTCGAGTGACAACGATCGCGACTATGACGAGCACATTACAACACCCTCTGTGCACGAAGACCAGGTGCAGGAGACAACGCTACCACCTGTCGTGAGAAACAAGAGTTTGGTTAACAATGATCATCGTCGTGTCCCATTGTAAACGGGGGCGCCATCGCACACATCGTACATGTGTGTTAACCCACCTGTATGCGACAGACTTTGTGTGTTGCATGACATCGAGATGTATTGACGTCTGTGTCAATACAGGACTCTCTGTAAGCCGGGAGCTGGACGCTAACGACCCGTGCATGCGCCACACAAAAGGTATCGTACATGTGTTAACCCACCTGTATACGACAGACTTTGTGTGTTGCATGACATCGAGATGTATTGACGTCTGTGTCAATACAGGACTCTGTAAGCTGGGAGCTGGACGCTAACGACCCGTGCATGCGCCACACAAAAGGTAACTCGACTAACTACAAAACGCATATTGTGATGTAGAAAGTTGGCTCGACTGTTTGAATCAGCTGCAGCTGCGGTTTACTCACGAAGTGAATCGCACGCTTGTTAGAAGTACATTCGGAGCACTTAAAAAATACATTGCTCTCATCGAGTTCCGTCTCAGCGTTCACCGGCTGATGGGCAAGAGCGTGACATGGGATCGCCAGGAACTTACTTAAGGACTATCATCTCATTTGGCATTTACTCACGGACCCAAGAAACCAGTTTCGAAAAATGGTCGAGAATTATAACTTGTCTAATAGCAACTGGAAGATATGTTGCGTCATAAGCCTCTGATGGTTCACAAGGTGCACGGTCCACTCGAAATCCTAATGCTGTATTTGTAGTACATACACTAAGTCTTCTCTGTTGATGTCAGACTAGAGTTTTATTAGAGTTTTACTTTGCAACAATGGGATTCGAGCAATTGATGTGTATATTTTTAATAGTGCACAATGCTACTATTCCTAGGCTGAATGTATGACATGGCTCTTATGTATCATTATGTATCGTTTCCATTAAGTACTAATTTAAATAAAGTCCCTCTGTACTCAGTGCTAGGTTGTGGGTTTAATACACATTATTATGATCAACCTGTTGAATAGTATAATAACAATATTCCTGTAAAAGTCATTTAGTAATGAACAACCTCAGTTCTGTGAAAGAACATCATGTCTCTGATGTGTACACTGCAGGCCTGACCGGGGTTTGCACGCAAGGGCCTGTGTGTGTGTGTGTGTGTGGGTGTGTGTGTGTGTGTGTGTGTGTGTGTGTGTGTGTGTGTGTGTGTGTGTGTGTGTGTGTGTGTGTGTGTGTGTGTGTGTGTGTGAAACAAATAAAGATAAATATAGCTAGTGCGGCCACGAGCGGTCGTGTAGGGTAGAGGCTGCGCGAAAACGCCTCTAAAAACAAGCGCGTGCCCACGCCCGATCCGTGGAAGCACGTAGACCTAGCAAACGTACTAGCAGAAATCAACGATCGCACATGGGTCATTGAGTGTGTACAGGGTTCGTCTGCGTGTGTGGCATTGGGCAATCTAGCGGCAACCGAGTGGCCTGAAGGCGGAACCGGCCAACCCTTCGCCCTCACCATCGTTGCGCTTCGAGATGAACTATTGCTAAAGATGATCGTCCTCATCAACCACGGCGCTACCAGAGTAGCTCGTAACGAAGACCCTCTCCGCGACCTCGCAGCCAGTGTGCGCAGTGTACAGCAAATGAGAAACGATGTTGCGAGCGATATATCGGGAAAAACTTTGCACTGACGCGACGGTCGCCACTGCAGGTTGTGTGAGTCTCGCGCAAAGTGCCATATCAAACGTGCGCAAGCTAGTGACAAGCAACTTCACCAGATCCGTAGATTCTGCATACGCTTGAATACCAACGAAAGTATCGAGAGATAACACCGACACGAGTTGCGCGACGGCGCTGGCTGCAGTCGCTACAACACTGGATTTATTAATCAACGTAACTGTGATCGTAATGGCGTATCGAGTGTGCACCAGAAACTACAACCAGTACTACAGAAAACTGGCATGAGGGTCGCGGTCTAACGTTATGTTGGTGTCTCGCATCGACCGTCGACGGCCGTTTGCCAGCGGCTGAAAATGGCACAGTTGACGAAATGGAAACGCCGACCGTCCATAGTGCACTCTCGCAAGTTCCAACCGCACCATCTCAGGAGACAGACCACAGTGTCATATTAGCAGAGGGTAGATAGAAAATGCGCAAACCGCCGCAACCGCCCATATACATACTATACGAGTTCAACATAGAGTGGAGTAAGAAGTTACTACCGATTGTATTTACAACGTGCAAGCAGCTGGTGTGTGACGCTTTACTTGATTATCACAGAGGTTGCGATGTCCTGTGTTCCACGAGCGCATGGAAACAAGTGAACGAACTTCTACGGACCGTACTGTTGGGGTATGAGCGAGCTGTAAAATCAATACAAGCTAGACACGCGGACTTTGCCGCGTTACTGGACACGCATATCGCCACAACAAAACCGGGTCAAGTGTTTGGGGCGTCACCGCTCTCGACTATACACGTCTTGGCCTACCACGAGTACATGAGCCCACAAGATCCTAAGCGAGGTCGAAGCCGTTGTGTCTACCCAACGCAAATTCAGCACAGCCGTGCGCGCTAAGACAAGTCCCTCTAGATTGCTGGAAACTTTGGAAACGTGGAAGGCTGGAGTGTACGCGCTTTCTACACATCTCAACAGTATGATCGCGATACTCTCGGCCGCACAACAACTAATGGTCATGTGTTCGGAAGGTCTGATCAGGTCTGACATGACCGGTTGTCAATCGACGTCGAGCGTGCACTCACACACGGATATCCTGGCGTACAGTAAAGCGACAGCGACCTCTACGCTCACGTTGATCGCCGATGTTTCGAAGGGCAATCGAGTGTGTTGGCTGATGAAAGCTATGGTGACCGACGGTCGCGTCGACTACAATGTGCCTCATTGCGACTGGAGAGGCGTATGTGATCCTTTGCAAATAGACAACACCACCGCGGTCGAGTGCGAAGTCACGGTCGGCGGCGTGTTGTCCTTACTGTGCCCCATACAATGTGGCGGTCCGTGTCACGGACCGGTGTGTTACGACCCGACTAACGAAACGTACCAGGTGATAACATTGCATCTGCCCATTACAGCGGAGCGAGCGTTTCGCCACACTCCCAAACCAAGGTTAATAGTTGTAGCGCACGCCCTTTCGGACCTCGGTGCACGCGAAACACTGGCGTACACTCACAAAATCACGCTCGAGACAGCTCAAATGTTGCGCAAAACAAAGGACGTGTTCAAATCCATAGAGAATATACGGTCTTTAGCGTATGCGTATATAAAGAAGGTCGATGACATTTACAGACCCGGCGGCATGGGCACCACAGTAGAACAACAAGGTGCTCTCAAGCGCACACAGATACTGGCCGCATTATCACTCGCGATGTCTATCCTGACATGCCCGTTTCTGATTTCTATGTTATTTAAATTATGACAAGAGCTACGGTGGTTACGATTACACTCTGACCACGTGCCTTAGTTTATGCTAGTGACCTATAAATACATTTGACCACTTGCTCTCACTGCCATTAAAGCGGCTGTACCCACACGTACAACACCCAAGTAAAAAAATGATCTCGCTGTCTGTACTGGGTGTACTCTCAGTAGTCGCAGTTGCTCAGGCCATGGTGGTACGCTCACATAACGCCTCTGAGATACGTCCCATCACAACACCTCCTACACTACTCGCGAAGGAGTATTCAACACCCCCTTTGAACGAAGACAACCATTATAACGAGCACAGCACAACGCTTGCCGCACGCGAAGACAACATGCAGGAGACAACGCTACCACCTGTCGTGAGAACAACGGATTCGAGTGACAACGATCGCGACTATGACGAGCACATTACAGCACCCTCTGTGCACGAAGACCAGGTGCAGGAGACAACGCTACCACCTGTCGTGAGAAACAAGAGTTTGGTTAACAATGATCATCGTCGTGTCCCATTGTAAACTGGGCGTGCCATCGCACACATCGTACATGTGTGTTAACCCACCTGTATGCGACAGACTTTGTGTGTTGCATGACATCGAGATGTATTGACGTCTGTGTCAATACAGGACTCTCTATAAGCCGGGAGCTGGATGCTAATGACCCGTGCATGCGCCACACAAAAGGTATCGTACATGTGTTAACCCACCTGTATGCGACAGACTTTGTGTGTTGCATGACATCGAGATGTATTGACGTCTGTGTCAATACAGGACTCTCTAAGCTGGGAGCTGGACGCTAATAACCCGTGCATGCGCCACACAAAAGGTATCGTACATGTGTTAACCCAACTGTATGCGACAGACTTTGTGTGTTGCATGACATCGAGATGTATTGACGTCTGTGTCAATACAGGACTCTCTAAGCTTGGAGCTGGACGATAACGACCCGTGCATGCGCCACACAAAAGGTAACTCGACTAACTACAAAACGCATATTGTGATGTAGAAAGTTGGCTCGACTGTTTGAATGAGCTGCAGCTGCGGTTTACTCACAAAGTGAATCGCACGCTTGTTAGAAGTACATTCGGAGCTCTTATGTATCATTATGTATCGTTTCCATTAAGTACTAATTTAAATAAAGTCCCTCTGTCCTCAGTGCTAGGTTGTGGGTTTAATACACATTATAATGATCAACCTGTTGAATAGTATATTAACAATATTCCTGTAAAAGTCATTTAGTAATGAACAACCTCAGTTCTGTGAAAGAACATCATGTCTCTGATGTGTACACTGCAGGCCTGACCGGTCTTGCTTGGGCCTCTCTCCTGGAGGCGCTCAGTCAGACTGAGTAGTGACATGTGGCCTGACGCTCCTCGGGGCGCGTCTTGCTTGGGCCTCTCTCCTGGAGGCGCTCAGTCAGACCCAGTGGTGACATGTGGCAAGACACTCCTCGGGGCTCGTCTTGCTTGGGCCCCTCTCCTGGAGGCCCTCTGTCAGACCCAGTGTTGACATGTGTCAAGACGCTCCACGGGGCGCGTCTTGCTTGGGCTTCTCTCCTGAAGGCCCTCAGTCAGACCCATTGTTGACATGTGGCAAGACGCTCCTCGGGGCGCGTCTTGCTTGGGCCTCTCTCCTGGAGGCGCTCAGTCAGAACCAGAGGTGACATGTGGCAAGACGCTCCTCGGGGCGCGTCTTGCTTGGGCCTCTCTCCTGGAGGCCCTCTGTCAGACCCAGTGTTGACATGTGGCAAGACGCTCCTCCGGGCGCATCTTGCTTGGGCCTCTCTCCTGGAGGCCCTCAGTAAGACCCATTGTTGACATGTGGCAAGACGCTCCTCGGGGCGCGTCTTGCTTTGGCCTCTCTCCAGAAGGCCCTCAATAAGAACCAGTGTTGACATGTGGCAAGACGCTCCACGGGGCGCGTCTTGCTTGGGCTTCTCTCCTGGAGGCCCTCAGTCAGACCCATTGTTGACATGTGGCAAGACGCTCCTCGGGGCGTGTCTTGCTTGGGCCTCTCTCCTGGAGGCGCTCAGTCAGACCCAGTGTTGACATGTGGCAAGACGCTCCACGGGGCGCGTCTTGCTTGGGCTTCTCTCCTGGAGGCCCTCAGTCAGACACATTGTTGACATGTGGCAAGACGCTCCTCGGAGCACGTCTTGCTTGGGCCTCTCTCCTGGAGGCGCTCAGTCAGACCGAGTAGTGACATGTGGCAAGACGCTCCTCGGGGCGCGTCTTGCTTGGACCTCTCTCCTGGAGGCGCTCAGGTAGACCGAGTAGTGACATGTCGCAAGATGCTCCTCGGGGCGCGTCTTGCTTGGGCCTCTCTCATGGAGGCCCTCTGTCAGACCCAGTGTTGACATGTGGCAAGACGCTCCTCGGGGTGCGTCTTGCTTGGGCCTCTCTCCTGGAGGCCCTCTGTCAGACCCAGTGTTGACATGTGGAAAAACGCTCCTCCGGGCGCATCTTGCTTGGGCCTCTCTCCTGGAGGCCCTCAGTAAGACCCATTGTTGACATGTGGCAAGACGCTCCTCGGGGCGCGTCTTGCTTGGGCCTCTCTCCAGAAGGCCCTCAATCAGACCCAGTGTTGACATGTGGCAAGACGCTCCTCGGGGCGCGTCTTGCTTGTGCCTCTCTCCTGGAGGCGCTCAGTCAGACTGAGTAGTGACATGTGGCAAGACGCTCCTCGGGGCGCGTCTTGCTTGGACCTCTCTCCCTGAGGCGCTCAGTCAGACCCAGTGTTGACATTTGGCAAGACACTCCTCGGGGCGCGTCTTGCTTGGGCCTCTCTCATGGAGGCCCTCTGTCAGACCCAGTGTTGACATGTGTCAAGACGCTCCTCGGGGGGCGTCTTGCTTGGGCTTCTCTCATGGAGGCCCTCAGTCCGACCCAGTGTTGACATGTGTCAAGACGCTCCTCGGGGCGTGTCTTGCTTGGGCCTCTCTCCTGGAGGCGCTCAGTCAGACCGAGTGCTGACATGTGGCAAGAAGCTCCTCGGAGCGCGTCTTGCTTGGGCTTCTCTCCTGGAGGCCCTCAGTAAGACCCATTGTTGACATCTGGCAAGACGCTCCTCGGGGCGCGTCTTGCTTTGGCCTCTCTCCTGGAGGCGCTCAGTCAGACTGAGTAGTGACATGTGGCCTGACGCTCCTCGGGGCGCGTGTTGCTTGGGCCTCTCTCCTGGAGGCGCTCAGTCAGACCAAGTGGTGACATGTGGCAAGACGCTCCTCGGGGCGCGTCTTGCTTGGGCCTCTCTCCAGAAGGCCCTCAATCAGACCCAGTGTTGACACGTGGCAAGACGCTCCTCGGGGCGCGTCTTGCTTGGGCCTCTCTCCTGGAGGCGCTCAGTCAGAATGAGTAGTGACATGTGGTCTGACGCTCCTCGGGGCGCGTGTTGCTTGGGCCTCTCTCCTGGAGGCGCTCAGTCAGACCAAGTGGTGACATGTGGCAAGACACTTCTCGGGGCGCGTCTTGCTTGGGCCTCTCTCCTGGAGGCCCTCTGTCAGACCCAGTGTTGACATGTGGCAAGACACTCCTCGGGGCGCGTCTTGCTTGGGCCTCTCTCATGGAGGCGCTCAGTCAGACCCAGTGTTGACATGTGGCAAGACGCTCCTCTGGGCGCGTCTTGCTTGGGCTTCTCTCCTGGAGGCCCTCAGTCAGACCCATTGTTGACATGTGGCAAGACGCTCCTCGGGGCACGTCTTGCTTGGGCCTCTCTCCTGGAGGCTCTCAGTCAGACCGAGTAGTGACATGTGGCAAGACGCTCCTCGGGGCGCGTCTTGCTTGGACCTCCCTCCTGGAGGCGCTCAGTCAGACCGAGTAGTGACATTTGGGAAGACGCTCCTCGGCGCGCGTCTTGCTTGGGCCTCTCTCCTTTAGGCGCTCAGTCAGACCGAGTGCTGACATAAGGCAAGACGCTCCTCGGGGCGCGTCTTGCTGGGGCCTCTCTCCTGGAGGTGCTCAATCAGACCCAGTGGTGACACGTGGCAAGACGCTCCTCTGGGCGCGTCTTGCTTGGGCCTCTCTCCTGGAGGAGCTCAGTCAGACCCAGTGGCGACACGTGGCAAGACGCTCCTCGAGGCGCATCTTGCTTGGGCCTCTCTCCTGGAGGCGCTAAGTCAGACCCAGTGTTGACACGTGGCAAGACGCTCCTCGGGGCGCATCTTGCTTGGGCCTCTCTCCTGGAGGCGCTCAGTCAGACACAGTGTTGACAAGTGGCAAGACACTCCTCGGGGCGCGTCTTGCTTGGGCTTCTCTCATGGAGGCCCTCAGTAAGACACATTGTTGACATGTGGAAAGAAGCTCCTCGGGGCACGTCTTGCTTTGGCTTCTCTCCTGGAGGCCCTCAGTCTGACCCATTGTTGACATGTGGCAAGACGCTCCTCGGGGCACGTGTTGCTTGGACCTCTCTCCTGGAGGCGCTCAGTCAGACCGAGTAGTGACATGTGGCAAGACGCTCCTCGGGGTATGTCTTGCTTGGGCCTCTCTCCTGGATGCCCTCTATCAGACCCAGTGTTGACATGTGGCAAGACTCTCCTCGGGGTGCGTCTTGCTTGGGCTTCTCTCATGGAGGCCCTCAGTCAGACCCAGTGTTGACATGTGTCAAGACGCTACTTGGGGCGTGTCTTGCTTGGGCCTCTCTCCTGGAGGCGCTCAGTCAGACCCAGTGTTGACATGTGGCAATACGCTCCTCGGGGCGCTTCTTCCTTGGGCTTCTCTCCTGGAGGCCCTCAGTCAGACCCATTGTTGACATGTGGCAAGACGCTCCTCGGGGCACGTGTTGCTTGGACCTCTCTCCTGGAGGCGCTCAGTCAGACCGAGTAGTGACATGTGGCAAAACGCTCCTCGGGGTATGTCTTGCTTGGGCCTCTCTCCTGGAGGCGCTCAATTAGACCCAGTGTTGACATGTGGCAAGACGCTCCTCGGGGCGCGTCTTGCTTGGGCTTCTCTCCTGGAGGCCCTCAGTCAGACCCATTGTTGACATGTGGCAAGAAGCTCCTCGGGGCGCTTCTTGCTTGGGCCTCTCTCCTGGAGGCGCTCAGTCAGACCGAGTGCTGACTTGTGGCAAGACGCTCCTCGGGGCGCGTCTTGCTGGGGCCTCTCTCCTGGAGGCGCTCAGTCAGACCCAGTGTTGACATGTGGCTTGACGCTCCTCGGGGCGCGTCTTGCTTGGGCTTCTCTCCTGGAGGCCCTCAGTCAGACCCATTGTTGACATGTGGCAAGATGCTCCTCGGGGCACGTCTTGCTTGGGCCTCTCTCCTGGAGGCGCTCAGTCAGACCGAGTAGTGACATGTGGCAAGACGCTCCTCGGGGCGCGTCTTGCTTGGACCTCCCTCCTGGAGGCGCTCAGTCAGACCGAGTAGTGACATTTGGGAAGACGCTCCTCGGGGCGTGTCTTGCTTGGGCCTCTCTCCTGGAGGCGCTCAGTCAGACCGAGTGCTGACATAAGGCAAGACGCTCCTCGGGGCGCGTCTTGCTGGGGCCTCTCTCCTGGAGGTGCTCAATCAGACCCAGTGGTGACACGTGGCAAGACGCTCCTCTGGGCGCGTCTTGCTTGGGCCTCTCTCCTGGAGGAGCTCAGTCAGACCCAGTGGCGACACGTGGCAAGACGCTCCTCGAGGCGCATCTTGCTTGGGCCTCTCTCCTGGAGGCGCTAAGTCAGACCCAGTGTTGACACGTGGCAAGACGCTCCTCGGGGCGCATCTTGCTTGGGCCTCTCTCCTGGAGGCGCTCAGTCAGACACAGTGTTGACACGTGGCAAGACACTCCTCGGGGCGCTTCTTGCTTGGGCTTCTCTCATGGAGGCCCTCAGTAAGACACATTGTTGACATTTGGAAAGAAGCTCCTCGGGGCACGTCTTGCTTTGGCTTCTCTCCTGGAGGCCCTCAGTCAGACCCATTGTATACATGTGGCAAGACGCTCCGCGGGGCGCGTATTGCTTGGGACTCTCTCCTGGATGCCCTCTGTCAGACCCAGTGTTGACATGTGGCAAGACTCTCCTCGGGGCGCGTCTTGCTTGGGCTTCTCTCATGGAGGCCCTCAGTCAGACCCAGTGTTGACATGTGTCAAGACGCTCCTTGGGGCATGTCTTGCTTGTGCCTCTCTCCTGGAGGCGCTCAGTCAGACTGAGTAGTGACATGTGGCAAGACGCTCCTCGGGGCGCGTCTTGCTTGGACCTCTCTCCCTGAGGCGCTCAGTCAGACCCAGTGTTGACATTTGGCAAGACACTCCTCGGGGCGCGTCTTGCTTGGGCCTCTCTCATGGAGGCCCTCTGTCAGACCCAGTGTTGACATGTGTCAAGACGCTCCTCGGGGGGCGTCTTGCTTTGGCCTCTCTCCTGGAGGCGCTCAGTCAGACCGAGTGCTGACATGTGGCAAGAAGCTCCTCGGAGCGCGTCTTGCTTGGGCTTCTCTCCTGGAGGCCCTCAGTAAGACCCATTGTTGACATCTGGCAAGACGCTCCTCGGGGCGCGTCTTGCTTTGGCCTCTCTCCTGGAGGCGCTCAGTCAGACTGAGTAGTGACATGTGGCCTGACGCTCCTCGGGGCGCGTGTTGCTTGGGCCTCTCTCCTGGAGGCGCTCAGTCAGACCAAGTGGTGACATGTGGCAAGACGCTCCTCGGGGCGCGTCTTGCTTGGGCCTCTCTCCAGAAGGCCCTCAATCAGACCCAGTGTTGACACGTGGCAAGACGCTCCTCGGGGTGCGTCTTTCTTGGGCCTCTCTCCTGGAGGCGCTCAGTCAGAATGAGTAGTGACATGTGGTCTGACGCTCCTCGGGGCGCGTGTTGCTTGGGCCTCTCTCCTGGAGGCGCTCAGTCAGACCAAGTGGTGACATGTGGCAAGACACTTCTCGGGGCGCGTCTTGCATGGGCCTCTCTCCTGGAGGCCCTCTGTCAGACCCAGTGTTGACATGTGGCAAGACACTCCTCGGGGCGCGTCTTGCTTGGGCCTCTCTCATGGAGGCGCTCAGTCAGACCCAGTATTGACATGTGGCAAGACGCTCCTCTGGGCGCGTCTTGCTTGGGCTTCTCTCCTGGAGGCCCTCAGTCAGACCCATTGTTGACATGTGGCAAGACGCTCCTCGGGGCACGTCTTGCTTGGGCCTCTCTCCTGGAGGCGCTCAGTCAGACCGAGTAGTGACATGTGGCAAGACGCTCCTCGGGGCGCGTCTTGCTTGGACCTCCCTCCTGGAGGCGCTCAGTCAGACCGAGTAGTGACATTTGGGAAGACGCTCCTCGGGGCGCGTCTTGCTTGGGCCTCTCTCCTGGAGGCGCTCAGTCAGACCGAGTGCTGACATAAGGCAAGACGCTCCTCGGGGCGCGTCTTGCTGGGGCCTCTCTCCTGGAGGTGCTCAATCAGACCCAGTGGTGACACGTGGCAAGACGCTCCTCTGGGCGCGTCTTGCTTGGGCCTCTCTCCTGGAGGCGCTAAGTCAGACCCAGTGTTGACACGTGGCAAGACGCTCCTCGGGGCGCGTCTTGCTTGGGCTTCTCTCATGGAGGCCCTCAGTAAGACACATTGTTGACATGTGGAAAGAAGCTCCTCGGGGCACGTCTTGCTTTGGCTTCTCTCCTGGAGGCCCTCAGTCAGACCCATTGTTGACATGTGTCAAGACGCTCCTTGGGGCGTGTCTTGCTTGGGCCTCTCTCCTGGAGGCGCTCAGTCAGACCCAGTGTTGACATGTGGCAAGACTCTGCTCGGGGCGCGTCTTGCTTGGGCTTCTCTCATGGAGGCCCTCAGTCAGACCCAGTGTTGACATGTGTCAAGACGCTCCTTGGGGCGTGTCTTGCCTGGGCCTCTCTCCTGGAGGCGCTCAGTCAGACCCAGTGTTGACATGTGGCAAGACGCTCCTCGGGGCGCTTCTTCCTTGGGCTTCTCTCCTGGAGGCCCTCAGTCAGACCCATTGTTGACATGTGGCAAGACGCTCCTCGGGGCACGTGTTGCTTGGACCTCTCTCCTGGAGGCGCTCAGTCAGACCGAGTAGTGACATGTGGCAAGACGCTCCTCGGGGTATGTCTTGCTTGGGCCTCTCTCCTGGAGGCGCTCAATTAGACCCAGTGTTGACATGTGGCAAGAAGCTCCTCGGGGCGCTTCTTGCTTGGGCCTCTCTCCTGGAGGCGCTCAGTCAGACCGAGTGCTGACATGTGGCAAGACGCTCCTCGGGGCGCGTCTTGCTGGGGCCTCTCTCCTGGAGGCGCTCAGTCAGACCCAGTGTTGACATGTGGCTTGACGCTCCTCGGGGCGCGTCTTGCTTGGGCTTCTCTCCTGGAGGCCCTCAGTCAGACCCATTGTTGACATGTGGCAAGACGCTCCTCGGGGCACGTCTTGCTTGGGCCTCTCTCCTGGAGGCGCTCAGTCAGACCGAGTAGTGACATGTGGCAAGACGCTCCTCGGGGCGCGTCTTGCTTGGACCTCCCTCCTGGAGGCGCTCAGTCAGACCGAGTAGTGACATTTGGGAAGACGCTCCTCGGGGCGCGTCTTGCTTGGGCCTCTCTCCTGGAGGCGCTCAGTCAGACCGAGTGCTGACATAAGGCAAGACGCTCCTCGGGGCGCGTCTTGCTGGGGCCTCTCTCCTGGAGGTGCTCAATCAGACCCAGTGGTGACACGTGGCAAGACGCTCCTCTGGGCGCGTCTTGCTTGGGCCTCTCTCCTGGAGGAGCTCAGTCAGACCCAGTGGCGACACGTGGCAAGACGCTCCTCGAGGCGCATCTTGCTTGGGCCTCTCTCCTGGAGGCGCTAAGTCAGACCCAGTGTTGACACGTGGCAAGACGCTCCTCGGGGCGCATTTTGCTTGGGCCTCTCTCCTGGAGGCGCTCAGTCAGACACAGTGTTGACACGTGGCATGACACTCCTCGGGGCGCGTCTTGCTTGGGCTTCTCTCATGGAGGCCCTCAGTCAGACCCATTGTTGACATGTGGCAAGACGCTCCTCGGGGCACGTGTTGCTTGGACCTCTCTCCTGGAGGCGCTCAGTCAGACCGAGTAGTGACATGTGGCAAGACGCTCCTCGGGGTATGTCTTGCTTGGGCTTCTCTCCTGGAGGCCCTCAGTCAGACCCATTGTTGACATGTGGCAAGAAGCTCCTCGGGGCGCTTCTTGCTTGGGCCTCTCTCCTGGAGGCGCTCAGTCAGACCGAGTGCTGACATGTGGCAAGACGCTCCTCGGGGCGCGTCTTGCTGGGGCCTCTCTCCTGGAGGCGCTCAGTCAGACCCAGTGTTGACATGTGGCTTGACGCTCCTCGGGGCGTGTCTTGCTTGGGCTTCTCTCCTGGAGGCCCTCAGTCAGACCCATTGTTGACATGTGGCAAGACGCTCCTCGGGGCACGTCTTGCTTGGGCCTCTCTCCTGGAGGCGCTCGGTCAGACCGAGAAGTGACATGTGGCAAGACGCTCCTCGGGGTGCGTCTTGCTTGGACATCTCTCCTGGAGGCGCTCAGTTAGACCGAGTAGTGACATGTCGCAAGACGCTCCTCGGGGCGCGTCTTGCTTGGGCCTCTCTCCTGGAGGCGCTCAGTCAGACCCAGTGTTGACATGTGGCAAGACACTCCTCGGGGCGCGTCTTGTTTGGGCCTCTCTCATGGAGGCCCTCAGTCAGACCCATTGTTGACATACGGCAAGACGCTCCTCAGGGCGCGTCTTTCTTTGGCCTTTCTCCTGGAGGCGCTCAGTCAGACCGAGTGCTGACATGTGGCAAAGCGCTCCTCGGGGCGCGTCTTGCTTTGGCCTCTCTCCTGGAGGCGCTCAGTCAGACCGAGTACTGACATGTGGCAAGAAGCTCCTCGGGGCGCTTGTTGCTTGGGCTTCTCTCCTGGAGGCCCTCAGTAAGACCCATTGTTGACATGTGGCAAGACGCTCCTCGGCGAGCGTCTTGCTTGGGCCTCTCTCCTGGAGGCGCTCAGTCAGACTGAGTAGTGACATGTGGCCTGACGCTCCTCGGGGCGCGTGTTGCTTGGGCCTCTCTCCTGGAGCCGCTCAGTCAGACCCATTGTTGACATGTTGCAAGACGCTCCTTTGGGCGCGTCTTGCTTGGGCCTCTCTCCTGGAGGCGCTCAGTCAGACCGAGTGCTGACATGTGGAAAGACGCTCCTCGGGGCGCGTCTTGCTTGGGCCTCTCTCCTGGAGGCCCTCTGTCAGACCCAGTGTTGACATGTGGCAAGACGCTCCTCCGGGCGCATCTTGCTTGGGCCTCTCTCCTGGAGGCCCTCAGTCAGACCCATTGTTGACATACGGCAAGACGCTCCTCAGGGCGCGTCTTTCTTGGGCCTTTCTCCTGGAGGCGCTCAGTCAGACCGAGTGCTGACATGTGGCAAGACGCTCCTCGGGGCGCGTCTTGCTTGGGCCTCTCTCCTGGAGGCGGTCAGTCAGACTGAGTAGTGACATGTGGCCTGACGCTCCCCGGGGCGCGTCTTGCTTGGGCCTCTCTCCTGGAGGCGCTCAGTCAGACCCAGTGGTGACATGTGGCAAGACACTCCTCGGGGCGCGTCTTGCTTGGGCCTCTCTCCTGGAGGCCCTCAGTCAGACCCAGTGTTGACATGTGACAAGACGCTCCTCGGGGCGCGTCTTGCTTGGGCCTCTCTCCTGGAGGCGCTCAGTCAGAACCAGAGGTGACATGTGGCAAGACGCTCCTCAGGGCGCGTCTTGCTTGGACCTCTCTCCTGGAGGCCCTCTGTCAGACCCAGTGTTGACATGTGGCAAGACGCTCCTCCGGGCGCATCTTGCTTGGGCCTCTCTCCTGGAGGCCCTCAGTCAGACACATTGTTGACATGTGGCAAGACTCTCCTCGGGGCGCGTCTTGCTTGGGCCTCTCTCCTGGTGGCGCTCAGTCAGACCCAGTGTTGACATGTGGCAGTACGCTCCTCGGGGCGCGTCTTGCTTGGGCCTCTCTCCTGGAGGCGCTCAGTCAGACCCAGTGTTGGCATGTGGCAAGACACTCCTCGGGGCGCGTCTTGGTTGGGCCTCTCTCCTGGAGGCGCTCATTCAGACCCAGTGGTGACATGTGGCAAGACGCTCCTCGGGGCGCGTATTGCTTCGGCCTCTCTCCTGAATGCCCTCTGTCAGACCGAGTGTTGACATGTGGCAAGACTCTCCTCGGGGCGCGTCTTGCTTGGGCTTCTCTCATGGAGGCCCTCAGTCCGACCCAGTGTTGACATGTGTCAAGACGCTCCTCGGGGCGTGTCTTGCTTGGGCCTCTCTCCTGGAGGCGCTCAGTCAGACCCAGTGTTGACATGTGGCAAGACGCTCCTCTGGGCGCGTCTTGCTTGGGCCTCTCTCCTGGAGGCGCTCAGTCAGACCCAGTGTTGACACGTGGAAAGACGCTCCTCGGGGCGCGTCTTGCTTGGGCCTCTCTCCTGGAGGCGCTCAGTCAGACCCAGTGTTGGCATGTGGCAAGACACTCCTCGGGGCGCGTCTTGGTTGGGCCTCTCTCCTGGAGGCGCTCATTCAGACCCAGTGGTGACATGTGGCAAGACGCTCCTCTGGGGCGCGTCTTGCTTCGGCCTCTCTCCTGAATGCCCTCTGTCAGACCGAGTGTTGACATGTGGCAAGACTCTCCTCGGGGCGCGTCTTGCTTGGGCTTCTCTCATGGAGGCCCTCAGTCCGACCCAGTGTTGACATGTGTCAAGACGCTCCTCGGGGCGTGTCTTGCTTGGGCCTCTCTCCTGGAGGCGCTCAGTCAGACCCAGTGTTGACAAGTGGCAAGACGCTCCTCTGGGCGCGTCTTGCTTGGGCTTCTCTCCTGGAGGCCCTCAGTCAGACCCATTGTTGACATGTGGCAAGACGCTCCTCGGGGCACGTCTTGCTTGGGCCTCTCTCCTGGAGGCGCTCAGTCAGACCGAGTAGTGACATGTGGCAAGACGCTCCTCGGGGTGCGTCTTGCTTGGACCTCTCTCCTGGAGGCGCTCAGTTAGACCGAGTAGTGACATGTCGCAAGACGCTCCTCGGGGCGCGTCTTGCTTGGGCCTCTCTCCTGGAGGCGCTCAGTCAGACCCAGTAGTGACATGTGGCAAGACGCTCCTCGGGGCGCATCTTGCTTGGGCCTCTCTCCTGGAGGCGCTCAGTCAGACCCAGTGTTGACACGTGGCAAGACGCTCCTCGGGGCGCGTCTTGCTTGGGCCTCTCTCCTGGAGGCGGTCAGTCAGACTGAGTAGTGACATGTGGCCTGACGCTCCCCGGGGCGCGTCTTGCTTGGGCCTCTCTCCTGGAGGCGCTCAGTCAGACCCAGTGGTGACATGTGGCAAGACACTCCTCGGGGCGCGTCTTGCTTGGGCCTCTCTCCTGGAGGCCCTCAGTCAGACCCAGTGTTGACATGTGTCAAGACGCTCCTCGGGGCGCGTCTTGCTTGGGCCTCTCTCCTGGAGGCCCTCAGTCAGACCCATTGTTGACATGTGGCAAGATGCTCCTCGGGGCGCGTCTTGCTTGGGCTTCTCTGCTGGAGATGCTCAGACAGACCCAGTGTTGACATGTGACAAGACGCTCCTCGGGGCGCGTCTTGCTTGGGCCTCTCTCCTGGAGGCGCTCAGTCAGAACCAGAGGTGACATGTGGCAAGACGCTCCTCGGGGCGCGTCTTGCTTTGGGCCTCTCTCCTGGAGGCCCTCTGTCAGACCCAGTGTTGACATGTGGCAAGACGCTCCTCCGGGCGCATCTTGCTTGGGCCTCTCTCCTGGAGGCCCTCAGTCAGACACATTGTTGACATGTGGCAAGACGCTCCTCGGGGCGCGTCTTGCTTGGGCCTCTCTCCTGGAGGCGCTCAGTCAGACCCAGTGTTGACATGTGGCAGGACGCTCCTCGGGGCGCGTCTTGCTTGGGCCTCTCTCCTGGAGGCACTCAGTCAGACCCAGTGTTGGCATGTGGCAAGACACTCCTCGGGGCGCCTCTTGGCTGGGCCTCTCTCCTGGAGGCGCTCATTCAGACCCAGTGGTGACATGTGGCAAGACGCTCCTCGGGGCGCGTATTGCTTCGGCCTCTCTCCTGAATGCCCTCTGTCAGACCGAGTGTTGACATGTGGCAAGACTCTCCTCGGGGCGCGTCTTGCTTGGGCTTCTCTCATGGAGGCCCTCAGTCCGACCCAGTGTTGACATGTGTCAAGACGCTCCTCGGGGCGTGTCTTGCTTGGGCCTCTCTCCTGGAGGCGCTCAGTCAGACCCAGTGTTGACATGTGGCAAGACGCTCCTCTGGGCGCGTCTTGCTTGGGCCTCTCTCCTGGAGGCGCTCAGTCAGACCCAGTGTTGACACGTGGCAAGACGCTCCTCGGGGCGCGTCTTGCTTGGGCCTCTCTCCTGGAGGCGCTCAGTCAGACCCAGTGTTGGCATGTGGCAAGACACTCCTCGGGGCGCGTCTTGGTTGGGCCTCTCTCCTGGAGGCGCTCATTCAGACCCAGTGGTGACATGTGGCAAGACGCTCCTCGGGGCGCGTCTTGCTTCGGCCTCTCTCCTGAATGCCCTCTGTCAGACCGAGTGTTGACATGTGGCAAGACTCTCCTCGGGGCGCGTCTTGCTTGGGGCTTCTCTCATGGAGGCCCTCAGTCCGACCCAGTGTTGACATGTGTCAAGACGCTCCTCGGGGCGTGTCTTGCTTGGGCCTCTCTCCTGGAGGCGCTCAGTCAGACCCAGTGTTGACATGTGGCAAGACGCTCCTCTGGGCGCGTCTTGCTTGGGCTTCTCTCCTGGAGGCCCTCAGTCAGACCCATTGTTGACATGTGGCAAGACGCTCCTCGGGGCACGTCTTGCTTGGGCCTCTCTCCTGGAGGCGCTCAGTCAGACCGAGTAGTGACATGTGGCAAGACGCTCCTCGGGGCACGTCTTGCTTGGGCCTCTCTCCTGGAGGCGCTCAGTCAGACCGAGTAGTGACATGTGGCAAGACACTCCTCGGGGCGCGTATTGCTTGGGCCTCTCTCCTGGAGGAGCTCAGTCAGACCCAGTGGTGACACGTGGCAAGACGCTCCTCGGGGCGCATCTTGCTTGGGCCTCTCTCCTGGAGGCGCTAAGTCAGACCCAGTGTTGACACGTGGCAAGACGCTCCTCGGGGCGCGTCTTGCTTGGGCCTCTCTCCTGGAGGTGCTCAGTCAGACACAGTGTTGACATGTGTCAAGACACTCCTCGGGGCGCGTCTTGCTTGGGCTTCTCTCATGGAGGCCCTCAGTAAGACCCATTGTTGACATGTGGAAAGAAGCTCCTCGGGGCGCGTATTGCTTGGGCCTCTCTCCTGGATGCCCTCTGTCAGACCCAGTGTTGACATGTGGCAAGACTCTCCTCGGGGCACGTCTTGCTTGGACCTCTCTCCTGGAGGCGCTCAGTCAGTCCGAGTAGTGACATGTGGCAAGACGCTCCTCGGGGCGCGTCTTGCTTGGGCCTCTCTCCTGGAGGCGCTCAATTAGACCCAGTGTTGACATGTGGCAAGACGCTCCTCGGGGCGCGTCTTGCTTGGGCTTCTCTCCTGGAGGCCCTCAGTCAGAACCATTGTTGACATGTGGCAAGACGCTCCTCGGGGCGCGTCTTTGCTGGGGCCTCTCTCCTGGAGGCGCTCAGTCAGACCCAGTGTTGACATGTGTCAAGACGCTCCTCGGGCGTTTCTTGCTTGCTCCTCTCTCCTGGTGGCGCTCAGTCAGACCCAGAGGTGACATGTGGCAAGACGCTCCTCTGGCCTCTCTCCTGGAGGCGCTCAGTCAGACCCAGTGTTGACATGTGGCAAGACACTCCTCGGGGCGCGTCTTGTTTGGGCCTCTCTCATGGAAGTCCTCTGTCAGACCCAGTGTTGACATGTGTCAAGACGCTCCTCGGGGCGCGTCTTGCTTTGGCCTCTCTCCTGGAGGCGCTCAGTCAGACCGAGTGCTGACATGTGGCAAGAAGCTCCTCGGGGCGCGTGTTGCTTGGGCTTCTCTCCTGGAGGCCCTCAGTAAGACCCATTGTTGACATGTGGCAAGACGCTCCTCGGGGCGCGTCTTGCTTGGGCCTCTCTCCTGGAGCCGCTCAGTCAGACCCAGTGTTGACATGTGGCAAGTCACTCCTCGGGGCACGTCTTGTTTGGGCCTCTCTCATGGAAGTCCTCTGTCAGACCCAGTGTTGACATGTGTCAAGACGCTCCTCGGGGCGCGTCTTGCTTTGGCCTCTCTCCTGGAGGCGCTCAGTCAGACCGAGTGCTGACATGTGGCAAGAAGCTCCTCGGGGCGCGTGTTGCTTGGGCTTCTCTCCTGGAGGTCCTCAGTAAGACCCATTGTTGACATGTGGCAAGACGCTCCTCGGGGCGCGTCTTGCTTGGTCCTCTCTCCAGAAGGCCCTCAATCAGACCCAGTGTTGACACGTGGCAAGACGCTCCTCGGGGCGCGTCTTGCTTGGGCCTCTCTCCTGGAGGCGCTCAGTCAGACTGAGTAGTGACATGTGGCCTGACGCTCCTCGGGGCACGTGTTGCTTGGGCCTCTCTCCTGGAGGCGCTCAGTCAGACCCATTGTTGACATGTTGCAAGACGCTCCTCCGGGCGCATCTTGCTTGGGCCTCTCTCCTGGAGGCCCTCAGTCAGACCCATTGTTGACATAGGGCAAGACGCTCCTCAGGGCGCGTCTTTCTTGGGCCTTTCTCCTGGAGGCGCTCAGTCAGACCGAGTGCTGACATGTGGCAAGACGCTCCTCGGGGCACGTCTTGCTTGGGTCTCTCTCCTGGAGGCGGTCAGTCAGACTGAGTAGTGACATGTGGCCTGACGCTCCCCGGGGCGCGTCTTGCTTGGGCCTCTCTCCTGGAGGCGCTCAGTCAGACCCAGTGTTGACATGTGGCAAGACGCTCCTCGGGGCGCGTCTTGCTTGGGCCTCTCTCCTGGAGGCGCTCAGTCAGACCCAGTGTTGACATGTGGCAGGACGCTCCTCGGGGCGCGTCTTGCTTGGGCCTCTCTCCTGGAGGCGCTCAGTCAGACCCAGTGTTGGCATGTGGCAAGACACTCCTCGGGGCGCGTCTTGGTTGGGCCTCTCTCCTGGAGGCGCTCATTCAGACCCAGTGGTGACATGTGGCAAGACGCTCCCCGGGGCGCGTATTGCTTCGGCCTCTCTCCTGAATGCCCTCTGCCAGACCGAGTGTTGACATGTGGCAAGACTCTCCTCGGGGCGCGTCTTGCTTGGGCTTTTCTCTTGGAGGCCCTCAGTCCGACCCAGTGTTGACATGTGTCAAGACGCTCCTCGGGGCGTGTCTTGCTTTGGCCTCTCTCCTGGAGGCGCTCAGTCAGACCCAGTGTTGACATGTGGCAAGACGCTCCTCTGGGCGCGTCTTGCTTGGGCCTCTCTCCTGGAGGCGCTCAGTCAGACCCTGTGTTGAAACATGGCAAGACGCTCCTCGGGGCGTGTCTTGCTTGGGCCTCTCTCCTGGAGGCGCTCAGTCAGACCCAGTGTTGGCATGTGGCAAGACACTCCTCTGGGCGCGTCTTGGTTGGGCCTCTCTCCTGGAGGCGCTCATTCAGACCCAGTGGTGACATGTGGCAAGACGCTCCTCCGGGCGCGTCTTGCTTCGGCCTCTCTCCTGAATGCCCTCTGTCAGACCGAGTGTTCACATGTGGCAAGACTCTCCTCGGGGCGCGTCTTGCTTGGGCTTCTCTCATGGAGGCCCTCAGTCCGACCCAGTGTTGACATGTGTCAAGACGCTCCTCGGGGCTTGTCTTGCTTGGGCCTCTCTCCTGGAGGTGCTCAGTCAGACCCAGTGTTGACATTTGGCAAGACGCTCCTCTGGGCGTGTCTTGCTTGGGCTTCTCTCCTGGAGGCCCTCAGTCAGACCCATTGTTGACATGTGGCAAGACGCTCCTCGGGGCGCGTCTTGCTTGGACCTCCCTCCTGGAGGCGCTCAGTCAGACCGAGTAGTGATATTTGGCAAGACGCTCCTCGGGGCGCGTCTTGCTTGGACCTCTCTCCTGGAGGCGCTCAGTTAGACCGAGTAGTGACATGTGGCAAGACGCTCCTCGGGGCGCGTCTTGCTTGGGCCTCTCTCCTGGAGGCGCTCAGTCAGACCGAGTGCTGACATAAGGCAAGACGCTCCTCGGGGCGCGTCTTGCTGGGGCCTCTCTACTGGAGGTGCTCAATCAGACCCAGTGGTGACACGTGGCAAGACGCTCCTCTGGGCGCGTCTTGCTTGGGCCTCTCTCCTGGAGGAGCTCAGTCAGACCCAGTGGTGTCACGTGGCAAGACGCTCCTCGGGGCGCATCTTGCTTGGGCCTCTCTCCTGGAGGCGCTAAGTCAGACCCAGTGTTGACATGTGGCAAGACGCTCCTCGTGGCGCGTCTTGCTTGGGCCTCTCTCCTGGAGGTGCTCAGTCAGACACAGTGTTGACATGTGGCAAGAAACTCCTCGGGGCGCGTCTTGCTTGGGCTTCTCTCATGGAGGCCCTCAGTAAGACCCATTGTTAACATGTGGAAAGAAGCTCCTCGGGGCGCGTATTGCTTGGGCCTCTCTCCTGGATGCCTTCTGTCAGACCCAGTGTTGACATGTGGCAAGACTCTCCTCGGGGCACGTCTTGCTTGGACCTCTCTCCTTGAGGCGCTCAGTCAGTCCGAGTAGTGACATGTGGCAAGACGCTCCTCGGGGCGCGTCTTGCTTGGGCCTCTCTCCTGGAGGCGCTCAATTTGACCCAGTGTTGACATGTGGCAAGACGCTCCTCGGGGCGCGTCTTGCTTGGGCTTCTCTCCTGGAGGCCCTCAGTCAGACCCATTGTTGACATGTGGCAAGACGCTCCTCGGGGCGCGTCTTTGCTTGCGCCTCTCTCCTGGTGGCGCTCAGTCAGACCCAGAGGTGACATGTGGCAAGACGCTCCTCAGGCCTCTCTCCTGGAGGCGCTCAGTCAGACCCAGTGTTGACATGTGGCAAGACGCTCCTCGGGGCTCTTCTTGCTTGGGCCTCTCTCCTGGAGGTGCTCAGTCAGACCCAGTGTTGACATGTGGCATGACATCGAGATGTATTGACGTCTGTGTCAATACAGGACTCTCTAAGCTGGGAGCTGGACGCTAATAACCCGTGCATGCGCCACACAAAAGGTATCGTACATGTGTTAACCCAACTGTATGCGACAGACTTTGTGTGTTGCATGACATCGAGATGTATTGACGTCTGTGTCAATACAGGACTCTCTAAGCTGGGAGCTGGACGATAACGACCCGTGCATGCGCCACACAAAAGGTAACTCGACTAACTACAAAACGCATATTGTGATGTAGAAAGTTGGCTCGACTGTTTGAATGAGCTGCAGCTGCGGTTTACTCACAAAGTGAATCGCACGCTTGTTAGAAGTACATTCGGAGCTCTTATGTATCATTATGTATCGTTTCCATTAAGTACTAATTTAAATAAAGTCCCTCTGTCCTCAGTGCTAGGTTGTGGGTTTAATACACATTATAATGATCAACCTGTTGAATAGTATATTAACAATATTCCTGTAAAAGTCATTTAGTAATGAACAACCTCAGTTCTGTGAAAGAACATCATGTCTCTGATGTGTACACTGCAGGCCTGACCGGTCTTGCTTGGGCCTCTCTCCTGGAGGCGCTCAGTCAGACTGAGTAGTGACATGTGGCCTGACGCTCCTCGGGGCGCGTCTTGCTTGGGCCTCTCTCCTGGAGGCGCTCAGTCAGACCCAGTGGTGACATGTGGCAAGACACTCCTCGGGGCTCGTCTTGCTTGGGCCCCTCTCCTGGAGGCCCTCTGTCAGACCCAGTGTTGACATGTGTCAAGACGCTCCACGGGGCGCGTCTTGCTTGGGCTTCTCTCCTGATGGCCCTCAGTCAGACCCATTGTTGACATGTGGCAAGACGCTCCTCGGGGCGCGTCTTGCTTGGGCCTCTCTCCTGGAGGCGCTCAGTCAGAACCAGAGGTGACATGTGGCAAGACGCTCCTCGGGGCGCGTCTTGCTTGGGCCTCTCTCCTGGAGGCCCTCTGTCAGACCCAGTGTTGACATGTGGCAAGACTCTCCTCCGGGCGCATCTTGCTTGGGCCTCTCTCCTGGAGGCCCTCAGTAAGACCCATTGTTGACATGTGGCAAGACGCTCCTCGGGGCGCGTCTTGCTTTGGCCTCTCTCCAGAAGGCCCTCAATAAGACCCAGTGTTGACATGTGGCAAGACGCTCCACGGGGCGCGTCTTGCTTGGGCTTCTCTCCTGGAGGCCCTCAGTCAGACCCATTGTTGACATGTGGCAAGACGCTCCTCGGGGCGCGTCTTGCTTGGGCCTCTCTCCTGGAGGCGCTCAGTCAGACCCAGTGTTGACATGTGGCAAGACGCTCCACGGGGCGCGTCTTGCTTGGGCTTCTCTCCTGGAGGCCCTCAGTCAGACACATTGTTGACATGTGGCAAGACGCTCCTCGGGGCACGTCTTGCTTGGGCCTCTCTCCTGGAGGCGCTCAGTCAGACCGAGTAGTGACATGTGGCAAGACGCTCCTCGGGGCGCGTCTTGCTTGGACCTCTCTCCTGGAGGGGCTCAGGTAGACCGAGTAGTGACATGTCGCAAGATGCTCCTCGGGGCGCGTCTTGCTTGGGCCTCTCTCATGGAGGCCCTCTGTCAGACCCAGTGTTGACATGTGGCAAGACGCTCCTCGGGGCGCGTCTTGCTTGGGCCTCTCTCCTGGAGGCGCTCAGTCAGAACCAGAGGTGACATGTGGCAAGACGCTCCTCGGGGTGCGTCTTGCTTGGGCCTCTCTCCTGGAGGCCCTCTGTCAGACCCAGTGTTGACATGTGGCAAAACGCTCCTCCGGGCGCATTTTGCTTGGGCCTCTCTCCTGGAGGCCCTCAGTAAGACCCATTGTTGACATGTGGCAAGACGCTCCTCGGGGCGCGTCTTGCTTGGGCCTCTCTCCAGAAGGCCCTCAATCAGACCCAGTGTTGACATGTGGCAAGACGCTCCTCGGGGCGCGTCTTGCTTGTGCCTCTCTCCTGGAGGCGCTCAGTCAGACTGAGTAGTGACATGTGGCAAGACGCTCCTCGGGGCGCGTCTTGCTTGGACCTCTCTCCCTGAGGCGCTCAGTCAGACCCAGTGCTGACATTTGGCAAGACACTCCTCGGGGCGCGTCTTGCTTGGGCCTCTCTCATGGAGGCCCTCTGTCAGACCCAGTGTTGACATGTGTCAAGACGCTCCTCGGGGGGCGTCTTGCTTGGGCTTCTCTCATGGAGGCCCTCAGTCCGACCCAGTGTTGACATGTGTCAAGACGCTCCTCGGGGCGTGTCTTGCTTGGGCCTCTCTCCTGGAGGCGCTCAGTCAGACCGAGTGCTGACATGTGGCAAGAAGCTCCTCGGAGCGCGTCTTGCTTGGGCTTCTCTCCTGGAGGCCCTCAGTAAGACCCATTGTTGACATGTGGCAAGACGCTCCTCGGGGCGCGTCTTGCTTGGACCTCCCTCCTGGAGGCGCTCAGTCAGACCGAGTAGTGATATTTGGCAAGACGCTCCTCGGGGCGCGTCTTGCTTGGACCTCTCTCCTGGAGGCGCTCAGTTAGACCGAGTAGTGACATGTGGCAAGACGCTCCTCGGGGCGCGTCTTGCTTGGGCCTCTCTCCTGGAGGCGCTCAGTCAGACCGAGTGCTGACATAAGGCAAGACGCTCCTCGGGGCGCGTCTTGCTGGGGCCTCTCTACTGGAGGTGCTCAATCAGACCCAGTGGTGACACGTGGCAAGACGCTCCTCTGGGCGCGTCTTGCTTGGGCCTCTCTCCTGGAGGAGCTCAGTCAGACCCAGTGGTGTCACGTGGCAAGACGCTCCTCGGGGCGCATCTTGCTTGGGCCTCTCTCCTGGAGGCGCTAAGTCAGACCCAGTGTTGACATGTGGCAAGACGCTCCTCGTGGCGCGTCTTGCTTGGGCCTCTCTCCTGGAGGTGCTCAGTCAGACACAGTGTTGACATGTGGCAAGAAACTCCTCGGGGCGCGTCTTGCTTGGGCTTCTCTCATGGAGGCCCTCAGTAAGACCCATTGTTAACATGTGGAAAGAAGCTCCTCGGGGCGCGTATTGCTTGGGCCTCTCTCCTGGATGCCTTCTGTCAGACCCAGTGTTGACATGTGGCAAGACTCTCCTCGGGGCACGTCTTGCTTGGACCTCTCTCCTGGAGGCGCTCAGTCAGTCCGAGTAGTGACATGTGGCAAGACGCTCCTCGGGGCGCGTCTTGCTTGGGCCTCTCTCCTGGAGGCGCTCAATTTGACCCAGTGTTGACATGTGGCAAGACGCTCCTCGGGGCGCGTCTTGCTTGGGCTTCTCTCCTGGAGGCCCTCAGTCAGACCCATTGTTGACATGTGGCAAGACGCTCCTCGGGGCGCGTCTTTGCTTGCGCCTCTCTCCTGGTGGCGCTCAGTCAGACCCAGAGGTGACATGTGGCAAGACGCTCCTCAGGCCTCTCTCCTGGAGGCGCTCAGTCAGACCCAGTGTTGACATGTGGCAAGACGCTCCTCGGGGCTCTTCTTGCTTGGGCCTCTCTCCTGGAGGTGCTCAGTCAGACCCAGTGTTGACATGTGGCATGACATCGAGATGTATTGACGTCTGTGTCAATACAGGACTCTCTAAGCTGGGAGCTGGACGCTAATAACCCGTGCATGCGCCACACAAAAGGTATCGTACATGTGTTAACCCAACTGTATGCGACAGACTTTGTGTGTTGCATGACATCGAGATGTATTGACGTCTGTGTCAATACAGGACTCTCTAAGCTGGGAGCTGGACGATAACGACCCGTGCATGCGCCACACAAAAGGTAACTCGACTAACTACAAAACGCATATTGTGATGTAGAAAGTTGGCTCGACTGTTTGAATGAGCTGCAGCTGCGGTTTACTCACAAAGTGAATCGCACGCTTGTTAGAAGTACATTCGGAGCTCTTATGTATCATTATGTATCGTTTCCATTAAGTACTAATTTAAATAAAGTCCCTCTGTCCTCAGTGCTAGGTTGTGGGTTTAATACACATTATAATGATCAACCTGTTGAATAGTATATTAACAATATTCCTGTAAAAGTCATTTAGTAATGAACAACCTCAGTTCTGTGAAAGAACATCATGTCTCTGATGTGTACACTGCAGGCCTGACCGGTCTTGCTTGGGCCTCTCTCCTGGAGGCGCTCAGTCAGACTGAGTAGTGACATGTGGCCTGACGCTCCTCGGGGCGCGTCTTGCTTGGGCCTCTCTCCTGGAGGCGCTCAGTCAGACCCAGTGGTGACATGTGGCAAGACACTCCTCGGGGCTCGTCTTGCTTGGGCCCCTCTCCTGGAGGCCCTCTGTCAGACCCAGTGTTGACATGTGTCAAGACGCTCCACGGGGCGCGTCTTGCTTGGGCTTCTCTCCTGATGGCCCTCAGTCAGACCCATTGTTGACATGTGGCAAGACGCTCCTCGGGGCGCGTCTTGCTTGGGCCTCTCTCCTGGAGGCGCTCAGTCAGAACCAGAGGTGACATGTGGCAAGACGCTCCTCGGGGCGCGTCTTGCTTGGGCCTCTCTCCTGGAGGCCCTCTGTCAGACCCAGTGTTGACATGTGGCAAGACTCTCCTCCGGGCGCATCTTGCTTGGGCCTCTCTCCTGGAGGCCCTCAGTAAGACCCATTGTTGACATGTGGCAAGACGCTCCTCGGGGCACGTCTTGCTTTGGCCTCTCTCCAGAAGGCCCTCAATAAGACCCAGTGTTGACATGTGGCAAGACGCTCCACGGGGCGCGTCTTGCTTGGGCTTCTCTCCTGGAGGCCCTCAGTCAGACCCATTGTTGACATGTGGCAAGACGCTCCTCGGGGCGCGTCTTGCTTGGGCCTCTCTCCTGGAGGCGCTCAGTCAGACCCAGTGTTGACATGTGGCAAGACGCTCCACGGGGCGCGTCTTGCTTGGGCTTCTCTCCTGGAGGCCCTCAGTCAGACACATTGTTGACATGTGGCAAGACGCTCCTCGGGGCACGTCTTGCTTGGGCCTCTCTCCTGGAGGCGCTCAGTCAGACCGAGTAGTGACATGTGGCAAGACGCTCCTCGGGGCGCGTCTTGCTTGGACCTCTCTCCTGGAGGGCCTCAGGTAGACCGAGTAGTGACATGTCGCAAGATGCTCCTCGGGGCGCGTCTTGCTTGGGCCTCTCTCATGGAGGCCCTCTGTCAGACCCAGTGTTGACATGTGGCAAGACGCTCCTCGGGGCGCGTCTTGCTTGGGCCTCTCTCCTGGAGGCGCTCAGTCAGAACCAGAGGTGACATGTGGCAAGACGCTCCTCGGGGTGCGTCTTGCTTGGGCCTCTCTCCTGGAGGCCCTCTGTCAGACCCAGTGTTGACATGTGGCAAAACGCTCCTCCGGGCGCATTTTGCTTGGGCCTCTCTCCTGGAGGCCCTCAGTAAGACCCATTGTTGACATGTGGCAAGACGCTCCTCGGGGCGCGTCTTGCTTGGGCCTCTCTCCAGAAGGCCCTCAATCAGACCCAGTGTTGACATGTGGCAAGACGCTCCTCGGGGCGCGTCTTGCTTGTGCCTCTCTCCTGGAGGCGCTCAGTCAGACTGAGTAGTGACATGTGGCAAGACGCTCCTCGGGGCGCGTCTTGCTTGGACCTCTCTCCCTGAGGCGCTCAGTCAGACCCAGTGTTGACATTTGGCAAGACACTCCTCGGGGCGCGTCTTGCTTGGGCCTCTCTCATGGAGGCCCTCTGTCAGACCCAGTGTTGACATGTGTCAAGACGCTCCTCGGGGGGCGTCTTGCTTGGGCTTCTCTCATGGAGGCCCTCAGTCCGACCCAGTGTTGACATGTGTCAAGACGCTCCTCGGGGCGTGTCTTGCTTGGGCCTCTCTCCTGGAGGCGCTCAGTCAGACCGAGTGCTGACATGTGGCAAGAAGCTCCTCGGAGCGCGTCTTGCTTGGGCTTCTCTCCTGGAGGCCCTCAGTAAGACCCATTGTTGACATCTGGCAAGACGCTCCTCGGGGCGCGTCTTGCTTTGGCCTCTCTCCTGGAGGCGCTCAGTCAGACTGAGTAGTGACATGTGGCCTGACGCTCCTCTGGGCGCGTCTTGCTTGGGCCTCTCTCCTGGAGGAGCTCAGTCAGACCCAGTGGCGACACGTGGCAAGACGCTCCTCGAGGCGCATCTTGCTTGGGCCTCTCTCCTGGAGGCGCTAAGTCAGACCCAGTGTTGACACGTGGCAAGACGCTCCTCGGGGCGCATCTTGCTTGGGCCTCTCTCCTGGAGGCGCTCAGTCAGACACAGTGTTGACACGTGGCAAGACACTCCTCGGGGCGCGTCTTGCTTGGGCTTCTCTCATGGAGGCCCTCAGTAAGACACATTGTTGACATTTGGAAAGAAGCTCCTCGGGGCACGTCTTGCTTTGGCTTCTCTCCTGGAGGCCCTCAGTCAGACCCATTGTATACATGTGGCAAGACGCTCCTCGGGGCGCGTATTGCTTGGGACTCTCTCCTGGATGCCCTCTGTCAGACCCAGTGTTGACATGTGGCAAGACTCTCCTCGGGGCGCGTCTTGCTTGGGCTTCTCTCATGGAGGCCCTCAGTCAGACCCAGTGTTGACATGTGTCAAGACGCTCCTTGGGGCGTGTCTTGCTTGTGCCTCTCTCCTGGAGGCGCTCAGTCAGACTGAGTAGTGACATGTGGCAAGACGCTCCTCGGGGCGCGTCTTGCTTGGACCTCTCTCCCTGAGGCGCTCAATCAGACCCAGTGGTGACACGTGGCAAGACGCTCCTCTGGGCGCGTCTTGCTTGGGCCTCTCTCCTGGAGGAGCTCAGTCAGACCCAGTGGTGTCACGTGGCAAGACGCTCCTCGGGGCGCATCTTGCTTGGGCCTCTCTCCTGGAGGCGCTAAGTCAGACCCAGTGTTGACACGTGGCAAGACGCTCCTCGTGGCGCGTCTTGCTTGGGCCTCTCTCCTGGAGGTGCTCAGTCAGACACAGTGTTGACATGTGGCAAGAAACTCCTCGGGGCGCGTCTTGCTTGGGCTTCTCTCATGGAGGCCCTCAGTAAGACCCATTGTTAACATGTGGAAAGAAGCTCCTCGGGGCGCGTATTGCTTGGGCCTCTCTCCTGGATGCCTTCTGTCAGACCCAGTGTTGACATGTGGCAAGACTCTCCTCGTGGCACGTCTTGCTTGGACCTCTCTCCTGGAGGCGCTCAGTCAGTCCGAGTAGTGACATGTGGCAAGACGCTCCTCGGGGCGCGTCTTGCTTGGGCCTCTCTCCTGGAGGCGCTCAATTTGACCCAGTGTTGACATGTGGCAAGACGCTCCTCGGGGCGCGTCTTGCTTGGGCTTCTCTCCTGGAGGCCCTCAGTCAGACCCATTGTTGACATGTGGCAAGACGCTCCTCGGGGCGCGTCTTTGCTTGCGCCTCTCTCCTGGTGGCGCTCAGTCAGACCCAGAGGTGACATGTGGCAAGACGCTCCTCAGGCCTCTCTCCTGGAGGCGCTCAGTCAGACCCAGTGTTGACATGTGGCAAGACGCTCCTCGGGGCTCTTCTTGCTTGGGCCTCTCTCCTGGAGGTGCTCAGTCAGACCCAGTGTTGACATGTGGCATGACATCGAGATGTATTGACGTCTGTGTCAATACAGGACTCTCTAAGCTGGGAGCTGGACGCTAATAACCCGTGCATGCGCCACACAAAAGGTATCGTACATGTGTTAACCCAACTGTAAGCGACAGACTTTGTGTGTTGCATGACATCGAGATGTATTGACGTCTGTGTCAATACAGGACTCTCTAAGCTGGGAGCTGGACGATAACGACCCGTGCATGCGCCACACAAAAGGTAACTCGACTAACTACAAAACGCATATTGTGATGTAGAAAGTTGGCTCGACTGTTTGAATGAGCTGCAGCTGCGGTTTACTCACAAAGTGAATCGCACGCTTGTTAGAAGTACATTCGGAGCTCTTATGTATCATTATGTATCGTTTCCATTAAGTACTAATTTAAATAAAGTCCCTCTGTCCTCAGTGCTAGGTTGTGGGTTTAATACACATTATAATGATCAACCTGTTGAATAGTATATTAACAATATTCCTGTAAAAGTCATTTAGTAATGAACAACCTCAGTTCTGTGAAAGAACATCATGTCTCTGATGTGTACACTGCAGGCCTGACCGGTCTTGCTTGGGCCTCTCTCCTGGAGGCGCTCAGTCAGACTGAGTAGTGACATGTGGCCTGACGCTCCTCGGGGCGCGTCTTGCTTGGGCCTCTCTCCTGGAGGCGCTCAGTCAGACCCAGTGGTGACATGTGGCAAGACACTCCTCGGGGCTCGTCTTGCTTGGGCCCCTCTCCTGGAGGCCCTCTGTCAGACCCAGTGTTGACATGTGTCAAGACGCTCCACGGGGCGCGTCTTGCTTGGGCTTCTCTCCTGGAGGTGCTCAGTCAGACCCAGTGTTGACATGTGGCATGACATCGAGATGTATTGACGTCTGTGTCAATACAGGACTCTCTAAGCTGGGAGCTGGACGCTAATAACCCGTGCATGCGCCACACAAAAGGTATCGTACATGTGTTAACCCAACTGTATGCGACAGACTTTGTGTGTTGCATGACATCGAGATGTATTGACGTCTGTGTCAATACAGGACTCTCTAAGCTGGGAGCTGGACGATAACGACCCGTGCATGCGCCACACAAAAGGTAACTCGACTAACTACAAAACGCATATTGTGATGTAGAAAGTTGGCTCGACTGTTTGAATGAGCTGCAGCTGCGGTTTACTCACAAAGTGAATCGCACGCTTGTTAGAAGTACATTCGGAGCTCTTATGTATCATTATGTATCGTTTCCATTAAGTACTAATTTAAATAAAGTCCCTCTGTCCTCAGTGCTAGGTTGTGGGTTTAATACACATTATAATGATCAACCTGTTGAATAGTATATTAACAATATTCCTGTAAAAGTCATTTAGTAATGAACAACCTCAGTTCTGTGAAAGAACATCATGTCTCTGATGTGTACACTGCAGGCCTGACCGGTCTTGCTTGGGCCTCTCTCCTGGAGGCGCTCAGTCAGACTGAGTAGTGACATGTGGCCTGACGCTCCTCGGGGCGCGTCTTGCTTGGGCCTCTCTCCTGGAGGCGCTCAGTCAGACCCAGTGGTGACATGTGGCAAGACACTCCTCGGGGCTCGTCTTGCTTGGGCCCCTCTCCTGGAGGCCCTCTGTCAGACCCAGTGTTGACATGTGTCAAGACGCTCCACGGGGCGCGTCTTGCTTGGGCTTCTCTCCTGATGGCCCTCAGTCAGACCCATTGTTGACATGTGGCAAGACGCTCCTCGGGGCGCGTCTTGCTTGGGCCTCTCTCCTGGAGGCGCTCAGTCAGAACCAGAGGTGACATGTGGCAAGACGCTCCTCGGGGCGCGTCTTGCTTGGGCCTCTCTCCTGGAGGCCCTCTGTCAGACCCAGTGTTGACATGTGGCAAGACTCTCCTCCGGGCGCATCTTGCTTGGGCCTCTCTCCTGGAGGCCCTCAGTAAGACCCATTGTTGACATGTGGCAAGACGCTCCTCGGGGCGCGTCTTGCTTTGGCCTCTCTCCAGAAGGCCCTCAATAAGACCCAGTGTTGACATGTGGCAAGACGCTCCACGGGGCGCGTCTTGCTTGGGCTTCTCTCCTGGAGGCCCTCAGTCAGACCCATTGTTGACATGTGGCAAGACGCTCCTCGGGGCGCGTCTTGCTTGGGCCTCTCTCCTGGAGGCGCTCAGTCAGACCCAGTGTTGACATGTGGCAAGACGCTCCACGGGGCGCGTCTTGCTTGGGCTTCTCTCCTGGAGGCCCTCAGTCAGACACATTGTTGACATGTGGCAAGACGCTCCTCGGGGCACGTCTTGCTTGGGCCTCTCTCCTGGAGGCGCTCAGTCAGACCGAGTAGTGACATGTGGCAAGACGCTCCTCGGGGCGCGTCTTGCTTGGACCTCTCTCCTGGAGGGGCTCAGGTAGACCGAGTAGTGACATGTCGCAAGATGCTCCTCGGGGCGCGTCTTGCTTGGGCCTCTCTCATGGAGGCCCTCTGTCAGACCCAGTGTTGACATGTGGCAAGACGCTCCTCGGGGCGCGTCTTGCTTGGGCCTCTCTCCTGGAGGCGCTCAGTCAGAACCAGAGGTGACATGTGGCAAGACGCTCCTCGGGGTGCGTCTTGCTTGGGCCTCTCTCCTGGAGGCCCTCTGTCAGACCCAGTGTTGACATGTGGCAAAACGCTCCTCCGGGCGCATTTTGCTTGGGCCTCTCTCCTGGAGGCCCTCAGTAAGACCCATTGTTGACATGTGGCAAGACGCTCCTCGGGTCGCGTCTTGCTTGGGCCTCTCTCCAGAAGGCCCTCAATCAGACCCAGTGTTGACATGTGGCAAGACGCTCCTCGGGGCGCGTCTTGCTTGTGCCTCTCTCCTGGAGGCGCTCAGTCAGACTGAGTAGTGACATGTGGCAAGACGCTCCTCGGGGCGCGTCTTGCTTGGACCTCTCTCCCTGAGGCGCTCAGTCAGACCCAGTGTTGACATTTGGCAAGACACTCCTCGGGGCGCGTCTTGCTTGGGCCTCTCTCATGGAGGCCCTCTGTCAGACCCAGTGTTGACATGTGTCAAGACGCTCCTCGGGGGGCGTCTTGCTTGGGCTTCTCTCATGGAGGCCCTCAGTCCGACCCAGTGTTGACATGTGTCAAGACGCTCCTCGGGGCGTGTCTTGCTTGGGCCTCTCTCCTGGAGGCGCTCAGTCAGACCGAGTGCTGACATGTGGCAAGAAGCTCCTCGGAGCGCGTCTTGCTTGGGCTTCTCTCCTGGAGGCCCTCAGTAAGACCCATTGTTGACATCTGGCAAGACGCTCCTCGGGGCGCGTCTTGCTTTGGCCTCTCTCCTGGAGGCGCTCAGTCAGACTGAGTAGTGACATGTGGCCTGACGCTCCTCTGGGCGCGTCTTGCTTGGGCCTCTCTCCTGGAGGAGCTCAGTCAGACCCAGTGGCGACACGTGGCAAGACGCTCCTCGAGGCGCATCTTGCTTGGGCCTCTCTCCTGGAGGCGCTAAGTCAGACCCAGTGTTGACACGTGGCAAGACGCTCCTCGGGGCGCATCTTGCTTGGGCCTCTCTCCTGGAGGCGCTCAGTCAGACACAGTGTTGACACGTGGCAAGACACTCCTCGGGGCGCGTCTTGCTTGGGCTTCTCTCATGGAGGCCCTCAGTAAGACACATTGTTGACATTTGGAAAGAAGCTCCTCGGGGCACGTCTTGCTTTGGCTTCTCTCCTGGAGGCCCTCAGTCAGACGCATTGTATACATGTGGCAAGACGCTCCTCGGGGCGCGTATTGCTTGGGACTCTCTCCTGGATGCCCTCTGTCAGACCCAGTGTTGACATGTGGCAAGACTCTCCTCGGGGCGCGTCTTGCTTGGGCTTCTCTCATGGAGGCCCTCAGTCAGACCCAGTGTTGACATGTGTCAAGACGCTCCTTGGGGCGTGTCTTGCTTGTGCCTCTCTCCTGGAGGCGCTCAGTCAGACTGAGTAGTGACATGTGGCAAGACGCTCCTCGGGGCGCGTCTTGCTTGGACCTCTCTCCCTGAGGCGCTCAGTCAGACCCAGTGTTGACATTTGGCAAGACACTCCTCGGGGCGCGTCTTGCTTGGGCCTCTCTCATGGAGGCCCTCTGTCAGACCCAGTGTTGACATGTGTCAAGACGCTCCTCGGGGGGCGTCTTGCTTTGGCCTCTCTCCTGGAGGCGCTCAGTCAGACCGAGTGCTGACATGTGGCAAGAAGCTCCTCGGAGCGCGTCTTGCTTGGGCTTCTCTCCTGGAGGCCCTCAGTAAGACCCATTGTTGACATCTGGCAAGACGCTCCTCGGGGCGCGTCTTGCTTTGGCCTCTCTCCTGGAGGCGCTCAGTCAGACTGAGTAGTGACATGTGGCCTGACGCTCCTCGGGGCGCGTGTTGCTTGGGCCTCTCTCCTGGAGGCGCTCAGTCAGACCAAGTGGTGACATGTGGCAAGACGCTCCTCGGGGCGCGTCTTGCTTGGGCCTCTCTCCAGAAGGCCCTCAATCAGACCCAGTGTTGACACGTGGCAAGACGCTCCTCGGGGCGCGTCTTGCTTGGGCCTCTCTCCTGGAGGCGCTCAGTCAGAATGAGTAGTGACATGTGGTCTGACGCTCCTCGGGGCGCGTGTTGCTTGGGCCTCTCTCCTGGAGGCGCTCAGTCAGACCAAGTGGTGACATGTGGCAAGACACTTCTCGGGGCGCGTCTTGCATGGGCCTCTCTCCTGGAGGCCCTCTGTCAGACCCAGTGTTGACATGTGGCAAGACACTCCTCGGGGCGCGTCTTGCTTGGGCCTCTCTCATGGAGGCGCTCAGTCAGACCCAGTATTGACATGTGGCAAGACGCTCCTCTGGGCGCGTCTTGCTTGGGCTTCTCTCCTGGAGGCCCTCAGTCAGACCCATTGTTGACATGTGGCAAGACGCTCCTCGGGGCACGTCTTGCTTGGGCCTCTCTCCTGGAGGCGCTCAGTCAGACCGAGTAGTGACATGTGGCAAGACGCTCCTCGGGGCGCGTCTTGCTTGGACCTCCCTCCTGGAGGCGCTCAGTCAGACCGAGTAGTGACATTTGGGAAGACGCTCCTCGGGGCGCGTCTTGCTTGGGCCTCTCTCCTGGAGGCGCTCAGTCAGACCGAGTGCTGACATAAGGCAAGACGCTCCTCGGGGCGCGTCTTGCTGGGGCCTCTCTCCTGGAGGTGCTCAATAAGACCCAGTGGTGACACGTGGCAAGACGCTCCTCTGGGCGCGTCTTGCTTGGGCCTCTCTCCTGGAGGAGCTCAGTCAGACCCAGTGGCGACACGTGGCAAGACGCTCCTCGAGGCGCATCTTGCTTGGGCCTCTCTCCTGGAGGCGCTAAGTCAGACCCAGTGTTGACACGTGGCAAGACGCTCCTCGGGGCGCGTCTTGCTTGGGCTTCTCTCATGGAGGCCCTCAGTAAGACACATTGTTGACATGTGGAAAGAAGCTCCTCGGGGCACGTCTTGCTTTGGCTTCTCTCCTGGAGGCCCTCAGTCAGACCCATTGTTGACATGTGTCAAGACGCTCCTTGGGGCGTGTCTTGCTTGGGCCTCTCTCCTGGAGGCGCTCAGTCAGACCCAGTGTTGACATGTGGCATGACTCTGCTCGGGGCGCGTCTTGCTTGGGCTTCTCTCATGGAGGCCCTCAGTCAGACCCAGTGTTGACATGTGTCAAGACGCTCCTTGGGGCGTGTCTTGCTTGGGCCTCTCTCCTGGAGGCGCTCAGTCAGACCCAGTGTTGACATGTGGCAAGACGCTCCTCGGGGCGCTTCTTCCTTGGGCTTCTCTCCTGGAGGCCCTCAGTCAGACCCATTGTTGACATGTGGCAAGACGCTCCTCGGGGCACGTGTTGCTTGGACCTCTCTCCTGGAGGCGCTCAGTCAGACCGAGTAGTGACATGTGGCAAGACGCTCCTCGGGGTATGTCTTGCTTGGGCCTCTCTCCTGGAGGCGCTCAATTAGACCCAGTGTTGACATGTGGCAAGAAGCTCCTCGGGGCGCTTCTTGCTTGGGCCTCTCTCCTGGAGGCGCTCAGTCAGACCGAGTGCTGACATGTGGCAAGACGCTCCTCGGGGCGCGTCTTGCTGGGGCCTCTCTCCTGGAGGCGCTCAGTCAGACCCAGTGTTGACATGTGGCTTGACGCTCCTCGGGGCGCGTCTTGCTTGGGCTTCTCTCCTGGAGGCCCTCAGTCAGACCCATTGTTGACATGTGGCAAGACGCTCCTCGGGGCACGTCTTGCTTGGGCCTCTCTCCTGGAGGCGCTCAGTCAGACCGAGTAGTGACATGTGGCAAGACGCTCCTCGGGGCGCGTCTTGCTTGGACCTCCCTCCTGGAGGCGCTCAGTCAGACCGAGTAGTGACATTTGGGAAGACGCTCCTCGGGGCGCGTCTTGCTTGGGCCTCTCTCCTGGAGGCGCTCAGTCAGACCGAGTGCTGACATAAGGCAAGACGCTCCTCGGGGCGCGTCTTGCTGGGGCCTCTCTCCTGGAGGTGCTCAATCAGACCCAGTGGTGACACGTGGCAAGACGCTCCTCTGGGCGCGTCTTGCTTGGGCCTCTCTCCTGGAGGAGCTCAGTCAGACCCAGTGGCGACACGTGGCAAGACGCTCCTCGAGGCGCATCTTGCTTGGGCCTCTCTCCTGGAGGCGCTAAGTCAGACCCAGTGTTGACACGTGGCAAGACGCTCCTCGGGGCGCATTTTGCTTGGGCCTCTCTCCTGGAGGCGCTCAGTCAGACACAGTGTTGACACGTGGCAAGACACTCCTCGGGGCGCGTCTTGCTTGGGCTTCTCTCATGGAGGCCCTCAGTAAGACACATTGTTGACATGTGGAAAGAAGCTCCTCGGGGCACGTCTTGCTTTGGCTTCTCTCCTGGAGGCCCTCAGTCAGACCCATTGTTGACATGTGGCAAGACGCTCCTCGGGGCGCGTATTGCTTGGGCCTCTCTCCTGGATGCCCTCTGTCAGACCCAGTGTTGACATGTGGCAAGACTCTCCTCGGGGCGCGTCTTGCTTGGGCTTCTCTCATGGAGGCCCTCAGTCAGACCCAGTGTTGACATGTGTCAAGACGCTCCTTGGGGCGTGTCTTGCTTGGGCCTCTCTCCTGGAGGCGCTCAGTCAGACCCAGTGTTGACATGTGGCAAGACGCTCCTCGGGGCGCTTCTTCCTTGGGCTTCTCTCCTGGAGGCCCTCAGTCAGACCCATTGTTGACATGTGGCAAGACGCTCCTCGGGGCACGTGTTGCTTGGACCTCTCTCCTGGAGGCGCTCAGTCAGACCGAGTAGTGACATGTGGCAAGACGCTCCTCGGGGTATGTCTTGCTTGGGCTTCTCTCCTGGAGGCCCTCAGTCAGACCCATTGTTGACATGTGGCAAGAAGCTCCTCGGGGCGCTTCTTGCTTGGGCCTCTCTCCTGGAGGCGCTCAGTCAGACCGAGTGCTGACATGTGGCAAGACGCTCCTCGGGGCGCGTCTTGCTGGGGCCTCTCTCCTGGAGGCGCTCAGTCAGACCCAGTGTTGACATGTGGCTTGACGCTCCTCGGGGCGCGTCTTGCTTGGGCTTCTCTCCTGGAGGCCCTCAGTCAGACCCATTGTTGACATGTGGCAAGACGCTCCTCGGGGCACGTCTTGCTTGGGCCTCTCTCCTGGAGGCGCTCAGTCAGACCGAGAAGTGACATGTGGCAAGACGCTCCTCGGGGTGCGTCTTGCTTGGACATCTCTCCTGGAGGCGCTCAGTTAGACCGAGTAGTGACATGTCGCAAGACGCTCCTCGGGGCGCGTCTTGCTTGGGCCTCTCTCCTGGAGGCGCTCAGTCAGACCCAGTGTTGACATGTGGCAAGACACTCCTCGGGGCGCGTCTTGTTTGGGCCTCTCTCATGGAGGCCCTCTGTCAGACCCAGTGTTGACATGTGTCAAGACGCTCCTCGGGGCGCGTCTTGCTTTGGCCTCTCTCCTGGAGGCGCTCAGTCAGACCGAGTACTGACATGTGGCAAGAAGCTCCTCGGGGCGCTTGTTGCTTGGGCTTCTCTCCTGGAGGCCCTCAGTAAGACCCATTGTTGACATGTGGCAAGACGCTCCTCGGCGAGCGTCTTGCTTGGGCCTCTCTCCTGGAGGCGCTCAGTCAGACTGAGTAGTGACATGTGGCCTGACGCTCCTCGGGGCGCGTGTTGCTTGGGCCTCTCTCCTGGAGCCGCTCAGTCAGACCCATTGTTGACATGTTGCAAGACGCTCCTTTGGGCGCGTCTTGCTTGGGCCTCTCTCCTGGAGGCGCTCAGTCAGACCGAGTGCTGACATGTGGAAAGACGCTCCTCGGGGCGCGTCTTGCTTGGGCCTCTCTCCTGGAGGCCCTCTGTCAGACCCAGTGTTGACATGTGGCAAGACGCTCCTCCGGGCGCATCTTGCTTTGGCCTCTCTCCTGGAGGCCCTCAGTCAGACCCATTGTTGACATACGGCAAGACGCTCCTCAGGGCGCGTCTTTCTTGGGCCTTTCTCCTGGAGGCGCTCAGTCAGACCGAGTGCTGACATGTGGCAAGACGCTCCTCGGGGAGCGTCTTGCTTGGGCCTCTCTCCTGGAGGCGGTCAGTCAGACTGAGTAGTGACATGTGGCCTGACGCTCCCCGGGGCGCGTCTTGCTTGGGCCTCTCTCCTGGAGGCGCTCAGTCAGACCCAGTGGTGACATGTGGCAAGACACTCCTCGGGGCGCGTCTTGCTTGGGCCTCTCTCCTGGAGGCCCTCAGTCAGACCCAGTGTTGACATGTGACAAGACGCTCCTCGGGGCGCGTCTTGCTTGGGCCTCTCTCCTGGAGGCGCTCAGTCAGAACCAGAGGTGACATGTGGCAAGACGCTCCTCAGGGCGCGTCTTGCTTGGACCTCTCTCCTGGAGGCCCTCTGTCAGACCCAGTGTTGACATGTGGCAAGACGCTCCTCCGGGCGCATCTTGCTTGGGCCTCTCTCCTGGAGGCCCTCAGTCAGACACATTGTTGACATGTGGCAAGACGCTCCTCGGGGCGCGTCTTGCTTGGGCCTCTCTCCTGGTGGCGCTCAGTCAGACCCAGTGTTGACATGTGGCAGTACACTCCTCGGGGCGCGTCTTGCTTGGGCCTCTCTCCTGGAGGCGCTCAGTCAGACCCAGTGTTGGCATGTGGCAAGACACTCCTCGGGGCGCGTCTTGGTTGGGCCTCTCTCCTGGAGGCGCTCATTCAGACCCAGTGGTGACATGTGGCAAGACGCTCCTCGGGGCGCGTATTGCTTCGGCCTCTCTCCTGAATGCCCTCTGTCAGACCGAGTGTTGACATGTGGCAAGACTCTCCTCGGGGCGCGTCTTGCTTGGGCTTCTCTCATGGAGGCCCTCAGTCCGACCCAGTGTTGACATGTGTCAAGACGCTCCTCGGGGCGTGTCTTGCTTGGGCCTCTCTCCTGGAGGCGCTCAGTCAGACCCAGTGTTGACATGTGGCAAGACGCTCCTCTGGGCGCGTCTTGCTTGGGCCTCTCTCCTGGAGGCGCTCAGTCAGACCCAGTGTTGACACGTGGCAAGACGCTCCTCGGGGCGCGTCTTGCTTGGGCCTCTCTCCTGGAGGCGCTCAGTCAGACCCAGTGTTGGCATGTGGCAAGACACTCCTCGGGGCGCGTCTTGGTTGGGCCTCTCTCCTGGAGGCGCTCATTCAGACCCAGTGGTGACATGTGGCAAGACTCTCCTCGGGGCGCGTCTTGCTTGGGCTTCTCTCATGGAGGCCCTCAGTCCGACCCAGTGTTGACATGTGTCAAGACGCTCCTCGGGGCGTGTCTTGCTTGGGCCTCTCTCCTGGAGGCGCTCAGTCAGACCCAGTGTTGACAAGTGGCAAGACGCTCCTCTGGGCGCGTCTTGCTTGGGCTTCTCTCCTGGAGGCCCTCAGTCAGACCCATTGTTGACATGTGGCAAGACGCTCCTCGGGGCACGTCTTGCTTGGGCCTCTCTCCTGGAGGCGCTCAGTCAGACCGAGTAGTGACATGTGGCAAGACGCTCCTCGGGGTATGTCTTGCTTGGGCCTCTCTCCTGGAGGCACTCAATTAGACCCAGTGTGGACATGTGGCAAGACGCTCCTCGGGGCGCGTCTTGCTTGGGCTTCTCTCCTGGAGGCCCTCAGTCAGACCCATTGTTGACATGTGGCAAGAAGCTCCTCGGGGCGCTTCTTGCTTGGGCCTCTCTCCTGGAGGCGCTCAGTCAGACCGAGTGCTGACATGTGGCAAGATGCTCCTCGGGGCGCGTCTTGCTGGGGCCTCTCTCCTGGAGGCGCTCAGTCAGACCCAGTGTTGACATGTGGCTTGACGCTCCTCGGGGCGCGTCTTGCTTGGGCTTCTCTCCTGGAGGCCCTCAGTCAGACCCATTGTTGACATGTGGCAAGACGCTCCTCGGGGCACGTCTTGCTTGGGCCTCTCTCCTGGAGGCGCTCAGTCAGACCGAGTAGTGACATGTGGCAAGACGCTCCTCGGGGTGCGTCTTGCTTGGACCTCTCTCCTGGAGGCGCTCAGTTAGACCGAGTAGTGACATGTCGCAAGACGCTCCTCGGGGCGCGTCTTGCTTGGGCCTCTCTCCTGGAGGCGCTCAGTCAGACCCAGTAGTGACATGTGGCAAGACGCTCCTCGGGGCGCATCTTGCTTGGGCCTCTCTCCTGGAGGCGCTCAGTCAGACCCAGTGTTGACACGTGGCAAGACGCTCCTCGGGGCGCGTCTTGCTTGGGCCTCTCTCCTGGAGGCGGTCAGTCAGACTGAGTAGTGACATGTGGCCTGACGCTCCCCGGGGCGCGTCTTGCTTGGGCCTCTCTCCTGGAGGCGCTCAGTCAGACCCAGTGGTGACATGTGGCAAGACACTCCTCGGGGCGCGTCTTGCTTGGGCCTCTCTCCTGGAGGCCCTCAGTCAGACCCAGTGTTGACATGTGTCAAGACGCTCCTCGGGGCGCGTCTTGCTTGGGCCTCTCTCCTGGAGGCCCTCAGTCAGACCCATTGTTGACATGTGGCAAGATGCTCCTCGGGGCGCGTCTTGCTTGGGCTTCTCTGCTGGAGATGCTCAGACAGACCCAGTGTTGACATGTGACAAGACGCTCCTCGGGGCGCGTCTTGCTTGGGCCTCTCTCCTGGAGGCGCTCAGTCAGAACCAGAGGTGACATGTGGCAAGACGCTCCTCGGGGCGCGTCTTGCTTTGGGCCTCTCTCCTGGAGGCCCTCTGTCAGACCCAGTGTTGACATGTGGCAAGACGCTCCTCCGGGCGCATCTTGCTTGGGCCTCTCTCCTGGAGGCCCTCAGTCAGACACATTGTTGACATGTGGCAAGACGCTCCTCGGGGCGCGTCTTGCTTGGGCCTCTCTCCTGGAGGCGCTCAGTCAGACCCAGTGTTGACATGTGGCAGGACGCTCCTCGGGGCGCGTCTTGCTTGGGCCTCTCTCCTGGAGGCACTCAGTCAGACCCAGTGTTGGCATGTGGCAAGACACTCCTCGGGGCGCCTCTTGGCTGGGCCTCTCTCCTGGAGGCGCTCATTCAGACCCAGTGGTGACATGTGGCAAGACGCTCCTCGGGGCGCGTATTGCTTCGGCCTCTCTCCTGAATGCCCTCTGTCAGACCGAGTGTTGACATGTGGCAAGACTCTCCTCGGGGCGCGTCTTGCTTGGGCTTCTCTCATGGAGGCCCTCAGTCCGACCCAGTGTTGACATGTGTCAAGACGCTCCTCGGGGCGTGTCTTGCTTGGGCCTCTCTCCTGGAGGCGCTCAGTCAGACCCAGTGTTGACATGTGGCAAGACGCTCCTCTGGGCGCGTCTTGCTTGGGCCTCTCTCCTGGAGGCGCTCAGTCAGACCCAGTGTTGACACGTGGCAAGACGCTCCTCGGGGCGCGTCTTGCTTGGGCCTCTCTCCTGGAGGCGCTCAGTCAGACCCAGTGTTGGCATGTGGCAAGACACTCCTCGGGGCGCGTCTTGGTTGGGCCTCTCTCCTGGAGGCGCTCATTCAGACCCAGTGGTGACATGTGGCAAGACGCTCCTCGGGGCGCGTCTTGCTTCGGCCTCTCTCCTGAATGCCCTCTGTCAGACCGAGTGTTGACATGTGGCAAGACTCTCCTCGGGGCGCGTCTTGCTTGGGCTTCTCTCATGGAGGCCCTCAGTCCGACCCAGTGTTGACATGTGTCAAGACGCTCCTCGGGGCGTGTCTTGCTTGGGCCTCTCTCCTGGAGGCGCTCAGTCAGACCCAGTGTTGACATGTGGCAAGACGCTCCTCTGGGCGCGTCTTGCTTGGGCTTCTCTCCTGGAGGCCCTCAGTCAGACCCATTGTTGACATGTGGCAAGACGCTCCTCGGGGCACGTCTTGCTTGGGCCTCTCTCCTGGAGGCGCTCAGTCAGACCGAGTAGTGACATGTGGCAAGACGCTCCTCGGGGCGCGTCTTGCTTGGACCTCTCTCCTGGAGGAGCTCAGTCAGACCCAGTGGTGACACGTGGCAAGACGCTCCTCGGGGCGCATCTTGCTTGGGCCTCTCTCCTGGAGGCGCTAAGTCAGACCCAGTGTTGACACGTGGCAAGACGCTCCTCGGGGCGCGTCTTGCTTGGGCCTCTCTCCTGGAGGTGCTCAGTCAGACACAGTGTTGACATGTGGCAAGACACTCCTCGGGGCGCGTCTTGCTTGGGCTTCTCTCATGGAGGCGCTCAGTCAGACCGAGTGCTGACATAAGGCAAGACACTCCTCGGGGCGCGTATTGCTTGGGCCTCTCTCCTGGAGGAGCTCAGTCAGACCCAGTGGTGACACGTGGCAAGACGCTCCTCGGGGCGCATCTTGCTTGGGCCTCTCTCCTGGAGGCGCTAAGTCAGACCCAGTGTTGACACGTGGCAAGACGCTCCTCGGGGCGCGTCTTGCTTGGGCCTCTCTCCTGGAGGTGCTCAGTCAGACACAGTGTTGACATGTGGCAAGACACTCCTCGGGGCGCGTCTTGCTTGGGCTTCTCTCATGGAGGCCCTCAGTAAGACCCATTGTTGACATGTGGAAAGAAGCTCCTCGGGGCGCGTATTGCTTGGGCCTCTCTCCTGGATGCCCTCTGTCAGACCCAGTGTTGACATGTGGCAAGACTCTCCTCGGGGCACGTCTTGCTTGGACCTCTCTCCTTGAGGCGCTCAGTCAGTCCGAGTAGTGACATGTGGCAAGACGCTCCTCGGGGCGCGTCTTGCTTGGGCCTCTCTCCTGGAGGCGCTCAATTAGACCCAGTGTTGACATGTGGCAAGACGCTCCTCGGGGCGCGTCTTTGCTGGGGCCTCTCTCCTGGAGGCGCTCAGTCAGACCCAGTGTTGACATGTGTCAAGACGCTCCTCGGGCGTTTCTTGCTTGCTCCTCTCTCCTGGTGGCGCTCAGTCAGACCCAGAGGTGACATGTGGCAAGACGCTCCTCTGGCCTCTCTCCTGGAGGCGCTCAGTCAGACCCAGTGTTGACATGTGGCAAGACACTCCTCGGGGCGCGTCTTGTTTGGGCCTCTCTCATGGAAGTCCTCTGTCAGACCCAGTGTTGACATGTGTCAAGACGCTCCTCGGGGCGCGTCTTGCTTTGGCCTCTCTCCTGGAGGCGCTCAGTCAGACCGAGTGCTGACATGTGGCAAGAAGCTCCTCGGGGCGCGTGTTGCTTGGGCTTCTCTCCTGGAGGCCCTCAGTAAGACCCATTGTTGACATGTGGCAAGACGCTCCTCGGGGCGCGTCTTGCTTGGGCCTCTCTCCTGGAGCCGCTCAGTCAGACCCAGTGTTGACATGTGGCAAGACACTCCTCGGGGCACGTCTTGTTTGGGCCTCTCTCATGGAAGTCCTCTGTCAGACCCAGTGTTGACATGTGTCAAGACGCTCCTCGGGGCGCGTCTTGCTTTGGCCTCTCTCCTGGAGGCGCTCAGTCAGACCGAGTGCTGACATGTGGCAAGAAGCTCCTCGGGGCGCGTGTTGCTTGGGCTTCTCTCCTGGAGGTCCTCAGTAAGACCCATTGTTGACATGTGGCAAGACGCTCCTCGGGGCGCGTCTTGCTTGGGCCTCTCTCCAGAAGGCCCTCAATCAGACCCAGTGTTGACACGTGGCAAGACGCTCCTCGGGGCGCGTCTTGCTTGGGCCTCTCTCCTGGAGGCGCTCAGTCAGACTGAGTAGTGACATGTGGCCTGACGCTCCTCGGGGCGCGTGTTGCTTGGGCCTCTCTCCTGGAGGCGCTCAGTCAGACCCATTGTTGACATGTTGCAAGACGCTCCTCCGGGCGCATCTTGCTTGGGCCTCTCTCCTGGAGGCCCTCAGTCAGACCCATTGTTGACATAGGGCAAGACGCTCCTCAGGGCGCGTCTTGCTTGGGCCTTTCTCCTGGAGGCGCTCAGTCAGACCGAGTGCTGACATGTGGCAAGACGCTCCTCGGGGCGCGTCTTGCTTGGGTCTCTCTCCTGGAGGCGGTCAGTCAGACTGAGTAGTGACATGTGGCCTGACGCTCCCCGGGGTGCGTCTTGCTTGGACCTCTCTCCTGGAGGCGCTCAGTTAGACCGAGTAGTGACATGTCGCAAGACGCTCCTCGGGGCGCGTCTTGCTTGGGCCTCTCTCCTGGAGGCGCTCAGTCAGACCCAGTAGTGACATGTGGCAAGACGCTCCTCGGGGCGCATCTTGCTTGGGCCTCTCTCCTGGAGGCGCTCAGTCAGACCCAGTGTTGACACGTGGCAAGACGCTCCTCGGGGCGCGTCTTGCTTGGGCCTCTCTCCTGGAGGCGGTCAGTCAGACTGAGTAGTGACATGTGGCCTGACGCTCCCCGGGGCGCGTCTTGCTTGGGCCTCTCTCCTGGAGGCGCTCAGTCAGACCCAGTGGTGACATGTGGCAAGACACTCCTCGGGGCGCGTCTTGCTTGGGCCTCTCTCCTGGAGGCCCTCAGTCAGACCCAGTGTTGACATGTGTCAAGACGCTCCTCGGGAAGCGTCTTGATTGGGCCTCTCTCCTGGAGGCCCTCAGTCAGACCCATTGTTGACATGTGGCAAGATGCTCCTCGGGGCGCGTCTTGCTTGGGCTTCTCTGCTGGAGATGCTCAGACAGACCCAGTGTTGACATGTGACAAGACGCTCCTCGGGGCGCGTCTTGCTTGGGCCTCTCTCCTGGAGGCGCTCAGTCAGAACCAGAGGTGACATGTGGCAAGACGCTCCTCGGGGCGCGTCTTGCTTTGGGCCTCTCTCCTGGAGGCCCTCTGTCAGACCCAGTGTTGACATGTGGCAAGACGCTCCTCCGGGCGCATCTTGCTTGGGCCTCTCTCCTGGAGGCCCTCAGTCAGACACATTGTTGACATGTGGCAAGACGCTCCTCGGGGCGCGTCTTGCTTGGGCCTCTCTCCTGGAGGCGCTCAGTCAGACCCAGTGTTGACATGTGGCAGGACGCTCCTCGGGGCGCGTCTTGCTTGGGCCTCTCTCCTGGAGGCACTCAGTCAGACCCAGTGTTGGCATGTGGCAAGACACTCCTCGGGGCGCCTCTTGGCTGGGCCTCTCTCCTGGAGGCGCTCATTCAGACCCAGTGGTGACATGTGGCAAGACGCTCCTCGGGGCGCGTATTGCTTCGGCCTCTCTCCTGAATGCCCTCTGTCAGACCGAGTGTTGACATGTGGCAAGACTCTCCTCGGGGCGCGTCTTGCTTGGGCTTCTCTCATGGAGGCCCTCAGTCCGACCCAGTGTTGACATGTGTCAAGACGCTCCTCGGGGCGTGTCTTGCTTGGGCCTCTCTCCTGGAGGCGCTCAGTCAGACCCAGTGTTGACATGTGGCAAGACGCTCCTCTGGGCGCGTCTTGCTTGGGCCTCTCTCCTGGAGGCGCTCAGTCAGACCCAGTGTTGACACGTGGCAAGACGCTCCTCGGGGCGCGTCTTGCTTGGGCCTCTCTCCTGGAGGCGCTCAGTCAGACCCAGTGTTGGCATGTGGCAAGACACTCCTCGGGGCGCGTCTTGGTTGGGCCTCTCTCCTGGAGGCGCTCATTCAGACCCAGTGGTGACATGTGGCAAGACGCTCCTCGGGGCGCGTCTTGCTTCGGCCTCTCTCCTGAATGCCCTCTGTCAGACCGAGTGTTGACATGTGGCAAGACTCTCCTCGGGGCGCGTCTTGCTTGGGCTTCTCTCATGGAGGCCCTCAGTCCGACCCAGTGTTGACATGTGTCAAGACGCTCCTCGGGGCGTGTCTTGCTTGGGCCTCTCTCCTGGAGGCGCTCAGTCAGACCCAGTGTTGACATGTGGCAAGACGCTCCTCTGGGCGCGTCTTGCTTGGGCTTCTCTCCTGGAGGCCCTCAGTCAGACCCATTGTTGACATGTGGCAAGACGCTCCTCGGGGCACGTCTTGCTTGGGCCTCTCTCCTGGAGGCGCTCAGTCAGACCGAGTAGTGACATGTGGCAAGACGCTCCTCGGGGCGCGTCTTGCTTGGACCTCTCTCCTGGAGGAGCTCAGTCAGACCCAGTGGTGACACGTGGCAAGACGCTCCTCGGGGCGCATCTTGCTTGGGCCTCTCTCCTGGAGGCGCTAAGTCAGACCCAGTGTTGACACGTGGCAAGACGCTCCTCGGGGCGCGTCTTGCTTGGGCCTCTCTCCTGGAGGTGCTCAGTCAGACACAGTGTTGACATGTGGCAAGACACTCCTCGGGGCGCGTCTTGCTTGGGCTTCTCTCATGGAGGCGCTCAGTCAGACCGAGTGCTGACATAAGGCAAGACACTCCTCGGGGCGCGTATTGCTTGGGCCTCTCTCCTGGAGGAGCTCAGTCAGACCCAGTGGTGACACGTGGCAAGACGCTCCTCGGGGCGCATCTTGCTTGGGCCTCTCTCCTGGAGGCGCTAAGTCAGACCCAGTGTTGACACGTGGCAAGACGCTCCTCGGGGCGCGTCTTGCTTGGGCCTCTCTCCTGGAGGTGCTCAGTCAGACACAGTGTTGACATGTGGCAAGACACTCCTCGGGGCGCGTCTTGCTTGGGCTTCTCTCATGGAGGCCCTCAGTAAGACCCATTGTTGACATGTGGAAAGAAGCTCCTCGGGGCGCGTATTGCTTGGGCCTCTCTCCTGGATGCCCTCTGTCAGACCCAGTGTTGACATGTGGCAAGACTCTCCTCGGGGCACGTCTTGCTTGGACCTCTCTCCTTGAGGCGCTCAGTCAGTCCGAGTAGTGACATGTGGCAAGACGCTCCTCGGGGCGCGTCTTGCTTGGGCCTCTCTCCTGGAGGCGCTCAATTAGACCCAGTGTTGACATGTGGCAAGACGCTCCTCGGGGCGCGTCTTTGCTGGGGCCTCTCTCCTGGAGGCGCTCAGTCAGACCCAGTGTTGACATGTGTCAAGACGCTCCTCGGGCGTTTCTTGCTTGCTCCTCTCTCCTGGTGGCGCTCAGTCAGACCCAGAGGTGACATGTGGCAAGACGCTCCTCTGGCCTCTCTCCTGGAGGCGCTCAGTCAGACCCAGTGTTGACATGTGGCAAGACACTCCTCGGGGCGCGTCTTGTTTGGGCCTCTCTCATGGAAGTCCTCTGTCAGACCCAGTGTTGACATGTGTCAAGACGCTCCTCGGGGCGCGTCTTGCTTTGGCCTCTCTCCTGGAGGCGCTCAGTCAGACCGAGTGCTGACATGTGGCAAGAAGCTCCTCGGGGCGCGTGTTGCTTGGGCTTCTCTCCTGGAGGCCCTCAGTAAGACCCATTGTTGACATGTGGCAAGACGCTCCTCGGGGCGCGTCTTGCTTGGGCCTCTCTCCTGGAGCCGCTCAGTCAGACCCAGTGTTGACATGTGGCAAGACACTCCTCGGGGCACGTCTTGTTTGGGCCTCTCTCATGGAAGTCCTCTGTCAGACCCAGTGTTGACATGTGTCAAGACGCTCCTCGGGGCGCGTCTTGCTTTGGCCTCTCTCCTGGAGGCGCTCAGTCAGACCGAGTGCTGACATGTGGCAAGAAGCTCCTCGGGGCGCGTGTTGCTTGGGCTTCTCTCCTGGAGGTCCTCAGTAAGACCCATTGTTGACATGTGGCAAGACGCTCCTCGGGGCGCGTCTTGCTTGGGCCTCTCTCCAGAAGGCCCTCAATCAGACCCAGTGTTGACACGTGGCAAGACGCTCCTCGGGGCGCGTCTTGCTTGGGCCTCTCTCCTGGAGGCGCTCAGTCAGACTGAGTAGTGACATGTGGCCTGACGCTCCTCGGGGCGCGTGTTGCTTGGGCCTCTCTCCTGGAGGCGCTCAGTCAGACCCATTGTTGACATGTTGCAAGACGCTCCTCCGGGCGCATCTTGCTTGGGCTTCTCTCCTGGAGGCCCTCAGTCAGACCCATTGTTGACATAGGGCAAGACGCTCCTCAGGGCGCGTCTTGCTTGGGCCTTTCTCCTGGAGGCGCTCAGTCAGACCGAGTGCTGATATGTGGCAAGACGCTCCTCGGGGCGCGTCTTGCTTGGGTCTCTCTCCTGGAGGCGGTCAGTCAGACTGAGTAGTGACATGTGGCCTGACGCTCCCCGGGGCGCGTCTTGCTTGGGCCTCTCTCCTGGAGGCGCTCAGTCAGACCCAGTGTTGACATGTGGCAAGACGCTCCTCGGGGCGCGTCTTGCTTGGGCCTCTCTCCTGGAGGCGCTCAGTCAGACCCAGTGTTGACATGTGGCAGGACGCTCCTCGGGGCGCGTCTTGCTTGGGCCTCTCTCCTGGAGGCGCTCAGTCAGACCCAGTGTTGGCATGTGGCAAGACACTCCTCGGGGCGCGTCTTGGTTGGGCCTCTCTCCTGGAGGCGCTCATTCAGACCCAGTGGTGACATGTGGCAAGACGCTCCCCGGGGCGCGTATTGCTTCGGCCTCTCTCCTGAATGCCCTCTGCCAGACCGAGTGTTGACATGTGGCAAGACTCTCCTCGGGGCGCGTCTTGCTTGGGCTTTTCTCTTGGAGGCCCTCAGTCCGACCCAGTGTTGACATGTGTCAAGACGCTCCTCGGGGCGTGTCTTGCTTTGGCCTCTCTCCTGGAGGCGCTCAGTCAGACCCAGTGTTGACATGTGGCAAGACGCTCCTCTGGGCGCGTCTTGCTTGGGCCTCTCTCCTGGAGGCGCTCAGTCAGACCCAGTGTTGACACATGGCAAGACGCTCCTCGGGGCGTGTCTTGCTTGGGCCTCTCTCCTGGAGGCGCTCAGTCAGACCCAGTGTTGGCATGTGGCAAGACACTCCTCGGGGCGCGTCTTGGTTGGGCCTCTCTCCTGGAGGCGCTCATTCAGACCCAGTGGTGACATGTGGCAAGACGCTCCTCCGGGCGCGTCTTGCTTCAGGCCTCTCTCCTGAATGCCCTCTGTCAGACCGAGTGTTCACATGTGGCAAGACTCTCCTCGGGGCGCGTCTTGCTTGGGCTTCTCTCATGGAGGCCCTCAGTCCGACCCAGTGTTGACATGTGTCAAGACGCTCCTCGGGGCTTGTCTTGCTTGGGCCTCTCTCCTGGAGGTGCTCAGTCAGACCCAGTGTTGACATTTGACAAGACGCTCCTCTGGGCGTGTCTTGCTTGGGCTTCTCTCCTGGAGGCCCTCAGTCAGACCCATTGTTGACATGTGGCAAGACGCTCCTCGGGGCACGTCTTGCTTGGGCCTCTCTCCTGGAGGCGCTCAGTCAGACCGAGTAGTGGCATGTGGCAAGACGCTCCTCGGGGCGCGTCTTGCTTGGACCTCCCTCCTGGAGGCGCTCAGTCAGACCGAGTAGTGATATTTGGCAAGACGCTCCTCGGGTCGCGTCTTGCTTGGACCTCTCTCCTGGAGGCGCTCAGTTAGACCGAGTAGTGACATGTGGCAAGACGCTCCTCGGGGCGCGTCTTGCTTGGGCCTCTCTCCTGGAGGCGCTCAGTCAGACCGAGTGCTGACATAAGGCAAGACGCTCCTCGGGGCGCGTCTTGCTGGGTCCTCTCTACTGGAGATGCTCAATCAGACCCAGTGGTGACACGTGGCAAGACGCTCCTCTGGGCGCGTCTTGCTTGGGCCTCTCTCCTGGAGGAGCTCAGTCAGACCCAGTGGTGTCACGTGGCAAGACGCTCCTCGGGGCGCATCTTGCTTGGGCCTCTCTCCTGGAGGCGCTAAGTCAGACCCAGTGTTGACACGTGGCAAGACGCTCCTCGTGGCGCGTCTTGCTTGGGCCTCTCTCCTGGAGGTGCTCAGTCAGACACAGTGTTGACATGTGGCAAGAAACTCCTCGGGGCGCGTCTTGCTTGGGCTTCTCTCATGGAGGCCCTCAGTAAGACCCATTGTTGACATGTGGAAAGAAGCTCCTCGGGGCGCGTATTGCTTGGGCCTCTCTCCTGGATGCCTTCTGTCAGACCCAGTGATGACATGTGGCAAGACTCTCCTCGGGGCAGGTCTTGCTTGGACCTCTCTCCTGGAGGCGCTCAGTCAGTCCGAGTAGTGACATGTGGCAAGACGCTCCTCGGGGCGCGTCTTGCTTGGGCCTCTCTCCTGGAGGCGCTCAATTTGACCCAGTGTTGACATGTGGCAAGACGCTCCTCGGGGCGCGTCTTGCTTGGGCTTCTCTCCTGGAGGCCCTCAGTCAGACCCATTGTTGCCATGTGGCAAGACGCTCCTCGGGGCGCGTCTTTGCTTGCGCCTCTCTCCTGGTGGCGCTCAGTCAGACCCAGAGGTGACATGTGGCAAGACGCTCCTCAGGCCTCTCTCCTGGAGGCGCTCAGTCAGACCCAGTGTTGACATGTGGCAAGACGCTCCTCGGGGCTCTTCTTGCTTGGGCCTCTCTCCTGGAGGTGCTCAGTCAGACCCAGTGTTGACATGTGGCAAGACGCTCCTCGGGGCGCGTCTTGCTGGGGCTTCTCTCATGGAGGCACTCAGTCAGACCCAGTGTTGACATGTGGCAAGATGCTCGTCGGGGCACGTCTTGCTTGGGCCTCTCTCCTGGAGGCGCTCAGTCAGACCCAGAGGAGACATGTGTCAAGACGCTCCTCGGGGCGCGTCTTGCTTGGGCCTCTCTCCTGGAGGCGCTCAGTCAGACCGAGTGCTGACATGTTGCAAGACTCTCCTCCGGGCGCGTCTTGCTTGGGCCTCTCTCCTGGAGGCGCTCAGTCAGACCCAGTGTTCAACTGTGGCAAGACGCTCCTCGGGGCGCGTCTTGCTTGGGCCTCTCTCCTGGAGGCGCTCAGTCAGACCCAGTGTTGACACGTGGCAAGACGCTCCTCGGGGCGCGTCTTGCTTGGGCCTCTCTCCTGGAGGCGCTCAGTCAGACCCAGTGTTGGCATGTGGCAAGACACTCCTCGGGGCGCGTCTTGGTTGGGCCTCTCTCCTGGAGGCGCTCATTCAGACCCAGTGGTGACATGTGGCAAGACGCTCCTCGGGGCGCGTATTGCTTGGGCCTCTCTCCTGATTGCCCTCTGTCAGACCGAGTGTTGACATGTGGCAAGACTCTCCTCGGGGCGCGTCTTGCTTGGGCTTCTCTCATCGAGTTCCTCAGTCCGACCCAGTGTTGACATGTGGCAAGACGCTCCTCTGGGCGCGTCTTGCTTGGGCTTCTCTCCTGGAGGCCCTCAGTCAGACCCATTGTTGACATGTGGCAAGACGCTCCTCGGGGCACGTCTTGCTTGGGCCTCTCTCCTGGAGGAGCTCAGTCAGACCGAGTAGTGACATGTGGCAAGACGCTCCTCGGGGCGCGTCTTGCTTGGACCTCCCTCCTGGAGGCGCTCAGTCAGACCGAGTAGTGACATTTGGCAAGACGCTCCTCGGGGCGCGTCTTGCTTGGACCTCTCTCCTGGAGGCGCTCAGTTAGACCGAGTAGTGACATGTGTCAAGACGCTCCTCGGGGCGCGTCTTGCTGGGGCCTCTCTCCTGGAGGTGCTCAATCAGACCCAGTGGTGACACGTGGCAAGACGATCCTCTGGGTGCGTCTTGCTTGGGCCTCTCTCCTGGAGGAGCTCAGTCAGACCCAGTGGTGACACGTGGCAAGACGCTCCTCGGGGCGCACCTTGCTTGGGCCTCTCTCCTGGAGGCGCTAAGTCAGACCCAGTGTTGACACGTGGCAAGACGCGCCCCGAGGAGCGTCTTGACACATGTCTCCTCTGGGTCTGACTGAGCGCCTCCAGGAGAGAGGCCCAAGCAAGACGTGCCCCGACGAGCATCTTGCCACATGTCAACACTGGGTCTGACTGAGTGCCTCCATGAGAGAAGCCCCAGCAAGACGCGCCCCGAGGTGCGTCTTGCCACATGTCACTACTCGGTCTGACTGAGCGCCTCCAGGAGAGAGGTCCAAGCAAGACGCGCCCCGAGGAGAGTCTTGCCACATGTCAACACTGGGTCTGACAGAGGGCATCCAGGAGAGAGGCCAAAGCAATACGCGCCCCAAGGAGCGTCTTGCCACACGTCAACAATGGGTCTGACTGAGGGGCTCCAGGAGAGAAGCCAAAGCAAGACGCGCCCCGAGGAGCTTCTTTCCACATGTCAACCATGGGTCTTACTGAGGGCCTCCATGAGAGAAGCCCAAGCAAGACGCGCCCCGAGGAGTGTCTTGCCACATGTCAACACTGTGTCTGACTGAGCGCCTCCAGGAGAGAGGCCCAAGCAAGATGCGCCCCGAGGAGCGTCTTGCCACGTGTCAACACTGGGTCTGACTTAGCGCCTTCAGGAGAGAGGCCCAAGCAAGATGCGCCCCGAGGAGTGTCTTGCCACGTGTCACCACTGGGTCTGACTGAGCTCCTCCAGGAGAGAGGCCCAAGCAAGACGCGCCCAGAGGAGCGTCTTGCCACGTGTCACCACTGGGTCTGATTGAGCACCTCCAGGAGAGAGGCCGAAGCAAGACGCGCCCCGAGGAGCGTCTTGCCACATGTCACTACTCGGTCTAACTGAGCGCCTCCAGGAGAGAGGTCCAAGCAAGACGCGCCCCGAGGAGCGTCTTGCCAAATGTTACTACTCGGTCTGACTGAGCGCCTCCAGGAGGGAGGTCCAAGCAAGACACGCCCCGAGGAGCGTCTTGACATATGTCAACACTGGGTCTGAATGAGAGCCTCCAGGAGAGAGGCCCAACCAAGACGCGCCCCGAGGAGTGTCTTGCCACATGCCAACACTGGGTCTGACTGAGCGCCTCCAGGAGAGAGGCCCAAGCAAGACGCGCCCCGAGGAGCGTCTTTCCACGTGTCACCACTGGGTCTGACTGAGCGCCTCCAGGAGAGAGGCCCAAGCAAGACGCGCCCCGAGGAGCGTCTTGCCACATGTCAACACTGGGTCTGACTGAGCGCCTCCAGGAGAGAGGCCCAAGCAAGACGCGCCCCGAGGAGCGTCTTGCCACATGTCAACACTGGGTCTGACTGAGCGCCTCCAGGAGAGAGGCCCAAGCAAGACGCGCCCCGAGGAGCATCTTGCCACATGTCAGCACTGGGTCTGACTGAGCGCCTCCAGGAGAGAGGCCCCAGCAAGACGCGCCCCGAGGAGCGTCTTGCCTTATGTCAGCACTCGGTCTGACAGAGCGCCTCCAGGAGAGAGGCCCAAGCAAGACGCGCCGCGAGGAGCGTCTTGCCACATGTCAACAATGGGTCTGACTGAGGGCCTCCAGGCGAGAGGCCCAAGCAAGATGTGCCCGGAGGAGCGTCTTGCCACATGTCAACACTGGGTCTGACAGAGGGCCTCCAGGAGAGAAGCCCAAGCAAGACGCGCCCCGAGGAGAGTCTTGCAACATGTCAACACTCGGTCTGACAGAGGGCATTCAGGAGAGAGGCCGAAGCAATACGCGCCCCGAGGAGCGTCTTGCCACATGTCACCACTGGGTCTGAATGAGAGCCTCCAGGAGAGAGGCCCAACCAAGACGCGCCCCGAGGAGTGTCTTGCCACATGCCAACACTGGGTCTGACTGAGCGCCTCCAGGAGAGAGGCCCAAGCAAGACGCGCCACGAGGAGCGTCTTGCCACGTGTCAACACTGGGTCTGACTGAGCGCCTCCAGGAGAGAGGCCCAAGCAAGACGCGCCCCGAGGAGCGCCTTGCCACATGTCAACACTGGGTCTGATTGAGCGCCTCCAGGAGAGAGGCCCAAGCAAGACGCGCCCCGAGGAGCGTCTTGCCACATGTCAACACTGGGTCTGACTGAGCGCCTCCAGGAGAGAGGCCCAAGCAAGACGCGCCCCGAGGAGCGTCTTGCCACATGTCAGCACTGGGTCTGACTGAGCGCCTCCAGGAGAGAGGCCCCAGCAAGACGCGCCCCGAGGAGCGTCTTGCCTTATGTCAGCACTCGGTCTGACTGAGCGCCTCCAGGAGAGAGGCCCAAGCAAGACGCGCCCCGAGGAGCGTCTTGCCACATGTTAACAATGGGTCTGACTGAGGGCCTCCAGGAGAGAGGCCCAAGCAAGATGCGCCCGGAGGAGCGTCTTGCCACATGTCAACACTGGGTCTGACAGAGGGCCTCCAGGAGAGAAGCCCAAGCAAGACGCGCCCCGAGGAGCGTCTTGACACATGTCAACACTGGGTCTGACAGAGGGCCTCCAGGAGAGAGGCCCAAGCAAGACGCGCCCCGAGGAGTGTCTTGCCACATGTCACCACTGGGTCTGACTGAGCGCCTCCAGGAGAGAGGCCCGAGGAGCATCTTGCCACATGTCACCTCTGGGTCTGACTGAGCGCCTCCAGGAGAGAGGCGCAAGCAAGAAACGCCCGAGGAGCGTCTTGACACATGTAAACAATGGGTCTGACTGAGGGCCTCCAGGAGAGAAGCCCAAGCAAGACGCACCCCGAGGAGCGTCTTGCCACATGTCAACACTGGGTCTAATTGAGCGCCTCCAGGAGAGAGGCCCAAGCAAGACGCGCCCCGAGGAGCTTCTTGCCACATGTCACTACTCGGTCTGACTGAGCGCCTCCAGGAGAGAGGTACAAGCAAGACGCGCCCCGAGGAGAGTCTTGCCACATGTCAACACTGGGTCTGACAGAGGGCATCCAGGAGAGAGGCCAAAGCAATACGCGCCCCAAGGAGCGTCTTGCCACATGTCAACAATGGGTCTGACTGAGGGGCTCCAGGAGAGAAGCCAAAGCAAGACGCTCCCCGAGGAGCTTCTTTCCACATGTCAACAATGGGTCTTACTGAGGGCCTCCATGAGAGAAGCCCAAGCAAGACGCGCCCCGGGGAGTGTCTTGTCCCATGTCAACACTGTGTCTGACTGAGCGCCTCCAGGAGAGAGGCCCAAGCAAGATGCGCCCCGAGGAGCGTCTTGCCACGTGTCAACACTGGGTCTGACTTAGCGCCTTCAGGAGAGAGGCCCAAGCAAGATGCGCCCCGAGGAGTGTCTTGCCACGTGTCACCACTGGGTCTGACTGAGCTCCTCCAGGAGAGAGGCCCAAGCAAGACGCGCCCAGAGGAGCGTCTTGCCACGTGTCACCACTGGGTCTGATTGAGCACCTCCAGGAGAGAGGCCCCAGCAAGACGCGCCCCGAGGAGCGTCTTGCCTTATGTCAGCACTCGGTCTGACTGAGCGCCTCCAGGAGAGAGGCCGAAGCAAGACGCGCCCCGAGGAGCGTCTTGCCAAATGTTACTACTCGGTCTGACTGAGCGCCTCCAGGAGGGAGGTCCAAGCAAGACACGCCCCGAGGAGCGTCTTGACATATGTCAACACTGGGTCGGACTGAGGGCCTCCATGAGAGAAGCCCAAGCAAGACGCGCCCCGAGGAGAGTCTTGCCACATGTCAACACTCGGTCTGAGAGAGGGCATTCAGGAGAGAGGCCGAAGCAATACGCGCCCCGAGGAGCGTCTTGCCACATGTCACCACTGGGTCTGAATGAGAGCCTCCAGGAGAGAGGCCCAACCAAGACGCGCCCCGAGGAGTGTCTTGCCACATGCATACACTGGGTCTGACTGAGCGCCTCCAGGAGAGAGGCCCAAGCAAGACGCGCCACGAGGAGCGTCTTGCCACGTGTCAACACTGGGTCTGACTGAGCGCCTCCAGGAGAGAGGCCCAAGCAAGACGTGCCCCGAGGAGCGTCTTTCCACGTGTCACCACTGGGTCTGACTGAGCGCCTCCAGGAGAGAGGCCCAAGCAAGACGCGCCCCGAGGAGCGTCTTGCCACATGTCAACACTGGGTCTGACTGAGCGCCTCCAGGAGAGAGACCCAAGCAAGACGCGCCCCGAGGAGCGTCTTGCCACATGTCAACAATGGGTCTGACTGAGGGCCTCCAGGAGAGAGGCCCAAGCAAGATGCGCCCGGAGGAGCGTCTTGCCACATGTCAACATTGGGTCTGACAGAGGGCCTCCAGGAGAGAGGCCCAAGCAAGACGCGCCCCGAGGAGCGTCTTGCCACATGTCACCTCTGGTTCTGACTGAGCGCCTCCAGGAGAGAGGCCCAAGCAAGACGTGCCCCGAGGAGCCTCTTGTCACATGTCAACACTGGGTCTGTCTGAGCGCCTCCAGGAGAGAAGCCCAAGCAAGACGCGCCCCGAGGAGCGTCTTGCCACATGTCAACAATGGGTCTGACTGAGGGCCTCCAGGAGAGAAGCCCAAGCAAGACGCGCCCCGAGGAGCGTCTTGACACATGTCAACACTGGGTCTGACAGAGGGCCTCCAGGAGAGAGGCCCAAGAAAGACGCGCCCCGAGGAGTGTCTTGCCACATGTCACCACTGGGTCTGACTGAGCGCCTCCAGGAGAGAGGCCCAAGCAAGACGCGCCCCGAGGAGCGTCTTGCCTTATGTCAGCACTCGGTCTGACTGAGCGCCTCCAGGAGAAAGGCCCAAGCACGACGCGCCCTGAGGAGCGTCTTGCCACATGTCAACAATGGGTCTTACTGAGGGCCTCCAGGAGAGAAGCCCAAGCAAGACGCGCCCCGAGGAGCTTCTTGCCACATGTCAGCACTCGATCTGACTGAGCGCCTCCAGGAGAGAGGCCAAAGCAAGACGTGCCCCGAGGAGCGTCTTGACACATGTCAACACTGGGTCTGACAGAGGGCCTCCAGGAAGGAGGCCCAAGCAAGACGCGCCCCGAGGAGTGTCTTGCCACATGTCACCACTGGGTCTGACTAAGCGCCTCCAGGAGAGAGGCCCAAGCAAGACGTGCCCCGAGGAGCGTCAGGCCACATGTCACTACTCAGTCTGACTGAGCGCCTCCAGGAGAGAGGCCCAAGCAAGACGCGCCCCGAGGAGCGTCTTGCCACATGTCAGCACTGGGTCTGACTGAGCGCCTCCAGGAGAAAGGCCCCAGCAAGACGCGCCCCGAGGAGCGTCAGGCCACATGTCACTACTCAGTCTGACTGAGCGCCTCCAGGAGAGAGGCCCAAGCAAGACGCGCCCCGAGGAGCGTCTTGCCACATGTCAACAATGGGTCTGACTGAGGGCCTCCAGGAGAGAGGCCCAAGCAAAATGCGCCCGGAGGAGCGTCTTGCCACATGTCAACACTGGGTCTGACAGAGGGCCTCCAGGAGAGAGGCCCAAGCAAGACGCGCCCCGAGGAGCGTCTTGCCACATGTCACCTCTGGTTCTGACTGAGCGCCTCCAGGAGAGATGCCCAAGCAAGACGCGCCCCGAGGAGCGTCTTGTCACATGTCAACACTGGGTCTTTCTGAGCGCCTCCAGGAGAGAAGCCCAAGCAAGACGCGCCCCGAGGAGCGTCTTGCCACATGTCAGCACTCGGTCTGACTGATCGCCTCCAGGAGAGAGGCCCAAGCAAGATGCGCCCCGAGGAGCGTCTTGCCACATGTCAACAATGGGTCTGACTGAGGGCCTCCAGGAGAGATGCCCAAGCAACACGCGGCCCGAGGAGCGTCTTGCCACATTTCAGCACTCGGTCTGACTGAGCGCCTCCAGGAGTGAGGCCCAAGCAAGACGCGCCCCGAGGAGCGTCTTGCCACATGCCAACAATGGGTCTGACTGAGGGCCTCCAGGAGAGAAGCCCAAGCAAGACGCGCCCCGAGGAGCGTCTTGACACATGTCAACACTGGGTCTGACAGAGGGCCTCCAGGAGAGAGGCCCAAGCAAGACACGCCCCGAGGAGTGTCTTGCCACATGTCACCACTTGGTCTGACTGAGCGGCTCCAGGAGAGAGGCCCAAGCAACACGCGCCCCGAGGAGCGTCAGGCCACATGTCACTACTCAGTCTGACTGAGCGCCTCCAGGAGAGAGGCCCAAGCAAGACGCGCCCCGAGGAGCGTCTTGCCACATGTCAACAATGGTTCTTACTGAGGGCCTCCAAGAGAGAAGCCCAAGCAAGACGCGCCCCGAGGAGCTTCTTGCCACATGTCAGCACTCGGTCTGACTGAGCGCCTCCAGGAGAGAGGCCAAAGCAAGACGCGCCCCGAGGAGCGTCTTGACACATGTCAACACTGGGTCTGACAGAGGGCCTCCATGAGAGAGGCCCAAGCAAGACGCGCCCCGAGGAGTGTCTTGCCACATGTCAACACTGGGTCTGACAGAAGGCCTCCAGGAGAGAGGCCAAGCAAGACGCGCCCCGAGGATTGTCTTGCCACATGTCACCACTTGGTCTGACTGAGCGCCTCCAGGAGAGAGGCCCAAGCAACACGCGCCCCGAGGAGCGTCAGGCCACATGTCACTACTCAGTCTGACTGAGCGCCTCCAGGAGAGAGGCCCAAGCAAGACGCGCCCCGAGGAGCGTCTTGCCACGTGTCAACACTGGGTCTGATTGAGGGCCTTCTGGAGAGAGGCCCAAGCAAGACGCGCCCCGAGGAGCGTCTTGCCACATGTCAACAATGGATCTTACTGAGGGCCTCCGGGAGAGAAGCCCAAGCAAGACGCGCCCCGAGGAGCTTCTTGCCACATGTCAGCACTCGGTCTGACTGAGTGCCTCCAGGAGAGAGGCCAAAGCAAGACGCCCACCGAGGAGCGTCTTGACACATGTCAACACTGGGTTTGACAGCGGGCCTCCATGAGAGAGGCCCAAGCAAGACGCGCCCCGAGGAGTGTCTTGCCAAATGTCAACACTGGGTCTGACTGAGCGCCTCAGGGAGAGAGGTCCAAGCAAGACGCGCCCCGAGGAGCGTCTTGCCACATGTCACTACTCGGTCTTACTGAGCGCCTCAGGGAGAGAGGTCCAAGCAAGACGCGCCCCGAGGAGCGTCTTGCCACATGTCAACACTGGGTCTGACTGAGTGCCTCCATGAGAGAAGCCCCAGCAAGACGCGCCCCGAGCAGCGTCTTGCCACATGTCACTACTCGGTCTGTTTGAGCGCCTCCAGGAGAGAGGCCCAAGCAAGACGTGCCCCGAGGATCGTCTTGCCACATGTCAACATTGGGTCTGACTGAGGGCCTCCAGGAGAGAAGCCCAAATAAGACGCGCCCCGAGGAGCGTCTTGCCACATGTCAACACTGGGTCTGACTGAGCTCCTCCAGGAGAGAGGCCCAAGCAAGACATGCCCCGAGGAGCGTCTTGACACATGTCAACACTGGGTCTGACTGAGGGCCTCCATGAGAGAAGCCCAAGCAAGACGCGCCCCGAGGAGCGTCTTGCCACTTAAACCCACAACCTAGCACTGAGGACAGAGGGACTTTATTTAAATTAGTACTTAATGGAAACGATACATAATGATAAATAAGAGCCATGTCATACATTCAGCCTAGGAATAGTAGCGTTGTGCACTATTAAAAATATACACATCAATTGCTCGAATCCCATTGTTGCAAAGTAAAACTCTAATAAAACTCTAGTCTGACATCAACAGAGAAGACTTAGTGTATGTACTACAAATACAGCATTAGGATTTCGAGTGGACCGTGCACCTTGTGAACCATCAGAGGCTTATGACGCAACATATCTTCCAGTTGCTATTAGACAAGTTATAATTCTCGACCATTTTTCGGAACTGGTTTCTTGGGTCCGTGAGTAAATGCCAAATGAGATGATAGTCCTTAAGTAAGTTCCTGGCGATCCCATGTCACGCTCTTGCCCATCAGCCGGTGAACGCTGAGACGGAACTCGATGAGAGCGATGTATTTTTTAAGTGCTCCGAAAGTAGTTCTAACAAGCGTGCGATTCACTTCGTGAGTAAACCGCAGCTGCAGCTGATTCAAACAGTCGAGCCAACTTTCTACATCACAATATTCGTTTTGTAGTTAGTCGAGTTACCTTTTGTGTGGCGCATGCACGGGTCATTAGCGTCCAGCTCCCAGCTTAGAGAGTCCTGTATTGACACAGACGTCAATACATCTCGATGTCATGCAACACACAAAGTCTGTCGCATACAGGTGGGTTAACACATGTACGATACCTTTTGTGTGGCGCATGCACGGGTCGTTAGCATCCAGCTCCCGGCTTATAGAGAGTCCTGTATTGACACAGACGTCAATACATCTCGATGTCATGCAACACACAAAGTCTGTCGCATACAGGTGGGTTAACACACATGTACGATGTGTGCAATGGCGCGCCCGTTTACAATGGGACACGACGATGATCATTGTTAACCAAACTCTTGTTTCTCATGACAGGTGGTAGCGTTGTCTCCTGCACCTGGTCTTCGTGCACAGAGGGTGTTGTAATGTGCTCGTCATAGTCGCGATCGTTGTCACTCGAATCCGTTGTTCTCACGACAGGTGGTAGCATTGTCTCCTGCATGTTGTCTTCGCGTGCGGCAAGCATTGTGCTGTGCTCGTTATAATGGTTGTCTTCGTACAAAGTGGGTGTTGAATACTCCGTCGCGAGTAGTCTAGGAGGTGGTGTGATGGGACATATCTCAGAGGCGTTATGTGAGCGTACCACCATGGCCTGAGCAACTGCGACTACTGAGAGTACACCCAGTACAGACAGCGAGATCATTTTTTTTCTTGGGTGTTGTAAGGGCGCAAGGGCCTGTGTGTGTGTGTGTGTGTGTGCGTGTGTGTGTGTGTGTGTGTATGTGTGTGTGTGTGTGTGTGTGTGTGTGTGTGTGTGTGTGTGTGTGTGTGTGTGTGTGTGTGTGTGTGTGTGTGTGTGTGTGTGTGTGTGTGTGAAACAAATAAAGATAAATATAGCTAGTGCGGCCACGAGCGGTCGTGCAGGGTAGAGGCTGCGCGAAATTGCCTCTAAAACAAGCGCGTGCCCACGCCCGATCCGTGGAAGCACGTAGAACTAGCCAACGTACTAGCAGAAATCAACGATCGCACACGGGTCATTGAGTGTGTATTGGGTTCGTCTGCGTGTGTGGCATTGGGCAATCTAGCGGCAACCGAGTGGCCTGAAGGCGGAACCGGCCAACCCGTCGCCCTCACCATCGTTGTGCTTCGAGATGAACTATTGCTAAAGATGATCGTCCTCGTCAACCACGGCGCTACCAGAGTTACCACGACATGCGCCTTAAAAGCGTTCTCGTTTGGGTCAGCGCCACCAGAATTGAATCGGCAAGTCAGCGGATATTACACAACTCGTAACGAAGACCCTCTCCGCGACCTCGCGGCCAGTGTGCGCAGTGTACAGCAAATGACAAACGATGTTGCGAGCGATATATCGGAAAAACTTTGCACTGACGCGACGGTCGCCACTGCAGGTTGTGTGAGTCTCGCGCAAAGTGCCATATCAAACGTGCGCAAGCTAGTGACAAGCAACTTCACCAGATCCGTAGATTCTGCATACGCTTGGATACGAATGAAAGTATCGAGAGATAACACCGACACGAGTTGCGCGACGGCGCTGGCTGCAGTCGCTACAACACTGGATTTAATAATCAACGTGATTGTGATCGTAATGGCGTATCGAGTGTGCACCAGAAACTAAAACCAGTTCTACAGAAAACTGGCATGAGGGTCGCGGTCTAACGTTATGTTGGTGTCTCGCATCGACCGTCGACGGCCGTTTGCCAGCGGCTGAAAATGGCACAGTTGACGAAATGGAAACGCCGACCGTCGATAGTGCACTCTCGCAAGTTCCAACCGCACCATCTCAGGAGACAGACCACAGAGTCATATTAGCGGAGGGTAGATAGAAAATGCGCAAACCAACACAACCGCCCATATACATACTATACGAGTTCAACATAGAGTGGAGTAAGAAGTTACTACCGATTGTATTTCCAACGTGCAAGCAGCTGGTGTGTGACGCTCGACTATACACGTCTTGGCCTACCACGAGTACATGAGCCCACAAGATCCTAAGCGAAGTCGAAGCCGTTGTGTCTACCCAACGCAAATTCAGCACAGCCGTGCGCGCTAAGACAAGTCCCTCTAGACTGCTGGAAACTTTGGAAACGTGGAAGGCTGGCGTGTACGCGCTTTCTACACATCTCAACGGTATGATTGCGATACTCTCGGCCGCACAACAACTAATGGTCATGTGTTCGGAAGGTCTGATCACGTCTGACATGACCGGTTGTCAATCGACGTCGAGCGTGCACTCACACACGGATATCCTGGCGTACAGTAAAGCGACAGCGACGTCTACGCTCACGTTGATCTTCATGTTTCGAAGGGCAATCGAGTGTGTTGGCTGACGAAAGCTATGGTGACCGACGGTCACGTCGACTACAATGTGCCTCATTGCGACTGGAGAGGCATATGTGATCCTTTGCAAATCGACAACACCACCGCGGTCGAGTGCGAAGTCACGGTCGGCGGCGTGTTGTCCTTACTGTGCCCCATACAATGTGACGGTCCGTGTCACGGACCGGTGTGTTACGACCCGACTAACGAAACGTACCAGGTGATAACATTGCATCTGCCCATTACAGCGGAGCGAGCGTTTCGCCACACTCCCAAACCAAGGTTAATAGTTGTAGCGCACGCCCTTTCGGACCTCGGTGCACGCGAAACACTGGCGTACACTCACAACATCACGCTCGAGACAGCTCAAGCGTTACGCGAAACAAAGGACGTGTTCAAATCCATAGAGAATATACGGTCTTTAGCGTATGCGTATATAAAGAAGGTCGATGACATTTACAGACCCGGCGGCGTGGGCACCACAGTAGAACAACAAGGTGCTCTCAAGTGCACACAGATACTGGCCGCATTATCACTCGCGATGTCTATCCTGACATGCCCGTTTCTGATTTCTATGTATATTAAATTATGACAAGAGCTACGGTGGTTACGATTACACTCTGACCACGTGCCTTAGTTTCTGCTAGTGACCTATAAATACATTTGACCACTTGCTCTCACTGCCATTAAAGCTGCTGTACCCACACGTACAACACCCAAGAAAAAATATGATCTCGCTGTCTGTACTGGGTGTACTCTCAGTAGTCGCAGTTGCTCAGGCCATGGTGGTACGCTCACATAACGCCTCTGAGATACGTCCCATCACACCACCTCCTAGACTACTCGCGAAGGAGCATTCAACACCCCCTTTGTACGAAGACAACCATTATAACGAGCACAGCACAACGCTTGCCGCACGCGAAGACAACATGCAGGAGACAACGCTACCACCTGTCGTGAGAACAACGGATTCGAGTGACAACGATCGCGACTATGACGAACACATTACAACACCCTCTGTGCACGAAGACCAGGTGCAGGAGACAACGCTACCACCTGTCGTGAGAAACAAGAGTTTGGTTAACAATGATCATCGTCGTGTCCCATTGTAAACGGGCGCGCCATTGCACACATCGTACATGTGTGTTAACCCTCCTGTATGCGACAGACTTTGTGTGTTGCATGACATCGAGATGTATTGACGTCTGTGTCAATACAGGACTCTCTATAAGCCGGGAGCTGGACGCTAACGACCCGTGCATGCGCCACACAAAAGGTATCGTACATGTGTTAACCCACCTGTATGCGACAGACTTTGTGTGTTGCATGACATCGAGATGTATTGACGTCTGTGTCACCGACCCAATATAAATACATATACCCACTTGCTCTCACTGCCATTAAAGCGGCTGTACCCACACGTACAACACCCAAGAAAAAAAATGATCTCGCTGTCTGTACTGGGTGTACTCTCAGTAGTCGCAGTTGCTCAGGCCATGGTGATACGCTCACATAACGCCTCTGAGATACGTCCCATCACACCACCTCCTAGACTACTCGCGAAGGAGTATTCAACACCCCCTTTTTACGAAGACAACCATTATAACGAGCACAGCACATTGCTTGCCGCACGCGAAGACAACATACAGGAGACAAAGCTACCACCTGTCGTGAGAACAACGGATTCGAGTGACAACGATCGCGACTATGACGAGCACATTACACCACCCTCTGTGCACGAAGACCAGGTGCAGGAGACAACGCTACCACCTGTCGTGAGAAACAAGAGTTTGGTTAACAATGATCATCGTCGTGTTCCATTGTAAATGGGCTCGCCATCGCACACATCGTACATGTGTGTTAACCCACCTGTTTGCGACAGACTTTGTGTGTTGCATGACATCGAGATGTATTGACGTCTGTGTCAATACAGGACTCTCTATAAGCCGGGAGCTGGACGCTAACGACCCGTGCATGCGCCACACAAAAGGTATCGTACATGTGTTAACCCACCTGTATACGACAGACTTTGTGTGTTGCATGACATCGAGATGTATTGACGTCTGTGTCAATACAGGACTCTATAAGCTGGGAGCTGGACGCTAACGACCCGTGCATGCGCCACACAAAAGGTAACTCGACTAACTACAAAACGCATATTGTGATGTAGAAAGTTGGCTCGACTGTTTGAATCAGCTGCAGCTGCGGTTTACTCACGAAGTGAATCGCACGCTTGTTAGAAGTACATTCGGAGCACTTAAAAAATACATCGCTCTCATCGAGTTCCGTCTCAGCGTTCACCGGCTGATGGGCAAGAGCGTGACATGGGATCGCCAGGAACTTACTTAAGGACTATCATCTCATTTGGCATTTACTCACGGACCCAAGAAACCAGTTTCGAAAAATGGTCGAGAATTATAACTTGTCTAATAGCAACTGGAAGATATGTTGCGTCATAAGCCTCTGATGGTTCACAAGGTGCACGGTCCACTCGAAATCCTAATGCTGTATTTGTAGTACATACACTAAGTCTTCTCTGTTGATGTCAGACTAGAGTTTTATTAGAGTTTTACTTTGCAACAATGGGATTCGAGCAATTGATGTGTATATTTTTAATAGTGCACAATGCTACTATTCCTAGGCTGAATGTATGACATGGCTCTTATGTATCATTATTTATCGTTTACATTAAGTCATAATTTAAATAAAGTCCCTCTGTCCTCAGTGCTAGGTTGTGGGTTTAATACACATTATTATGATCAACCTGTTGAATAGTATAATAACAATATTCCTGTAAAAGTCATTTAGTAATGAACAACCTCAGTTCTGTGAAAGAACATCATGTCTCTGATGTGTACACTGCAGGCCTGACCGGGGTTTGCACGCAAGGGCCTGTGTGTGTGTGTGTGTGTGTGTGTGTGTGTGTGTGTGTGTGTGTGTGTGTGTGTGTGTGTGTGTGTGTGTGTGTGTGTGTGTGTGTGTGTGTGTGTGAAACAAATAAAGATAAATATAGCTAGTGCGGCCACGAGCGGTCGTGCAGGGTAGAGGCTGCGCGAAAACGCCTCTAAAACAAGCGCGTGCCCACGCCCGATACGTGGAAGCACGTAGAACTAGCAAACGTACTAGCAGAAATCAACGATCGCACACGGGTCTTTGAGTGTGTACAGGGTTCGTCTGCGTGTGTGGCATTGGGCAATCTAGCGGCAACCGAGTGGCCTGAAGGCAGAACCGGCCAACCCGTTGCCCTCACCATCGTTGCGCTTCGAGATGAACTATTGCTAAAGATGATCGTCCTCATCAACCACGGCGCTACCAGAGTAGCTCGTAACGAAGACCCTCTCTGCGACCTCGTGGCCAGTGTGCGCAGTGTACAGCAAATGACAAACGATGTTGCGAGCGATATATCGGAAAAACTTTGCACTGACGCGACGGTCGCCACTGCAGGTTGTGTGAGTCTCGCGCAAAGTGCCATATCAAACATGCGCAAGCTTGTGACAAGCTACTTCACCAGATCCGTAGATTCTGCATACGCTCGGATACGAATGAAAGTATCGAGAGATAACACCGACACGAGTTGTGCGACGGCGCTGGCTGCAGTCGCTACAACACTGGATTTATTAATCAACGTAATTGTGATCATAATGGCGTTTCGAGTGTGCACCAGAAACTACAACCAGCACTACAGAAAACTGGCATGAGGGTCGCGGTCTAACGTTATGTTGGTGTCTCGCATCGACCATCGACGGCCGTTTGCCAGTGGCTGAAAATGGCACAGTTTAAGAAATGGAAACGCCGACTGTCGATAGCGCTCTCTTAAGTTCCAACCGCACCATCTCAGGAGACAGACCACAGAGTCATATTAGCGGAGGGTAGATAGAAAATGCGCAAACCGCAGCAACCGCCCATATACATACTATACGAGTTCAACATAGAGTGGAGTAAGAAGTTACTACCGATTGTATTTCCAACGTGCAAGCAGCTGGTGTGTGAAGCTTTACTTGAGTATCACAGAGGTTGCGATGTCCTGTGTTCCACGAGCGCATGGAAACAAGTGAACGAACTTCTACGGACCGTACTGTTGGGGTATGAGCGAGCTGTAAAATCAATACACGCTAGACACGCGGACTTTGCCGCGTTACTGGACACGCATATCGCCACAACAAAACCGGGTAAGGTGTTCGGGGCGTCACCGCGCTCGACTATACACGTCTTGGCCTACCACAAGTACATGAGCCCACAGATCCTAAGGGAGGTCGAAGCCGTTGTGTCTACACAACGCAAATTCAGCACTGCCATGCGAGCTAAGACAAGTCCCTCTAGACTGCTGGAAACTTTGGAAACGTGGAAGGCTGGCATGTACGGACTTTCTACACATCTCAACGGTATGATCGCGATACTCTCAGCCGCACAACAACTAATGGTCATGTGTTCGGAATGTCTGATCAGGTCTGACATGACCGGTTGTCAATCGACGTCGAGCGTGCACTCACACACGGATATCCTGGCGTACAGTAAAGCGACGGCGACCTCTACGCTCACGTTGATCGCCGATGTTTCGAAGGGCAATCGAGTGTGTTGGCTGACGAAAGCTATGGTGACCGACGGTCGCGTCGACTACAATGTGCCTCATTGCGACTGGAGAGGCATATGTGATCCTTTGCAAATCGACAACACCACCGCGGTCGAGTGCGAAGTCACGGTCGGCGGCGTGTTGTCCTTACTGTGCCCCATACAATGTGACGGTCCGTGTCACGGACCGGTGTGTTACGACCCGACTAACGAAACGTACCAGGTGATAACATTGCATCCGCCCATTACAGCGGAGCGAGCGTTTCGCCACACTCCCAAACCAAGGTTAATAGTTGTAGCGCACGCCCTTTCGGACCTCGGTGCACGCGAAACACTGGTGTACACTCACAACATCACGCTCGAGACAGCTCAAGCGTTACGCGAAACAAAGGACGTGTTCAAATCCATAGAGAATATACGGTCTTTAGCGTATGCGTATATAAAGAAGGTCGATGACATTTACAGACCCGGCGGCGTGGGCACCACAGTAGAACAACAAGGTGCTCTCAAGCGCATACAGATACTGGCCGCATTATCACTCGCGATGTCTATCCTGACATACCCGTTTCTGATTTCTATGTATATTAAATTATGACAAGAGCTACTTTAGGTGGTTACGATTACACTCTGACCACGGGCCTTAGTTTCTGCTAGTGACCTATAAATACATTTGCCCACTTGCTCTCACTGCCATTAAAGCGGCTGTACCCACACGTACAAAACCCAAGAAAAAAAATGATCTCGCTGTCTGTACTGGGTGTACTCTCAGTAGTCGCAGTTGCTCAGGCCATGGTGGTACGCTCACATAACGCCTCTGAGATACGTTCCATCACACCACCTCCTAGACTACTCGCGAAGGAGTATTCAACACCCCCTTTGTACGAAGACAACCATTATAACGAGCACAGCACAACGCTTGCCGCACGCGAAGACAACATGCAGGAGACAACGCTACCACCTGTCGTGAGAACAACGGATTCGAGTGACAACGATCGCGACTATGACGAGCACTTTACAACACCCTCTGTTCACGAAGACCAGGTGCAGGAGACAACGCTACCACCTGTCGTGAGAAACAAGAGTTTGGTTAACAATGATCATCGTTGTGTCCCGTTGTAAACGGGCGCGCCATTGCACACATCGTACATGTGTGTTAACCCACCTGTATGCGACAGACTTTGTGTGTTGCATGACATCGAGATGTATTGACGTCTGTGTCAATACAGGACTCTCTATAAGCCGGGAGCTGGACGCTAACGACCAGTGCATGCGCCACACAACAGGTATCGTACATGTGTTAACCCACCTGTATGCGACAGACTTTGTGTGTTGCATGACATCGAGATGTATGGACGTCTGTGTCAATACAGGACTCTCTAAGCTGGGAGCTGGACGCTAACGACTCGTGCATGCGCCACACAAAAGGTAACTCGACTAACTACAAAACGCATATTGTGATGTAGAAAGTTGGCTCGACTGTTTGAATCAGCTGCAGCTGCGGTTTACTCACGAAGTGAATCGCACGCTTGTTAGAAGTACATTCGGAGCACTTAAAAAATACATCGCTCTCATCGAGTTCCGTCTCAGCATTCACCGGCTGATGGGCAAGAGCGTGACAAGTGATCGCCAGGAACTTACTTAAGGACTATCATCTCATTTGGCATTTACTCACGGACCCAAGAAACCAGTTCCGAAAAATGGTCGAGAATTATAACTTGTCTAATAGCAACTGGAAGATATGTTGCGTCATAAGCCTCTGATGGTTCGCAAGGTGCACGGTCCACTCGAAATCCTAATGCTGTATTTGTAGTACATACACTAAGTCTTCTCTGTTGATGTCAGACTAGAGTTTTATTAGAGTTTTACTTTGCAACAATGGGATTCGAGCAATTGATCTGTATATTTTTAATAATGCACAATGCTACTATTCCTAGGCTGAATGTATGACATGGCTCTTATGTATCATTATGTATCGTTTCCATTAAGTACTAATTTAAATAAAGTCCCTCTGTCCTCAGTGCTAGGTTGTGGGTTTAATACACATTATTATGATCAACCTGTTGAATAGTATAATAACAATATTCCTGTAAAAGTCATTTAGTAATGAACAACCTCAGTTCTGTGAAAGAACATCATGTCTCTGATGTGTACACTGCAGGCCTGACCGGGGTTTGCACGCAAGGGCCTGTGTGTGTGTGTGTGTGTGTGTGTGTGTGTGCGTGCGTGTGTTTGTGTGTGTGTGTGTGTGTGTGTGTGTGTGGGTGTGTGTGTGTGTGTGTGTGTGTGTGTGTGTGTGTGTGTGTGTCTGTGTGTGTGTGTGTGTGTGTGTGTGAAACAAATAAAGATAAATATAGCTAGTGCGGCCACGAGCGGTCATGCAGGGTAGAGGCTGCGCGAAAACGCCTCTAAAACAAGCGCGTGCCCACGCCCGATCCGTGGAAGCACGTAGAACTAGCAAACGTACTAGCAGAAATCAACGATCGCACACGGGTCATTGAGTGTGTACAGGGTTCATCTGCATGTGTGGCATTGGGCAATCTAGCGGCAACCGAGTGGCCTGAAGGCGGAACCGGCCAACCCGTCGCCCTCACCATCGTTGTGCTTCGAGATGAACTATTGCTAAAGATGATCGTCCTCATCAACCACGGCGCTACCAGAGTTACCACGACATGCGCCTTAAAAGCGTTCTCGTTTGGGTCAGCGCCACCAGAATTGAATCGGCAAGTCAGCGGATATTACACAACTCGTAACGAAGACCCTCTCCGCGACCTCGCGGCCAGTGTGCGCAGTGTACAGCAAATGACAAACGATGTTGCGAGCGATATATCGGAAAAACTTTGCACTGAAGCGACGGTCGCCACTGCAGGTTGTGTGAGTCTCGCGCAAAGTGCCATATCAAACGTGCGCAAGCTAGTGACAAGCAACTTCACCAGATCCGTAGATTCTGCATACGCTCGGATACGAATGAAAGTATCGAGAGATAACACCGACACGAGTTGCGCGACGGCGCTGGCTGCAGTCGCTACAACACTGGATTTATTAATCAACGTAATTGTGATCGTAATGGCGTTTCGAGTGTGCACCAGAAACTACAACCAGTACTACAGAAAACTGGCATGAGGGTCACGGTCTAACGTTAAGTTGGTGTCTCGCATCGACCGTCGACGGCCGTTTGTCAGCGGCTGAAAATGGCAGTTGACGAATTGGAAACGCCGACCGTCGATAATGCACTCTCGCAAGTTCCAACCGCACCATCTCAGGAGACAGACCACAGAGTCATATTAGCGGAGGGTAGATAGAAAATGCGCAAACCGCCGCAACCGCCCATATACATACTATACGAGTTCAACATAGAGTGGAGTAAGAAGTTACTACCGATTGTATTTCCAACGTGCAAGCAGCTGGTGTTTGACGCTTCACTTGAGGATCACAGAGGCTGCGATGTCCTGTGTTCCACGAGCGCATGGAAACAAGTGAACGAACTTCTACGGACCGTACTGTTGGGGTATGAGCGAGCTGTAAAATCAATACACGCTAGACACGCGGACTTTGCCGCGTTACTGGACACGCATATCGCCACAACAAAACCAGGTCAAGTGTTCGGGGCGTCACCGCGCTCGACTATACACGTCTTGGCCTACCACGAGTACATGAGCCCACAGATCCTAAGCGAGGTCGAAGCCGTTGTGTCTACCCAACGCAAATTCAGCACAGCCGTGCGCGCTAAGACAAGTCCCTCTAGACTGCTGGAAATTTTGGAAACGTGGAAGGCTGGCGTGTACGCGCTTTCTACACATCACAACGGTATGATCGCGATACTCTCGGCCGCACAACAACTAATGGTCATGTGTTCGGAAGGTCTGATCAGGTCTGACATGACCGGTTGTCAATCGACGTCGAGCGTGCACTCACACACGGATATCCTGGCGTACAGTAAAGCGACGGCGACCTCTACGCTCACGTTGATCGCCGATGTTTCGAAGGGCAATCGAGTGTGTTCGCTGACGAAAGCTATGGTGACCGACGGTCGCGTCGACTACAATGTGCCTCATTGCGACTGGAGAGGCGTATGTGATCCTTTGCAAATCGACAACACCACCGCGGTCGAGTGCGAAGTCACGGTCGCAGCATGTTGTCCTTACTGTGCCCCATACAATGTGACGGTCCGTGACACGGACCGGTGTGTTACGACCCGACTAACGAAACGTACCAGGTGATAACATTGCATCCGCCCATTACAGCGGAGCGAGCGTTTCGCCACACTCCCAAACCAAGGTTAATAGTTGTAGCGCACGCCCTTTCGGACCTCGGTGCACGCGAAACACTGGCGTACGCTCACAACATCACACTCGAGACAGCTCAAGCGTTACGTGAAACAAAGGACGTGTTCAAATCCATAGAGAATATACGGTCTTTAGCGTATGAGTATATAAAGAAGGTCGATGACATTTACAGACCCGGCGGCATGGGCACCACAGTAGAACAACAAGGTGCTCTCAAGCGCACACAGATACTGGCCGCATTATCACTCGTGATGTCTATTCTGACATGCCCGTTTCTGATTTCTATGTATATTAAATTATGACAAGAGCTACTTTAGGTGGTTACGATTACACTATGACAATGTGCCTTAGTTTCTGCTAGTGACCTATAAATACATATACCCACTTGCTCTCACTGCCATTAAAGCGGCTGTACCCACATGTACAACACCCAAGAAAAAAAATGATCTCGCTGTCTGTACTGGGTGTACTCTCAGTAGTCGCAGGTACTCAGCCATGGTGATACGCTCACATAACGCCTCTGAGATACGTCCCATCACACCACCTCCTAGACTACTCGCGAAGGAGTATTCAACACCCCCTTTGTACGAAGACAACCATTATAACGAGCACAGCACAACGCTTGCCGCACGCGAAGACAACATACAGGAGACAACGCTACCACCTGTCGTGAGAACAACGGATTCGAGCGACAACAATCGCGACTATGACGAGCACATTACAACACCCTCTGTGCACGAAGACCAGGTGCAGGAGACAACGCTACCACCTGTCGTGAGAAACAAGAGTTTGGTTAACAATGATCATCGTCGTGTCCCATTGTAAATGGGCTCGCCATCGCACACATCCTACATGTGTGTTAACCCACCTGTATGCGACAGACTTTGTGTGTTGCATGACATCGAGATGTATTGACGTCTGTGTCAATACAGGACTCTCTAGGGAGCTGGACGCTAACGACCCGTGCATGTGCCACACAAAAGGTATCGTACATGTGTTAACCCACCTGTATACGACAGACTTTGTGTGTTGCATGACATCGAGATGTATTGATGTCTGTGTCAATACAGGACTCTATAAGCTGGGAGCTGGACGCTAACGACCCATGCATGCGCCACACAAAAGGTAACTCGACTAACTACAAAACGCATATTTTGATGTAGAAAGTTGGCTCGACTGTTTGAATCAGCTACAGCTGAGGTTTACTCATGAAGTGAATCGCACGCTTGTTAGAAGTACATTCGGAGCACTTAAAAAATACATCGCTCTCATCGAGTTCCGTCTCAGCGTTCACCGGCTGATGGGCAAGAGCGTGACATGGGATCGCCAGGAACTTACTTAAGGACTATCATCTCATTTGGCATTTACTCACGGACCCAAGAAACCAGTTTCGAAAAATGGTCGAGAATTATAACTTGTCTAATAGCAACTGGAAGATATGTTGCTTCATAAGCCTCTGATGGTTCACAAGGTGCACGGTCCACTCGAAATCCTAATGCTGTATTTGTAGTACATACACTAAGTCTTCTCTGTTGATGTCAGACTAGAGTTTTATTAGAGTTTTACTTTGCAACAATGGGATTCGAGCAATTGATCTGTATATTTTTAATAATGCACAATGCTACTATTCCTAGGCTGAATGTATGACATGGCTCTTATGTATCATTATGTATCGTTTCCATTAAGTACTAATTTAAATAAAGTCCCTCTGTCCTCAGTGCTAGGTTGTGGGTTTAATACACATTATTATGATCAACCTGTTGAATAGTATAATAACAATATTCCTGTAAAAGTCATTTAGTAATGAACAACCTCAGTTCTGTGAAAGAACATCATGTCTCTGATGTGTACACTGCAGGCCTGACCGGGGTTTGCACGCAAGGGCCTGTGTGTGTGTGTGTGTGTGTGTGTGTGTGTGTGTGAAACAAATAAAGATAAATATAGCTAGTGCGGCCACGAGCGGTCGTGCAGGGTAGAGGCTGCGCGAAAACGCCTCTAAAGCAAGCGCGTGCCCACGCCCGATACGTGGAAGCACGTAGAACTAGCAAACGTACTAGCAGAAATCAACGATCGCACACGGGTCTTTGAGTGTGTACAGGGTTCGTCTGCGTGTGTGGCATTGGGCAATCTAGCGGCAACCGAGTGGCCTGAAGGCAGAACCGGCCAACCCGTTGCCCTCACCATCGTTGCGCTTCGAGATGAACTATTGCTAAAGATGATCGTCCTCATCAACCACGGCGCTACCAGAGTAGCTCGTAACGAAGACCCTCTCTGCGACCTCGTGGCCAGTGTGCGCAGTGTACAGCAAATGACAAACGATGTTGCGAGCGATATATCGGAAAAACTTTGCACTGACCCGACGGTCGCCACTGCAGGTTGTGTGAGTCTCGCGCAAAGTGCCATATCAAACATGCGCAAGCTGGTGACAAGCAACTTCACCAGATCCGTAGATTCTGCATACGCTCGGATACGAATGAAAGTATCGAGAGATAACACCGACACGAGTTGTGCGACGGCGCTGGCTGCAGTCGCTACAACACTGGATTTATTAATCAACGTAATTGTGATCATAATGGCGTTTCGAGTGTGCACCAGAAACTACAACCAGCACTACAGAAAACTGGCATGAGGGTCGCGGTCTAACGTTATGTTGGTGTCTCGCATCGACCATCGACGGCCGTTTGCCAGTGGCTGAAAATGGCACAGTTTACGAAATGGAAACGCCGACTGTCGATAGCGCTCTCTTAAGTTCCAACCGCACCATCTCAGGAGACAGACCACAGAGTCATATTAGCGGAGGGTAGATAGAAAATGCGCAAACCGCCGCAACCGCCCATATACATACTATACGAGTTCAACATAGAGTGGAGTAAGAAGTTACTACCGATTGTATTTCCAACGTGCAAGCAGCTGGTGTGTGAAGCTTTACTTGAGTATCACAGAGGTTGCGATGTCCTGTGTTCCACGAGCGCATGGAAACAAGTGAACGAACTTCTACGGACCGTACTGTTGGGGTATGAGCGAGCTGTAAAATCAATACACGCTAGACACGCGGTCTTTGCCGCGTTACTGGACACGCATATCGCCACAACAAAACCGGGTAAGGTGTTCGGGGCGTCACCGCGCTCGACTATACACGTCTTGGCCTACCACGAGTACATGAGCCCACAGATCCTAAGGGAGGTCGAAGCCGTTGTGTCTACACAACGCAAATTCAGCACTGCCATGCGAGCTAAGACAAGTCCCTCTAGACTGCTGGAAACTTTGGAAACGTGGAAGGCTGGCATGTACGGACTTTCTACACATCTCAACGGTATGATCGCGATACTCTCAGCCGCACAACAACTAATGGTCATGTGTTCGGAAGGTCTGATCAGGTCTGACATGACCGGTTGTCAATCGACGTCGAGCGTGCACTCACACACGGATATCCTGGCGTACAGTAAAGCGACGGCGACCTCTACGCTCACGTTGATCGCCGATGTTTCGAAGGGCAATCGAGTGTGTTGGCTGACGAAAGCTATGGTGACCGACGGTCGCGTCGACTACAATGTGCCTCATTGCGACTGGAGAGGCATATGTGATCCTTTGCAAATCGACAACACCACCGCGGTCGAGTGCGAAGTCACGGTCGGCGGCGTGTTGTCCTTACTGTGCCCCATACAATGTGACGGTCCGTGTCACGGACCGGTGTGTTACGACCCGACTAACGAAACGTACCAGGTGATAACATTGCATCCGCCCATTACAGCGGAGCGAGCGTTTCGCCACACTCCCAAACCAAGGTTAATAGTTGTAGTGCACGCCCTTTCGGACCTCGGTGCACGCGAAACACTGGTGTACACTCACAACATCACGCTCGAGACAGCTCAAGCGTTACGCGAAACAAAGGACGTGTTCAAATCCATAGAGAATATACGGTCTTTAGCGTATGCGTATATAAAGAAGGTCGATGACATTTACAGACCCGGCGGCGTGGGCACCACAGTAGAACAACAAGGTGCTCTCAAGCGCATACAGATACTGGCCGCATTATCACTCGCGATGTCTATCCTGACATACCCGTTTCTGATTTCTATGTATATTAAATTATGACAAGAGCTACTTTAGGTGGTTACGATTACACTCTGACCACGGGCCTTAGTTTCTGCTAGTGACCTATAAATACATTTGCCCACTTGCTCTCACTGCCATTAAAGCGGCTGTACCCACACGTACAACACCCAAGAAAAAAAATGATCTCGCTGTCTGTACTGGGTGTACTCTCAGTAGTCGCAGTTGCTCAGGCCATGGTGGTACGCTCACATATCGCCTCTGAGATACGTTCCATCACACCACCTCCTAGACTACTCGCGAAGGAGTATTCAACACCCCCTTTGTACGAAGACAACCATTATAACGAGCACAGCACAACGCTTGCCGCACGCGAAGACAACATGCAGGAGACAACGCTACCACCTGTCGTGAGAACAACGGATTCGAGTGACAACGATCGCGACTATGACGAGCACTTTACAACACCCTCTGTTCACGAAGACCAGGTGCAGGAGACAACGCTACCACCTGTCGTGAGAAACAAGAGTTTGGTTAACAATGATCATCGTTGTGTCCCGTTGTAAACGGGCGCGCCATTGCACACATCGTACATGTGTGTTAACCCACCTGTATGCGACAGACTTTGTGTGTTGCATGACATCGAGATGTATTGACGTCTGTGTCAATACAGGACTCTCTATAAGCCGGGAGCTGGACGCTAACGACCAGTGCATGCGCCACACAACAGGTATCGTACATGTGTTAACCCACCTGTATGCGACAGACTTTGTGTGTTGCATGACATCGAGATGTATTGACGTCTGTGTCAATACAGGACTCTCTAAGCTGGGAGCTGGACGCTAACGACTCGTGCATGCGCCACACAAAAGGTAACTCGACTAACTACAAAACGCATATTGTGATGTAGAAAGTTGGCTCGACTGTTTGAATCAGCTGCAGCTGCGGTTTACTCACGAAGTGAATCGCACGCTTGTTAGAAGTACATTCGGAGCACTTAAAAAATACATCGCTCTCATCGAGTTCCGTCTCAGCATTCACCGGCTGATGGGCAAGAGCGTGACAAGGGATCGCCAGGAACTTACTTAAGGACTATCATCTCATTTGGCATTTACTCACGGACCCAAGAAACCAGTTCCGAAAAATGGTCGAGAATTATAACTTGTCTAATAGCAACTGGAAGATATGTTGCGTCATAAGCCTCTGATGGTTCGCAAGGTGCACGGTCCACTCGAAATCCTAATGCTGTATTTGTAGTACATACACTAAGTCTTCTCTGTTGATGTCAGACTAGAGTTTTATTAGAGTTTTACTTTGCAACAATGGGATTCGAGCAATTGATCTGTATATTTTTAATAATGCACAATGCTACTATTCCTAGGCTGAATGTATGACATGGCTCTTATGTATCATTATGTATTGTTTCCATTAAGTACTAATTTAAATAAAGTCCCTCTGTCCTCAGTGCTAGGTTGTGGGTTTAATACACATTATTATGATCAACCTGTTGAATAGTATAATAACAATATTCCTGTAAAAGTCATTTAGTAATGAACAACCTCAGTTCTGTGAAAGAACATCATGTCTCTGATGTGTACACTGCAGGCCTGACCGGGGTTTGCACGCAAGGGCCTGTGTGTGTGTGTGTGTGTGTGTGTGTGTGCGTGCGTGTGTTTGTGTGTGTGTGTGTGTGTGTGTGTGTGGGTGTGTGTGTGTGTGTGTGTGTGTGTGTGTGTGTGTGTGTGTGTGTGTGTGTGTGTGTGAAACAAATAAAGATAAATATAGCTAGTGCGGCCACGAGCGGTCATGCAGGGTAGAGGCTGCGCGAAAACGCCTCTAAAACAAGCGCGTGCCCACGCCCGATCCGTGGAAGCACGTAGAACTAGCAAACGTACTAGCAGAAATCAACGATCGCACACGGGTCATTGAGTGTGTACAGGGTTCATCTGCATGTGTGGCATTGGGCAATCTAGCGGCAACCGAGTGGCCTGAAGGCGGAACCGGCCAACCCGTCGCCCTCACCATCGTTGTGCTTCGAGATGAACTATTGCTAAAGATGATCGTCCTCATCAACCACGGCGCTACCAGAGTTACCACGACATGCGCCTTAAAAGCATTCTCGTTTGGGTCAGCGCCACCAGAATTGAATCGGCAAGTCAGCGGATATTACACAACTCGTAACGAAGACCCTCTCCGCGACCTCGCGGCCAGTGTGCGCAGTGTACAGCAAATGACAAACGATGTTGCGAGCGATATATCGGAAAAACTTTGCACTGAAGCGACGGTCGCCACTGCAGGTTGTGTGAGTCTCGCGCAAAGTGCCATATCAAACGTGCGCAAGCTAGTGACAAGCAACTTCACCAGATCCGTAGATTCTGCATACGCTCGGATACGAATGAAAGTATCGAGAGATAACACCGACACGAGTTGCGCGACGGCGCTGGCTGCAGTCGCTACAACACTGGATTTATTAATCAACGTAATTGTGATCGTAATGGCGTTTCGAGTGTGCACCAGAAACTACAACCAGTACTACAGAAAACTGGCATGAGGGTCACGGTCTAACGTTATGTTGGTGTCTCGCATCGACCGTCGACGGCCGTTTGTCAGCGGCTGAAAATGGCAGTTGACGAAATGGAAACGCCGACCGTCGATAATGCACTCTCGCAAGTTCCAACCGCACCATCTCAGGAGACAGACCACAGAGTCATATTAGCGGAGGGTAGATAGAAAATGCGCAAACCGCCGCAACCGCCCATATACATACTATACGAGTTCAACATAGAGTGGAGTAAGAAGTTACTACCGATTGTATTTCCAACGTGCAAGCAGCTGGTGTTTGACGCTTCACTTGAGGATCACAGAGGTTGCGATGTCCTGTGTTCCACGAGCGCATGGAAACAAGTGAACGAACTTCTACGGACCGTACTGTTGGGGTATGAGCGAGCTGTAAAATCAATACACGCTAGACACGCGGACTTTGCCGCGTTACTGGACACGCATATCGCCACAACAAAACCAGGTCAAGTGTTCGGGGCGTCACCGCGCTCGACTATACACGTCTTGGCCTACCACGAGTACATGAGCCCACAGATCCTAAGCGAGGTCGAAGCCGTTGTGTCTACCCAACGCAAATTCAGCACAGCCGTGCGCGCTAAGACAAGTCCCTCTAGACTGCTGGAAATTTTGGAAACGTGGAAGGCTGGCGTGTACGCGCTTTCTACACATCACAACGGTATGATCGCGATACTCTCGGCCGCACAACAACTAATGGTCATGTGTTCGGAAGGTCTGATCAGGTCTGACATGACCGGTTGTCAATCGACGTCGAGCGTGCACTCACACACGGATATCCTGGCGTACAGTAAAGCGACGGCGACCTCTACGCTCACGTTGATCGCCGATGTTTCGAAGGGCAATCGAGTGTGTTCGCTGACGAAAGCTATGGTGACCGACGGTCGCGTCGACTACAATGTGCCTCATTGCGACTGGAGAGGCGTATGTGATCCTTTGCAAATCGACAACACCACCGCGGTCGAGTGCGAAGTCACGGTCGCAGCATGTTGTCCTTACTGTGCCCCATACAATGTGACGGTCCGTGACACGGACCGGTGTGTTACGACCCGACTAACGAAACGTACCAGGTGATAACATTGCATCCGCCCATTACAGCGGAGCGAGCGTTTCGCCACACTCCCAAACCAAGGTTAATAGTTGTAGCGCACGCCCTTTCGGACCTCGGTGCACGCGAAACACTGGCGTACGCTCACAACATCACACTCGAGACAGCTCAAGCGTTACGTGAAACAAAGGACGTGTTCAAATCCATAGAGAATATACGGTCTTTAGCGTATGAGTATATAAAGAAGGTCGATGACATTTACAGACCCGGCGGCATGGGCACCACAGTAGAACAACAAGGTGCTCTCAAGCGCACACAGATACTGGCCGCATTATCACTCGTGATGTCTATTCTGACATGCCCGTTTCTGATTTCTATGTATATTAAATTATGACAAGAGCTACTTTAGGTGGTTACGATTACACTATGACAATGTGCCTTAGTTTCTGCTAGTGACCTATAAATACATATACCCACTTGCTCTCACTGCCATTAAAGCGGCTGTACCCACACGTACAACACCCAAGAAAAAAAATGATCTCGCTGTCTGTACTGGGTGTACTCTCAGTAGTCGCAGTTGCTCAGGCCATGGTGGTACGCTCACATAACGCCTCTGAGATACGTTCCATCACACCACCTCCTAGACTACTCGCGAAGGAGTATTCAACACCCCCTTTGTACGAAGACAACCATTATAACGAGCACAGCACAACGCTTGCCGCACGCGAAGACAACATGCAGGAGACAACGCTACCACCTGTCGTGAGAACAACGGATTCGAGTGACAACGATCGCGACTATGACGAGCACTTTACAACACCCTCTGTTCACGAAGACCAGGTGCAGGAGACAACGCTACCACCTGTCGTGAGAAACAAGAGTTTGGTTAACAATGATCATCGTTGTGTCCCGTTGTAAACGGGCGCGCCATTGCACACATCGTACATGTGTGTTAACCCACCTGTATGCGACAGACTTTGTGTGTTGCATGACATCGAGATGTATTGACGTCTGTGTCAATACAGGACTCTCTATAAGCCGGGAGCTGGACGCTAACGACCAGTGCATGCGCCACACAACAGGTATCGTACATGTGTTAACCCACCTGTATGCGACAGACTTTGTGTGTTGCATGACATCGAGATGTATTGACGTCTGTGTCAATACAGGACTCTCTAAGCTGGGAGCTGGACGCTAACGACTCGTGCATGCGCCACACAAAAGGTAACTCGACTAACTACAAAACGCATATTGTGATGTAGAAAGTTGGCTCGACTGTTTGAATCAGCTGCAGCTGCGGTTTACTCACGAAGTGAATCGCACGCTTGTTAGAAGTACATTCGGAGCACTTAAAAAATACATCGCTCTCATCGAGTTCCGTCTCAGCATTCACCGGCTGATGGGCAAGAGCGTGACAAGGGATCGCCAGGAACTTACTTAAGGACTATCATCTCATTTGGCATTTACTCACGGACCCAAGAAACCAGTTCCGAAAAATGGTCGAGAATTATAACTTGTCTAATAGCAACTGGAAGATATGTTGCGTCATAAGCCTCTGATGGTTCGCAAGGTGCACGGTCCACTCGAAATCCTAATGCTGTATTTGTAGTACATACACTAAGTCTTCTCTGTTGATGTCAGACTAGAGTTTTATTAGAGTTTTACTTTGCAACAATGGGATTCGAGCAATTGATCTGTATATTTTTAATAATGCACAATGCTACTATTCCTAGGCTGAATGTATGACATGGCTCTTATGTATCATTATGTATTGTTTCCATTAAGTACTAATTTAAATAAAGTCCCTCTGTCCTCAGTGCTAGGTTGTGGGTTTAATACACATTATTATGATCAACCTGTTGAATAGTATAATAACAATATTCCTGTAAAAGTCATTTAGTAATGAACAACCTCAGTTCTGTGAAAGAACATCATGTCTCTGATGTGTACACTGCAGGCCTGACCGGGGTTTGCACGCAAGGGCCTGTGTGTGTGTGTGTGTGTGTGTGTGTGTGCGTGCGTGTGTTTGTGTGTGTGTGTGTGTGTGTGTGTGTGGGTGTGTGTGTGTGTGTGTGTGTGTGTGTGTGTGTGTGTGTGTGTGTGTGTGTGTGTGTGAAACAAATAAAGATAAATATAGCTAGTGCGGCCACGAGCGGTCATGCAGGGTAGAGGCTGCGCGAAAACGCCTCTAAAACAAGCGCGTGCCCACGCCCGATCCGTGGAAGCACGTAGAACTAGCAAACGTACTAGCAGAAATCAACGATCGCACACGGGTCATTGAGTGTGTACAGGGTTCATCTGCATGTGTGGCATTGGGCAATCTAGCGGCAACCGAGTGGCCTGAAGGCGGAACCGGCCAACCCGTCGCCCTCACCATCGTTGTGCTTCGAGATGAACTATTGCTAAAGATGATCGTCCTCATCAACCACGGCGCTACCAGAGTTACCACGACATGCGCCTTAAAAGCATTCTCGTTTGGGTCAGCGCCACCAGAATTGAATCGGCAAGTCAGCGGATATTACACAACTCGTAACGAAGACCCTCTCCGCGACCTCGCGGCCAGTGTGCGCAGTGTACAGCAAATGACAAACGATGTTGCGAGCGATATATCGGAAAAACTTTGCACTGAAGCGACGGTCGCCACTGCAGGTTGTGTGAGTCTCGCGCAAAGTGCCATATCAAACGTGCGCAAGCTAGTGACAAGCAACTTCACCAGATCCGTAGATTCTGCATACGCTCGGATACGAATGAAAGTATCGAGAGATAACACCGACACGAGTTGCGCGACGGCGCTGGCTGCAGTCGCTACAACACTGGATTTATTAATCAACGTAATTGTGATCGTAATGGCGTTTCGAGTGTGCACCAGAAACTACAACCAGTACTACAGAAAACTGGCATGAGGGTCACGGTCTAACGTTATGTTGGTGTCTCGCATCGACCGTCGACGGCCGTTTGTCAGCGGCTGAAAATGGCAGTTGACGAAATGGAAACGCCGACCGTCGATAATGCACTCTCGCAAGTTCCAACCGCACCATCTCAGGAGACAGACCACAGAGTCATATTAGCGGAGGGTAGATAGAAAATGCGCAAACCGCCGCAACCGCCCATATACATACTATACGAGTTCAACATAGAGTGGAGTAAGAAGTTACTACCGATTGTATTTCCAACGTGCAAGCAGCTGGTGTTTGACGCTTCACTTGAGGATCACAGAGGTTGCGATGTCCTGTGTTCCACGAGCGCATGGAAACAAGTGAACGAACTTCTACGGACCGTACTGTTGGGGTATGAGCGAGCTGTAAAATCAATACACGCTAGACACGCGGACTTTGCCGCGTTACTGGACACGCATATCGCCACAACAAAACCAGGTCAAGTGTTCGGGGCGTCACCGCGCTCGACTATACACGTCTTGGCCTACCACGAGTACATGAGCCCACAGATCCTAAGCGAGGTCGAAGCCGTTGTGTCTACCCAACGCAAATTCAGCACAGCCGTGCGCGCTAAGACAAGTCCCTCTAGACTGCTGGAAATTTTGGAAACGTGGAAGGCTGGCGTGTACGCGCTTTCTACACATCACAACGGTATGATCGCGATACTCTCGGCCGCACAACAACTAATGGTCATGTGTTCGGAAGGTCTGATCAGGTCTGACATGACCGGTTGTCAATCGACGTCGAGCGTGCACTCACACACGGATATCCTGGCGTACAGTAAAGCGACGGCGACCTCTACGCTCACGTTGATCGCCGATGTTTCGAAGGGCAATCGAGTGTGTTCGCTGACGAAAGCTATGGTGACCGACGGTCGCGTCGACTACAATGTGCCTCATTGCGACTGGAGAGGCGTATGTGATCCTTTGCAAATCGACAACACCACCGCGGTCGAGTGCGAAGTCACGGTCGCAGCATGTTGTCCTTACTGTGCCCCATACAATGTGACGGTCCGTGACACGGACCGGTGTGTTACGACCCGACTAACGAAACGTACCAGGTGATAACATTGCATCCGCCCATTACAGCGGAGCGAGCGTTTCGCCACACTCCCAAACCAAGGTTAATAGTTGTAGCGCACGCCCTTTCGGACCTCGGTGCACGCGAAACACTGGCGTACGCTCACAACATCACACTCGAGACAGCTCAAGCGTTACGTGAAACAAAGGACGTGTTCAAATCCATAGAGAATATACGGTCTTTAGCGTATGAGTATATAAAGAAGGTCGATGACATTTACAGACCCGGCGGCATGGGCACCACAGTAGAACAACAAGGTGCTCTCAAGCGCACACAGATACTGGCCGCATTATCACTCGTGATGTCTATTCTGACATGCCCGTTTCTGATTTCTATGTATATTAAATTATGACAAGAGCTACTTTAGGTGGTTACGATTACACTATGACAATGTGCCTTAGTTTCTGCTAGTGACCTATAAATACATATACCCACTTGCTCTCACTGCCATTAAAGCGGCTGTACCCACATGTACAACACCCAAGAAAAAAAATGATCTCGCTGTCTGTACTGGGTGTACTCTCAGTAGTCGCAGGTACTCAGCCATGGTGATACGCTCACATAACGCCTCTGAGATACGTCCCATCACACCACCTCCTAGACTACTCGCGAAGGAGTATTCAACACCCCCTTTGTACGAAGACAACCATTATAACGAGCACAGCACAACGCTTGCCGCACGCGAAGACAACATACAGGAGACAACGCTACCACCTGTCGTGAGAACAACGGATTCGAGTGACAACAATCGCGACTATGACGAGCACATTACAACACCCTCTGTGCACGAAGACCAGGTGCAGGAGACAACGCTACCACCTGTCGTGAGAAACAAGAGTTTGGTTAACAATGATCATCGTCGTGTCCCATTGTAAATGGGCTCGACATCGCACACATCCTACATGTGTGTTAACCCACCTGTATGCGACAGACTTTGTGTGTTGCATGACATCGAGATGTATTGACGTCTGTGTCAATACAGGACTCTCTAGGGAGCTGGACGCTAACGACCCGTGCATGTGCCACACAAAAGGTATCGTACATGTGTTAACCCACCTGTATACGACAGACTTTGAATCAGCTACAGCTGCGGTTTACTCATGAAGTGAATCGCACGCTTGTTAGAAGTACATTCGGAGCACTTAAAAAATACATCGCTCTCATCGAGTTCCGTCTCAGCGTTCACCGGCTGATGGGCAAGAGCGTGACATGGGATCGCCAGGAACTTACTTAAGGACTATCATCTCATTTGGCATTTACTCACGGACCCAAGAAACCAGTTTCGAAAAATGGTCGAGAATTATAACTTGTCTAATAGCAACTGGAAGATATGTTTCTTCATAAGCCTCTGATGGTTCACAAGGTGCACGGTCCACTCGAAATCCTAATGCTGTATTTGTAGTACATACACTAAGTCTTCTCTGTTGATGTCAGACTAGAGTTTTATTAGAGTTGTACTTTGCAACAATGGGATTCGAGCAATTGATCTGTATATTTTTAATAATGCACAATGCTACTATTCCTAGGCTGAATGTATGACATGGCTCTTATGTATCATTATGTATCGTTTCCATTAAGTACTAATTTAAATAAAGTCCCTCTGTCCTCAGTGCTAGGTTGTGGGTTTAATACACATTATTATGATCAACCTGTTGAATAGTATAATAACAATATTCCTGTAAAAGTCATTTAGTAATGAACAACCTCAGTTCTGTGAAAGAACATCATGTCTCTGATGTGTACACTGCAGGCCTGACCGGGGTTTGCACGCAAGGGCCTGTGTGTGTGTGTGTGTGTGTGTGTGTGTGTGTGTGTGTGTGTGTGTGTGTGTGTGTGTGTGTGTGTGTGTGAAAAAAATAAAGATAAATATAGCTAGTGCGGCCACGAGCGGTCGTGCAGGGTAGAGGCTGCGCGAAAACGCCTCTAAAACAAGCGCGTGTCCACGCCCGATCCGTGGAAGCACGTAGAACTAGCAAACGTACTAGCAGAAATCAACGATCGCACACGTGTCTTTGAGTGTGTACAGAGTTCGTCTGCGTGTGTGGCATTGGGCAATCTAGCGGCAACCGAGTGGCCTGAAGGCAGAACCGGCCAACCCGTCGCCCTCACCATCGTTGCGCTTCGAGATGAACTATTGCTAAAGATGATCGTCCTCATCAACCACGGCGCTACCAGAGTAGCTCGTAACGAAGACCCTCTCTGCGACCTCGTGGCCAGTGTGCGCAGTGTACAGCAAATGACAAACGATGTTGCGAGCGATATATCGGAAAAACTTTGCACTGACGCGACGGTTGCCACTGCAGGTTGTGTGAGTCTCGCGCAAAGTGCCATATCAAACATGCGCAAGCTAGTGACAAGCAACTTCACCAGATCCGTAGATTCTGCATACGCTCGGGTACGAATGAAAGTATCGAGAGATAACACCGACACGAGTTGCGCGACGGCGCTGGCTGCAGTCGCTACAACACTGGATTTATTAATCAACGTAATTGTGATCGTAATGGCGTTTCGAGTGTGCACCAGAAACTACAACCAGCACTACAGAAAACTGGCATGAGGGTCGCGGTCTACCGTTATGTTGGTGTCTCGCATCGACCGTCGACGGCCGTTTGCCAGCGGCTGAAAATGGCACAGTTTACGAAATGGAAACGCCGACCGTCGATAGCGCTCTCTTAAGTTCCAACCGCACCATCTCAGGAGACAGACCACAGAGTCATATTAGCGGAGGGTAGATAGAAAATGCGCAAACCGCCGCAACCGCCCATATACATACTATACGAGTTCAACATAGAGTGGAGTAAGAAGTTATTACCGATTGTATTTCCAACGTGCAAGCAGCTGGTGTGTGACGCTTTACTTGAGTATCACAGAGGTTGCGATGTCCTGTGTTCCACGAGCGCATGGAAACAAGTGAACGAACTTCTACCGACCGTACTATTGGGGTATGAGCGAGCTGTAAAATCAATACACGCTAGGCACGCGGACTTTGCCGTGTTACTGGACACGCATATCGCAACAACAAAACCGGGTCAAGTGTTCGGGGCGTCACAGCGCTCGACTATACACGTCTTGGCCTACCACGAGTACATGAGCCCACAAGATCCTAAGCGAGGTCGAAGCCGTTGTGTCTACCCAACGCAAATTCAGCACAGCCGTGCGCGCTAAGACAAGTCCCTCTAGACTGCTGGAAACTTTGGAAACGTGGAAGGCTGGCGTGTACGCGCTTTCTTCACATCTCAACGGTATGATCGCGATACTCTCAGCCGCACAACAACTAATGGTCATGTGTTCGGAGGTACTAATTTAAATAAAGTCCCTCTGTCCTCAGTGCTAGGTTGTGGGTTTAAGTGGCAAGACGCTCCTCGGGGTGCGTATTGCTTGGGCCTCTCTCCTGGATGCCCTCTGTCAGACCGAGTGTTGACATGTGGCAAGACTCTCCTCGGGGTGCGTCTTGCTTGGGCTTCTCTCATGGAGGCCCTCAGTCAGACCCAGTGTTGACATGTGTCAAGACGCTCCTCGGGGCATGTCTTGCTTGGGCCTCTCTCCTGGAGGAGCTCAGTCAGACCCAGTGTTGACTTGTGGCAAGACACTCATCGGGGCGTGTCTTGCTTGGGCTTCTCTCCTGGAGGCCCTCAGTCAGACCCAATGTTGACATGTGGCAAGACGCTCCACGGGGCACGTCTTGCTTGGGCCTCTCTCCTGGAGGTGCTCAAACAGACCGAGTAGTGACATGTGGCAAGACGCTGCTCGGGGCGCGTCTTGCTGGGGCTTCTCTCATGGAGGCACTCAGTCAGACCCAGTGTTGACATGTGGCAAGACGCTCCTCGGGGCGCGTCTTGCTTGGAGCTCTCTCCCTGAGGCGCTTAGTAAGACCGAGTAGTGGCATGTGGCAAGACGCTCCTCGGGGCGCGTCTTGCTTGGGCTTCTCTCCCGGAGGCCCTCAGTAAGAACCATTGTTGACATGTGGCAAGACGCTCCTCGGGGCGCGTCTTGCTTGGGCCTCTCTCCAGAAGGCCCTCAATCAGACCCCGTGTTGACACGTGGCAAGACTCTCCTCGGGGCGCGTCTTGCTTGGGCCTCTCTCCTGGAGGCGCTCAGTCAGACTGAGTAGTGACATGTGGCCTGACGCTCCTCGGGGCGCGTCTTGCTTGGGCATCTCTCCTGGAGGCCCTCTGTCAGACACAGTGTTGACATGTGGCAAGACACTCCTCGGGGCGCGTCTTGCTTGGGCCTCTCTCATGGAGGCCCTCTGTCAGACCCAGTGTTGACATGTGTCAAGACGCTCCTCGGGGCGCGTCTTGCTTTGGCCTCTCTCCTGGAGGCGCTCAGTCAGACCGAGTGCTGACATGTGGCAAGAAGCTCCTCGGGGCGCGTCTTGCTTGGGCTTCTCTCCTGGAGGCCCTCAGTAAGACCCATTGTTGACATGTGGCAAGACGCTCCTCGGGGCGCGTCTTGCTTGGGCCTCTCTCCTGGAGGCGCTCAGTCAGACTGAGTAGTGACATGTGGCCTGACGCTCCTCGGGGCGCGTGTTGCTTGGGCCTCTCTCCTGGAGGCGCTCAGTCAAACCAAGTGGTGACATGTGGCAAGACACTCCTCGGGGCGCGTCTTGCTTGGGCCTCTCTCCTGGAGGCCCTCTGTCAGACCCAGTGTTGACATGTGTCAAGACGCTCCTCGGGGCGCGTCTTGCTTGGGCTTCTCTCCTGGAGGCCCTCAGTCAGACCCATTGTGGCATGTGGCAAGACGCTCCTCGGGGCTCGTCTTGCTTGGGCCTCTCTCCTGGAGGCGCTCAGTCAGACCGAGTGCTGACATGTGGCAAGACGCTCCTCGGGCCGCGTGTTGCTTGGGCTTCTCTCCTGGAGGCCCTCAGTCAGACCCATTGTTGACATGTGGCAAGACGCTCCTCGGGGCGCGTCTTGCTTGGGCCTCTCTCCTGGAGGTGCTCAGTAAGACCGAGTGCTGACATGTGGCAAGACGCTCCTCGGGGCGCGTCTTGCTTGGGCTTCTCTCCTGGAGGCGCTCAGAAAGACCCAGTGTTGACATTTGACAAGGGGCTCCTCGGGGCGCGTCTTGCTTGGGCCTCTCTCCTGGAGGCGCTCAGTCAGAACCAGAGGTGACATGTGGCAAGACGCTCCTCGGGGCGCGTCTTGCTTGGGCCTCTCTCCTGGAGGCCCTCTGTCAGACCCAGTGTTGACATGTGGCAAGACGCTCCTCCGGGCGCATCTTGCTTGGGCCTCTCTCCTGGAGGCCCTCAGTCAGACCCATTGTTGACATGTGGCAAGACGCTCCTCGGGGCGCGTCTTGCTTGGGCCTCTCTCCTGGAGGCGCTCAGTCAGACCGAGTGCTGACATAAGGCAAGACGCTCCTCGGGGCGCGTCTTGCTGGGGCCTCTCTCCTGGAGGCGCTCAGTCAGACCCAGTGCTGTCATGTGGCAAGACGCTCCTCGGGGCGCATCTTGCTTGGGCCTCTCTCCTGGAGGCGCTCAGTCAGACTGAGTAGTGACATGTGGCCTGACGCTCCTCGGGGCGCGTCTTGCTGGGGCCTTTCTCCTGGAGGCGCTCAGTCAGACCCAGTGCTGACATGTGGCAAGACGCTCCTCGGGGCGCGTCTTGCTTGGGCCTCTCTCCTGGAGGTTTATATGTCTACAATGGATAATGCGCCCTACAAATATTTGTGTGTGTGTGTGTGGGGGGGGGGGGGGGGGGATGTACGTAATTTAAACCCCTTGATCTTCCTGTACAGTATGTCTTCGGCGTCTTACGATGCAATCCATGTGATGGACAGAACTTTCACCGATCATGAAAAACAGTCTCTTAAACACGTTATTACATCAACTGATAAGGGGGTGGCGCTGACGTTAAGTGAAATGAGCCCGCAAAATCCCATGCTTTTGCATTTGAGTCATCACAATCACACAAATGCAATATTGGCACTGATGGCAACTTACGTCGATCCAACGTGCCCATCCAGCATCGAGTATCCACAGATACATATGCAGCACGCGTGAACAAAAGTACATCGGGGAGACATCACAGCGTTTACTAAGTGTCCCTGGGTATCTTCTGGGTGATGGGCTACGGTCACCTTTCAGCCTCTGATGCGCACGTGGTTGTCCACTTGGATGTGAAACACGCCCTTTGTGTCGCAGGAGACGTGAGGTTATTGTAAAGTGCTTTGTGGGCGGCTAAGGTCTGAATGTCGCAGACGGGTTTGAATGAACACACAGTGTCAAATAGTCATGTCACATCGAATGCAAGCTGGCCACTTTGCATGCGGTCGCAGAATTCACAAGGACCCTGTCAAATGTTTGTCTCTTTACTGGTGTTTTGGTTTGTGTGCAAATAAAGATACTCGCCATGAAAACAACTTGTGAGTCTGTAATGTTTCTGTGTTAACCAAACTAGACCGTCCTGTCCATATGCTGTCGTCAATTATACTTGAGGTCATATTCTGTGAGTGGACCCACGGCACAATTTCTGCCGTGAGATCGCGCAAGTTATGCAGAACGAGGTCGGTCGCAAGATTCGCCGCCAGTCTTCAACGGCGTCTGCCGTAGAACAACTAAAGCGAGAAATGAACAGGCTCGTACGAGAACTACAAGTGGAGCGCGATCGGACGCGAGCGCTGTCTGCGCGTCCACTGTGTACGTGTTCGTCTCCCCGAGACGGTGCGTCTGGGGATCGTTCCGATGAACGTTTACGCGAGAATAAACGATCGCTAGCCGATCTCGACTTTTATTACACAGAACTAGAAGCAACGAGGCTAGCGTTAGAGGAAGCGCGCGTAGAACGCGAGACTCTCAGAGTGGAACTGGCTACAGTTAAAAGCGGCCGTGTCACTGTAACGGATGAGCCAGAAACCGCAGCTAAGGACCCAACGCATTTAGACTGGGTCGGTAGAGCCAGTCAAGGATACAACGAATTCCACGTGAAGGGCACGCAGACGGGCGCTCTGTATCGAGTGGTTCCTTCAAAAATGTACTACGAACTTTATTGCATTCGCGTAACGCTAGAAGCTCGCCGTGAAACCGGTTGGCTTTTGTGTAGGGCACGTTCAAGAGTTTCATGTAATCGACCACCCAGTCCAACTTCCTGCCGGAGTTACCGTGCAAGTCGGTCACAATTTTGATAAACAAGTCCATGACAATCATGTTGTGATGACCGCGCGATTTCACCCTCCTCATCGAATCCAACGCACTAGTGATGCCGTGCACCTTATACCACCTATGATCACGTACTGATTTGGTGCACAAACGACCCCTGCTCTTAGTGAATTCAACGGCTGGGTCGCCTAACGTTTTCACCTGACTCGCCATGACCACGAGTTTCGTCACGAGACCATGGCTTTGCGTGTAAAGCGATATACTACTAATAGACAATCAGTAGATTCAAGTCTCGAGGTTTGGTGGGTTTTAGTAGACGTGCACAACGATGATGATCGCAACAGAATGTCTGCGTTGAACATACAATCCCTGGTGTCAAAAGGCTATATAAATACAAAGCACGTTTGGGTGACCTGAACGTGTCCCCGTATCAACAGTAGACATTAAAAGCATTACCCTCAAGGCCACTTATTAATGAATCCCAGTTTATATGTCTACAGTGGATAATGCGCCCTACACATTTTTTTTTGGGGGGGGGGGGGGGGGGGGGGGTTTACATAATTTAAACCCCTTGATATTCCTGTCTCCGGCGTCTTACGATGCAATCCATGTGATGGACAGAACTTTCACCGATCATGAAAAACAGTCTCTTAAACACGTTGATTTTACATCGACTGATAAGGGGGTGGCGCTGACGTTGAGTGAAATGAGCCCGCAAAATCCCATGCGTTTGCACCATCACACAAATGCAATATTGGCACTGATGGCAACTTATGTCGATCCAACGTGCCCATCCAACATCGAGTATCCACAGATACATATGCAGCACGCGTGAACAAAAGTACATCAGGGAGACATCACAGCGTTTACTAAGTGTCCCTGGGTATCTTCTGGGTGATGGGCAATGGTCACCTTTCAGCCTCTGATGCGCACGTGGTTGTCCACTTGGATGTGAAAAACGCCCTTTGTGTCGCAGGAGACGTGAGGTTATTGTAAAGTGCTTTGTGGGCGGTTAAGGTCTGAATGTCGCAGACGGGTTTGAATGAACACACGAGGTCAAATAGTCATGTAACATCGAATGCAAGCTGGCCACTTTGCATGCGGTCGCAGAATTCACAAGGACCCTGTCAAATGTTTGTCTCTTTACTGGGGTTTTGGTTTGTGTGCAAATAAAGATACTCGCCATGAAAACAACTTGTGTGTCTGTAATGTTTCTGTGTTAACCAAACTAGACCGTCCCGTCCATATGCTGTCGTCAATTATACTTGAGGTCATATTCTGTGAGTGGACCCACGGCACAATGTCTGCCGTGAGATCGCGCAAGTTATGCAGAACGAGGTCGGTCGCAAGACTCGCCGCCAGTCTTCAATGGCGTCTGCCGTAGAACAACTAAAGCGAGAAATGAACAGGCTCGTACGAGAACTACAAGTGGAGCGCGATCGGACGCGAGCGCTGTCCGCGCGTCCTCTGTGTACGTGTTTGTCTACACGGGACTGTGCGTCTGGGGATCGTTCCGATGAACGTTTACGCGAGAATAAACGATCGCTAGCCAATCTCGACTTTTATTAGACAGAACTAGAAGCAACGAGGCTCGCGTTAGAGGAAGCGCGCGTAGAACGCAATACTCTCAGAGTGGAACTGGCTACAGTTAAAAGCGGCCGTGTCACTGTAACGGATGAGCCAGAAACCGCAGCTAAGGACCCAACGCATTTAGACTGGGTCGGTAGAGCCAGTCAAGGATACAACGAATTCCACGTGAAGGGCACGCAGACGGGCGCTCTGTATCGAGTGGTTCCTTCAAAATGGTACTACGAACTTTATTGCATTCGCGTAACGGTAGAAGCTCGCCGTGAAACCGCTTGGCTTTTGTGTAGGGCACGTTCAAGAGTTTCATGTAATCGACCACCCAGTCCAACTTACTGCCGGAGTTACCGTGCAAGTCGGTCACAATTTTGATAAACAAGTCCATGACAATCATGTTGTGATGACCGCGCGATTTCACCCTCGTCATCGAATCCAACGTCCTAGTGATGCCCTGCACCTTATACCACCTATGATCACGTACTGATTTGGTGCACAAACAACCTGTGCTCTTAGTGAATTCAACGGCTGGGTCGCCTAAAGTTTTCACCTGACTCGCCATGACCATGAGTTTCGTCACGAGACCATGGCTTTGCGTGTAAAGCGGTATACTACTAATAGACAATCAGTAGATTCAAGTCTCGAGGTTTGGTGGGTTTTAGTAGACGTGCGCAACGATAATGAATTGCAACAGAATGTCTGCGGTGAACATACAATCCCTGGTGTCAAAAGGCTATATAAATACAAAGCACGTTTGGGTGACCTGAACGTGTCCCCGTATCAACAGTAGACATTAAAAGCATTACCCTCGAGCTACTTATTAATGAATCCCAGTTTATATGTCTACAGTGGATAATGCACCCTACAAATTTTGTGTGTGTGTGTGGGTGTGGGTGGGTGGGTGGGGGGGGGGGGGGGTGTTCGTAATTTAAACCCCTTGATCTTCCTGTACAGTATGTCTTCGGCGTCTTACGATGCAATCCATGTGATGGACAGAACTTTCACCGATCATGAAAAACAGTATCTTAAACACGTTGTTATTACATCGACTGATAAGGGGGTGGCGCTGACGTTAAGTGAAATGAGCCCGCAAAATCCCATGCGTTTGCATTTGAGTCATCACCATCACACAAATGCAATATTGCCACTGATGGCAACTTACGTCGATCCAACGTGCCCCTCCAACATCGAGTATCCACAGATACATATGCAGCACGCGTGAACAAAAGTACATCGGGGAGACATCACAGCGTTTACTAAGTGTCCCTGGGTATCTTCTGGGTGATGGGCTAAGGTCATCTTTCAGCCTCTGATGCGCACGTGGTTGTCCACTTGGATGTGAAACACGCCCTTTGTGTCGCAGGAGACGTGAGGTTATTGTAAAGTGCTTTGTGGGCGGCTAAGGTCTGAATGTCGCAGACGGGTTTGAATGAACACACGAGGTCAAATAGTCATGTAACATCGAATGCAAGCTGGCCACTTTGCATGCGGTCGCAGAAGTCACAAGGACCCTGTCAAATGTTTGTCTCTTTACTGGTGTTTTGGTTTGTGTGCAAATAAAGATACTCGCCATGAAAATAACTTGTGAGTCTGTAATGTTTCTGTGTTAACCAAACTAGACCGTCCCGTCCATATGCTGTTGTCAATTATACTTGAGGTCATATTCTGTGAGTGGACCCATGGCACAATATCTGCCGTGAGATTGCGCAAGTTATGCAGAACGAGGTCGGTCGCAAGATTCGCCGCCAGTCTTCAACGGCGTCTGCCGTAGAACAACTACAGCGAGAAATGAACAGGCTCGTACGAGAACTACAAGTGGAGCGCGATCGGACGCGAGCGCTGTCCGCGCGTCCACTGTGTACGTGTTCGTCTCCACGAGACGGTGCGTCTGGGGATCGTTCCGATGAACGTTTACGCGAGAATAAACGATCGCTAGCCGATCTCGACTTTTATTACACAGAACTAGAAGCAACGAGGCTCGCGTTAGAGGAAGCGCGCGTAGAACGCGAGACTCTCAGAGTGGAACTGGCTACAGTTAAAAGCGGTCGTGTCACTGTAACGGATGAGCCAGAAACCGCAGCTAAGGACCCAACGCATTTAGACTGGGTCGGTAGAGCCAGTCCAGGATACAACGAATTCCACGTGAAGGGCACGCAGACGGGCGCTCTGTATCGAGTGGTTCCTTCAAAATGGTACTACGAACTTTATTGCAATCGCGTAACGCTAGAAGCTCGCCGTGAAACCGGTTGGCTTTTGTGTAGGGCACGTTCAAGAGTTTCATGTAATCGACCACCCAGTCCAACTTACTGCCGGAGTTACCGTGCAAGTCAGTCACAATTTTGATAAACAAGTCCATGACAATCATGTTGTGATGACCGCGTGATTTCACCCTCCTCATCGAATCCAACGCCCTAGTGATGCCCTGCACCCTATACCACCTATGATCACGTACTGATTTGGTGCACATACAACCCGTGCTCTTAGTGAATTCAACGGCTGGGTCGCCTAAAGTTTTCACCTGACTCGCCATGACCACGAGTTTCGGCACGAGACCATGGCTTTGCGTGTAAAGCGGTATAGTACTAATAGACAATCAGTAGATTCAAGTCTCGAGGTTTGGTGGGTTTTAGTAGACGTGCGCAACGATGATGAATCGCAACAGAATGTCTGCGGTGAACATACAATCCCTGGTGTCAAAAGGCTATATAAATACAAAGCACATTTGGGTGACCTGAACGTGTCCCCGTATCAACAGTAGACATTAAAAGCATTACCCTCGAGCCACTTATTAATGAATCCCAGTTTATATGTCTACAGTGGATAATGCGCCCTACACATTTTTTTGGGGGGTGTACGTAATTTAAACCCCTTGATCTTCCTGTACAGTATGTCTTCGGCGTCTTACGATGCAATCCATGTGATGGACAGAACTTTCACCGATCATGAAAACTAGTCTCTTAAACACGTTGTTATTACATCGACTGATAAGGGGGGTGGCGCTGACGTTAAGTGAAATGAGCCCGCAAAATCCCATGCGTTTGCATCATCACACAAATGCAATATTGGCACTGATGGCAACTTATGTCGATCCAACGTGCCCATCCAACATCGAGTATCCACAGATACATATGCAGCACGCGTGAACAAAAATACATCGGGGAGACATCACAGCGTTTACTAAGTGTCCCTGGGTATCTTCTGGGTGATGGGCTACGGTCACCTTTCAGCCTCTGATGCGCACTTGGTTGTCCACTTGGATGTGAAACACGCCCTTTGTGTCGCAGGAGACGTGAGGTTATTGTAAAGTGCTTTGTGGGCGGCTAAGGTCTGAATGTCGCAGACGGGTTTGAATGAACACACGAGGTCAAATAGTCATGTAACATCGAATGCAATCTGGCGACTTTGCATGCGGTCGCAGAATTCACAAGGACCCTGTCAAATGTTTGTCTCTTTACTGGTGTTTTGGTTTGTGTGCAAATAAAGATACTCGCCATGAAAACAACTTCTGTGTCTGTAATGTTTCTGTGTTAACCAAACTAGACCGACCCGTCCATATGCTGTCGTCAATTATACTTGAGGTCATATCCTGTGAGTGGACCCACGGCACAATGTCTGCCGTGAGATCGCGCAAGTTATGCAGAACGAGGTCGGTCGCAAGACTCGCCGCCAGTCTTCAATGGCGTCTGCCGTAGAACAACTAAAGCGAGAAATGAACAGGCTCGTACGAGAACTACAAGTGGAGCGCGATCGGACGCGAGCGCTGTCCGCGCGTCCACTGTGTACGTGTTCGTCTACACGAGACGGTGCGTCTGGGGATCGTTCCGATGAACGTTTACGTGAGAATAAACGATCGCTAGCCGATCTCGACTTTTATTAGACAGAACTAGAAGCAACGAGGCTCGCGTTAGAGGAAGCGCGCGTAGAACGCGAGACTCTCAGAGTGGAACTGGCTACAGTTAAAAGCGGCCGTGTCACTGTAATGGATGAGCCAGAAACCGCAGCTAAGGACCCAACGCATTTAGACTGGATCAGTAGAGCCAGTCAAGGATACAACGAATTCCACGTGAAGGGCATGCAGACGGGCGCTCTGTATCGAGTGGTTCCTTCAAAATGGTACTACGAACTTTATTGCATTCGCGTAACGCTAGAAGCTCGCCGTGAAACCGGTTGGCTTTTGTGTAGGGCACGTTCAAGAGTTTCATGTAATCGACCACCCAGTCCAACTTACTGCCGGAGTTACCGTGCAAGTCGGTCACAATTTTAATAAACAAGTCCATGACAATCATGTTGTGGTGACCGCGCGATTTCACTGTCCTAATCGACTCCAACGCCCTAGTGATGCCCTGCACCTTATACCACCTATGATCACGTACTGATTTGGTGCACAAACAACCCGTGCTCTTAGTGAATTCAACGGCTGGGTCGCCTAACGTTTTCACCTGACTCGCCATGACCACGAGTTTCGTCACGAGACCATGGCTTTGCGTGTAAAGCGGTATAGTACTAATAGACAATCAGTAGATTCAAGTCTCGAGGTTTGGTGGGTTTTAGTAGACGTGCGCAACGATGATGAATCGCAACAGAATGTCTGCGTTGAACATACAATCCCTGGTGTCAAAAGGCTATATAAATACAAAGCACATTTGGGTGACCTGAACGTGTCCCCGTATCAACAGTAGAAATTAAAAGCATTACCCTCGAGCCACTTATTAATGAATCCCAGTTTATATGTCTACAGTGGATAATGCGCCCTACACATTTTTGGGGGGGGGGGGGGGGTTGGGGGGGGGGGTACGTAAATTAAACCCCTTGATCTTCCTGTACAGTATGTCTTCGGCGTCTTACGATGCAATCCATGTGATGGACAGAACTTTCACCGATCATGAAAAACAGTCTCTTAAACACGTCGTTATTACATCGACTGATAAGGGGGTGGCGCTGACGTTAAGTGAAATGAGCCCGAAAAATCCCATGCGTTTGCATTTGAGTCATCACCATCACACAAATGCAATGTTGGCACTGATGGCAACTTACGTCGATCCAACGTGCCCATCCAACATCGAGTATCCACAGATACATATGCAGCACGCGTGAACAAAAGTACATCTGGGAGACATCACAGCGTTTACTAAGTGTCCCTGGGTATCTTCTGGGTGATGGGCTACGGTCACCTTTCAGCCTCTGATGCGCACGTGGTTGTCCACTTGGATGTGAAACACGCCCTTTGTGTCGCAGGAGACGTGAGGTTATTGTAAAGTGCTTTGTGGGCGGTTAAGGTCTGAATGTCGCAGACGGGTTTGAATGAACACACGAGGTCAAATAGTCATGTAACATCGAATGCAAGCTGGCCACTTTGCATGCGGTCGCAGAATTCACAAGGACCCTGTCAAATGTTTGTCTCTTTACTGGGGTTTTGGTTTGTGTGCAAATAAAGATACTCGCCATGAAAACAACTTGTGTGTCTGTAATGTTTCTGTGTTAACCAAACTAGACCGTCCCGTCCATATGCTGTCGTCAATTATACTTGAGGTCATATTCTGTGAGTGGACCCACGGCACAATGTCTGCCGTGAGATCGCGCAAGTTATGCAGAACGAGGTCGGTCGCAAGACTCGCCGCCAGTCTTCAACGGCGTCTGCCGTAGAACAACTAAAGCGAGAAATGAACAGGCTCGTACGAGAACTACAAGTGGAGCGCGATCGGACCCGAGCGCTGTCCGCGCGTCCTCTGTGTACGTGTTTGTCTACACGGGACTGTGCGTCTGGGGATCGTTCCGATGAACGTTTACGCGAGAATAAACGATCGCTAGCCAATCTCGACTTTTATTAGACAGAACTAGAAGCAACGAGGCTCGCGTTAGAGGAAGCGCGCGTAGAACGCAATACTCTCAGAGTGGAACTGGCTACAGTTAAAAGCGGCCGTGTCACTGTAACGGATGAGCCAGAAACCGCAGCTAAGGACCCAACGCATTTAGACTGGGTCGGTAGAGCCAGTCAAGGATACAACGAATTCCACGTGAAGGGCACGCAGACGGGCGCTCTGTATCGAGTGGTTCCTTCAAAATGGTACTACGAACTTTATTGCATTCGCGTAACGGTAGAAGCTCGCCGTGAAACCGCTTGGCTTTTGTGTAGGGCACGTTCAAGAGTTTCATGTAATCGACCACCCAGTCCAACTTACTGCCGGAGTTACCGTGCAAGTCGGTCACAATTTTGATAAACAAGTCCATGACAATCATGTTGTGATGACCGCGCGATTTCACCCTCGTCATCGAATCCAACGTCCTAGTGATGCCCTGCACCTTATACCACCTATGATCACGTACTGATTTGGTGCACAAACAACCTGTGCTCTTAGTGAATTCAACGGCTGGGTCGCCTAAAGTTTTCACCTGACTCGCCATGACCATGAGTTTCGTCACGAGACCATGGCTTTGCGTGTAAAGCGGTATACTACTAATAGACAATCAGTAGATTCAAGTCTCGAGGTTTGGTGGGTTTTAGTAGACGTGCGCAACGATAATGAATTGCAACAGAATGTCTGCGGTGAACATACAATCCCTGGTGTCAAAAGGCTATATAAATACAAAGCACGTTTGGGTGACCTGAACGTGTCCCCGTATCAACAGTAGACATTAAAAGCATTACCCTCGAGCTACTTATTAATGAATCCCAGTTTATATGTCTACAGTGGATAATGCACCCTACAAATTTTGTGTGTGTGTGTGGGTGTGGGTGGGTGGGTGGGGGGGGGGGGGGGGTGTTCGTAATTTAAACCCCTTGATCTTCCTGTACAGTATGTCTTCGGCGTCTTACGATGCAATCCATGTGATGGACAGAACTTTCACCGATCATGAAAAACAGTATCTTAAACACGTTGTTATTACATCGACTGATAAGGGGGTGGCGCTGACGTTAAGTGAAATGAGCCCGCAAAATCCCATGCGTTTGCATTTGAGTCATCACCATCACACAAATGCAATATTGCCACTGATGGCAACTTACGTCGATCCAACGTGCCCCTCCAACATCGAGTATCCACAGATACATATGCAGCACGCGTGAACAAAAGTACATCGGGGAGACATCACAGCGTTTACTAAGTGTCCCTGGGTATCTTCTGGGTGATGGGCTAAGGTCATCTTTCAGCCTCTGATGCGCACGTGGTTGTCCACTTGGATGTGAAACACGCCCTTTGTGTCGCAGGAGACGTGAGGTTATTGTAAAGTGCTTTGTGGGCGGCTAAGGTCTGAATGTCGCAGACGGGTTTGAATGAACACACGAGGTCAAATAGTCATGTAACATCGAATGCAAGCTGGCCACTTTGCATGCGGTCGCAGAAGTCACAAGGACCCTGTCAAATGTTTGTCTCTTTACTGGTGTTTTGGTTTGTGTGCAAATAAAGATACTCGCCATGAAAATAACTTGTGAGTCTGTAATGTTTCTGTGTTAACCAAACTAGACCGTCCCGTCCATATGCTGTTGTCAATTATACTTGAGGTCATATTCTGTGAGTGGACCCATGGCACAATATCTGCCGTGAGATTGCGCAAGTTATGCAGAACGAGGTCGGTCGAAGGATCTTTCATGGCGGTGAAAACGAAGAGTCGGCGTACCCGGCCCGGAGGGTTACCGGGGTCCCACCCTGGAGCCAGGCCTGGGGTTGGGGCCCGTGAGCGAGCGCCTGGTGGCCGGGCTTTCGCCCATGGGGCCCGGCCGGGCCCAGCCCGAACCGGACACATGGGCTCGTCCAACTGTGGACCCACCACCTGCAGGAGGAACATGAAGGGTCCGGTGCAATGTGAATCGGGTGGCAGACCAAGGCGGGAGCCTTGGCGGTCCAATCCCCGGACAAGAAAACTAGTTTTTGGGACATGGAACGTCACCTCGCTGGCGGGGAAGGAGCCGGAGCTTGTGGCAGAGGTTGAGCGGTACCGGCTAGATATAGTCGGACTCACCTCGACACATTGCATTGGCTCTGGAACCCGAGACCTGGAGAGGGGTTGGACACTCTACTTTGCTGGAGTTGCTCCGGGTGAGAGGCGGAGGGCTGGGGTTGGCTTTTTGTTAGCCCCGAGACTCTCTGCCTGTGTGTTGGGGTTTACCCCGGGGGACAAGAGGGTAGCTTCCTTGCGCCTTCGGGTCGGGGAACGGGTCCTGACTGTTGTTTGTGCTTATGGGCCAAATATCAGTTCAGAGTACCCACCCTTTTTGGAGTCCCTGGGACGAGTGCTAGATAGTGCTCCATCAGGGGACTCCATTGTCCTGCTGGGGGACTTCAATGCTCACGTGGGCAATGACAGCTTGACCTGGAGGGGTGTGATTGGGAGGAACGGCCCACCTGATCAGAACTCGAGCGGTGTTTTGTTATTGGACTTCTGTGCAAGCCGCAGTTTGGCCATAACGAACACCATGTTCGAACATAAGGATGCCCACCGGTACACTTGGTACCAGGGCAGCCTAGGTCACAGGTCGATGATAGATTTTGTAGTCGTATCATCTGACCTGCGGCCGTATGTTTTGGACACCCGAGTGAAGAGAGGGGCGGAGCTGTCAACTGATCACCACCTGGTGGTGAGTTGGATCAGATGGCAAGGGAACATGCCGCGTAGACCTGGCAGACCCAAACGCATAGTGAGGGTCTGCTGGGAACGCCTGGCAGAAGAACCTGTCAAGACGGTCTTCAACTCCCACCTCCGGCAGAGCTTTGACCACGTCCCGAGAGCAGTGGGGGACATTGAGTCCGAGTGGGCCTTGTTCCACTCTGCGATTGTCGAGGCGGCTGTTGCTAGCTGTGGTCGTAAGGTGGCCGGTGCCAGTCGTGGTGGCAACCCCCGTACCCGCTGGTGGACACCAGAGGTTCGGGGAGCCGTCAGGCTGAAGAAGGAGGCCTACAGGGCGTGGCTGGTCTGTGGGTCTCCGGAGGCAGCAGACAGGTACCGGATAGCCAAGCGGGGTGCAGCAGTGGCAGTTGCCGAGGCAAAATCTCGGGCGTGGGAGGAGTTTGGTGAGGCCATGGAGAAAGACTATCGATCGGCTCCAAAGAGGTTCTGGCAAACTGTCCGGCGCCTCAGGAGAGGAAGGCAGCAACTCGCTCACACTGTTTACAGTGGGGATGGGGAGCTGCTGACGTCAACTGAGGCTATAGTCGGACGGTGGAAGGAATACTTTGAGGAGCTCCTCAATCCCACCAATGCGCATTCCGAGGAGGAACCAGAGCTGGGAGGCCTGGGGATGGACTGTCCGATCTCGGGGGCAGAAGTTGCTGAGGTAGTCAAACAACTACACAGCGGCGGAGCCCCGGGGGCGGATGAGGTTCGTCCTGGGTATCTCAAGGCTATGGATGTTGTAGGGCTGTCATGGTTGACACGTCTCTACAACATTGCGTGGTCATCGGGGGCAGTTCCTAGGGAGTGGCAGACCGGGGTGGTGGTCCCCATCTTTAAGAAGGGTGACCTGAGGGTGTGTTCCAACTATAGGGGGATCACACTCCTCAGCCTCCCTGGAAAGGTCTACGCCAAGGTACTGGAGAGGAGGGTCCGATCGATAGTTGAATCTCAGATAGAGGAGGAGCAATGTGGTTTTCGTCCTGGCCGTGGAACTGTGGACCAGCTCTATACCCTTGCAAGGGTGATGGAGGGGGCATGGGAGTTTGCCCAACCAATCCACATGTGCTTTGTGGATTTGGAGAAGGCTTATGACCGTGTCCCCAGGGGCACCCTGTGGGGGACGCTCCAGGAGTATGGGGTGGGTGGCTTTCTGTTAAGGGCCATTCAGTCCCTTTACCAGAGGAGCGTGAGTTTGGTCCGCATAGCCGGTAGTAAGTCGGACCTGTTCCCAGTGAGGGTTGGACTCCGCCAGGGCTGCCCTTTGTCACCGGTTCTGTTCATCACTTTTATGGACAGAATTTCTAGACGCAGCCGTGGTGTGGAGTGTGTCGAGTTTGGTGGCAGGAGAATCTCGTCTCTGCTTTTTGCGGATGATGTGGTCCTCCTAGCTTCATCCAGCTCTGACCTTCAGCTCTTGCTGGGTAGGTTCGCGGCCGAATGTGAAGCGGCTGGGATGAGGATCAGCACCTCCAAATCTGAGACCATGGTTCTCGACCGGAAAAGGGTGGCTTGCCAACTCCGGGTCGGGGGAGAGGTCCTACCTCAAGTGGAGGAGTTTAAGTATCTCGGGGTCTTGTTCACGAGTGAGGGTAGGAGGGATCGGGAGATCGACAGGCGGATTGGTTCGGCGTCTGCAGTGATGCGGACGCTGAGCCGATCTGTCGTGGGGAAGAGGGAGCTGAGCCAGAAAGCCAGGCTCTCGATTTACCGGTCGATCTACGTCCCAATCCTCACCTATGGTCATGAGCTTTGGGTAATGACCGAAAGAACGAGATCGCGGATACAAGCGGCCGAAATGAGTTTCCTCCGTAGGGTGGCCGGGCTCAGCCTTAGAGATAGGGTGAGGAGCTCGGACATTCGGGAGGGACTCGGAGTAGAACCGCTGCTCCTCCGGATCGAAAGGAGCCAGTTGAGGTGGTTTGGGCATCTGGTCAGGATGCCACCTGGACGCCTCCCCGGGGAGGTGTTTCAGGCATGTCCTGCCGGCAGAAGGCCCCCGGGTCGACCCAGGACACGTTGGAGAAGTTACATCTCCAATCTGGTCCGGGAACGCCTTGGGGTCCTGCCGGAGGAGCTGGTGGACAAGGCCGGGGAGAGGACGGCCTGGAGCTCCCTAGTTGGGATGCTGCCCCCGCGACCCGGACCCGGATAAGCGGAGGAAGACGACGACGACGACGAGGTCGGTCGCAAGATTCGCCGCCAGTCTTCAACGGCGTCTGCCGTAGAACAACTACAGCGAGAAATGAACAGGCTCGTACGAGAACTACAAGTGGAGCGCGATCGGACGCGAGCGCTGTCCGCGCGTCCACTGTGTACGTGTTCGTCTCCACGAGACGGTGCGTCTGGGGATCGTTCCGATGAACGTTTACGCGAGAATAAACGATCGCTAGCCGATCTCGACTTTTATTACACAGAACTAGAAGCAACGAGGCTCGCGTTAGAGGAAGCGCGCGTAGAACGCGAGACTCTCAGAGTGGAACTGGCTACAGTTAAAAGCGGTCGTGTCACTGTAACGGATGAGCCAGAAACCGCAGCTAAGGACCCAACGCATTTAGACTGGGTCGGTAGAGCCAGTCCAGGATACAACGAATTCCACGTGAAGGGCACGCAGACGGGCGCTCTGTATCGAGTGGTTCCTTCAAAATGGTACTACGAACTTTATTGCAATCGCGTAACGCTAGAAGCTCGCCGTGAAACCGGTTGGCTTTTGTGTAGGGCACGTTCAAGAGTTTCATGTAATCGACCACCCAGTCCAACTTACTGCCGGAGTTACCGTGCAAGTCAGTCACAATTTTGATAAACAAGTCCATGACAATCATGTTGTGATGACCGCGTGATTTCACCCTCCTCATCGAATCCAACGCCCTAGTGATGCCCTGCACCCTATACCACCTATGATCACGTACTGATTTGGTGCACATACAACCCGTGCTCTTAGTGAATTCAACGGCTGGGTCGCCTAAAGTTTTCACCTGACTCGCCATGACCACGAGTTTCGGCACGAGACCATGGCTTTGCGTGTAAAGCGGTATAGTACTAATAGACAATCAGTAGATTCAAGTCTCGAGGTTTGGTGGGTTTTAGTAGACGTGCGCAACGATGATGAATCGCAACAGAATGTCTGCGGTGAACATACAATCCCTGGTGTCAAAAGGCTATATAAATACAAAGCACATTTGGGTGACCTGAACGTGTCCCCGTATCAACAGTAGACATTAAAAGCATTACCCTCGAGCCACTTATTAATGAATCCCAGTTTATATGTCTACAGTGGATAATGCGCCCTACACATTTTTTTGGGGGGTGTACGTAATTTAAACCCCTTGATCTTCCTGTACAGTATGTCTTCGGCGTCTTACGATGCAATCCATGTGATGGACAGAACTTTCACCGATCATGAAAACTAGTCTCTTAAACACGTTGTTATTACATCGACTGATAAGGGGGTGGCGCTGACGTTAAGTGAAATGAGCCCGCAAAATCCCATGCGTTTGCACCATCACACAAATGCAATATTGGCACTGATGGCAACTTATGTCGATCCAACGTGCCCATCCAACATCGAGTATCCACAGATACATATGCAGCACGCGTGACCAAAAATACATCGGGGAGACATCACAGCGTTTACTAAGTGTCCCTGGGTATCTTCTGGGTGATGGGCTACGGTCACCTTTCAGCCTCTGATGCGCACTTGGTTGTCCACTTGGATGTGAAACACGCCCTTTGTGTCGCAGGAGACGTGAGGTTATTGTAAAGTGCTTTGTGGGCGGCTAAGGTCTGAATGTCGCAGACGGGTTTGAATGAACACACGAGGTCAAATAGTCATGTAACATCGAATGCAATCTGGCGACTTTGCATGCGGTCGCAGAATTCACAAGGACCCTGTCAAATGTTTGTCTCTTTACTGGTGTTTTGGTTTGTGTGCAAATAAAGATACTCGCCATGAAAACAACTTCTGTGTCTGTAATGTTTCTGTGTTAACCAAACTAGACCGACCCGTCCATATGCTGTCGTCAATTATACTTGAGGTCATATCCTGTGAGTGGACCCACGGCACAATGTCTGCCGTGAGATCGCGCAAGTTCTGCAGAACGAGGTCGGTCGCAAGACTCGCCGCCAGTCTTCAATGGCGTCTGCCGTAGAACAACTAAAGCGAGAAATGAACAGGCTCGTACGAGAACTACAAGTGGAGCGCGATCGGACGCGAGCGCTGTCCGCGCGTCCACTGTGTACGTGTTCGTCTACACGAGACGGTGCGTCTGGGGATCGTTCCGATGAACGTTTACGTGAGAATAAACGATCGCTAGCCGATCTCGACTTTTATTAGACAGAACTAGAAGCAACGAGGCTCGCGTTAGAGGAAGCGCGCGTAGAACGCGAGACTCTCAGAGTGGAACTGGCTACAGTTAAAAGCGGCCGTGTCACTGTAATGGATGAGCCAGAAACCGCAGCTAAGGACCCAACGCATTTAGACTGGATCAGTAGAGCCAGTCAAGGATACAACGAATTCCACGTGAAGGGCATGCAGACGGGCGCTCTGTATCGAGTGGTTCCTTCAAAATGGTACTACGAACTTTATTGCATTCGCGTAACGCTAGAAGCTCGCCGTGAAACCGGTTGGCTTTTGTGTAGGGCACGTTCAAGAGTTTCATGTAATCGACCACCCAGTCCAACTTACTGCCGGAGTTACCGTGCAAGTCGGTCACAATTTTAATAAACAAGTCCATGACAATCATGTTGTGGTGACCGCGCGATTTCACTGTCCTAATCGACTCCAACGCCCTAGTGATGCCCTGCACCTTATACCACCTATGATCACGTACTGATTTGGTGCACAAACAACCCGTGCTCTTAGTGAATTCAACGGCTGGGTCGCCTAACGTTTTCACCTGACTCGCCATGACCACGAGTTTCGTCACGAGACCATGGCTTTGCGTGTAAAGCGGTATAGTACTAATAGACAATCAGTAGATTCAAGTCTCGAGGTTTGGTGGGTTTTAGTAGACGTGCGCAACGATGATGAATCGCAACAGAATGTCTGCGGTGAACATACAATCCCTGGTGTCAAAAGGCTATATAAATACAAAGCACATTTGGGTGACCTGAACGTGTCCCCGTATCAACAGTAGAAATTAAAAGCATTACCCTCGAGCCACTTATTAATGAATCCCAGTTTATATGTCTACAGTGGATAATGCGCCCTACACATTTTTTGGGGGGGGGGGGGGGGGGGGTTTGGGGGGGGGGGTACGTAAATTAAACCCCTTGATCTTCCTGTACAGTATGTCTTCGGCGTCTTACGATGCAATCCATGTGATGGACAGAACTTTCACCGATCATGAAAAACAGTCTCTTAAACACGTCGTTATTACATCGACTGATAAGGGGGTGGCGCTGACGTTAAGTGAAATGAGCCCGAAAAATCCCATGCGTTTGCATTTGAGTCATCACCATCACACAAATGCAATGTCGGCACTGATGGCAACTTACGTCGATCCAACGTGCCCATCCAACATCGAGTATCCACAGATACATATGCAGCACGCGTGAACAAAAGTACATCTGGGAGACATCACAGCGTTTACTAAGTGTCCCTGGGTATCTTCTGGGTGATGGGCTACGGTCACCTTTCAGCCTCTGATGCGCACGTGGTTGTCCACTTGGATGTGAAACACGCCCTTTGTGTCGCAGGAGACGTGAGGTTATTGTAAAGTGCTTTGTGGGCGGCTAAGGTCTGAATGTCGCAGACGGGTTTGAATGAACACACGAGGTCAAATAGTCATGTAACATCGAATGCAAGCTGGCCACTTTGCATGCGGTCGCAGAATTCACAAGGACCCTGTCAAATGTTTGTCTCTTTACTGGTGTTTTGGTTTGTGTGCAAATAAAGATACTCGCCATGAAAACAACTTGTGAGTCTGTAATGTTTCTGTGTTAACCAAACTAGACCGTCCCGTCCATATGCTGTCGTCAATTATACTTGAGGTCATATTCTGTGAGTGGACCCACGGCACAATGTCTGCCGTGAGATTGCGCAAGTTATGCAGAACGAGGTCGGTCGCAAGACTCGCCGCAAGTCTTCAACGGCGTCTGCCGTAGAACAACTAAAGCGAGAAATGAACAGGCTCGTACGAGAACTACAAGTGGAGCGCGATCGGACGCAAGCGCTGTCCGCACGTCCACAGTGTACGTGTTCGTCTCCACGAGACGGTGCATCTGGGGATCGTTCCGATGAACGTTTACGCGAGAATAAACGATCGCTAGCCGATCTCGACTTTTATTAGACAGAACTAGAAGCAACGAGGCTCGCGTTAGAGGAAGCGCGCGTAGAACGCGAGACTCTCAGAGTGGAACTGGCTACAGTTAAAAGCGGCCGTGGCACTGTAACGGATGAGCCAGAAACCGCAGCTAAGGACCCAACGCATTTAGACTGGGTCGGTAGAGCCAGTCAAGGATACATCGAATTCCACGTGAAGGGCACGCAGACGGGTGCTCTGTATCGAGTGGTTCCTTCAAAATGGTACTACGAACTTTATTGCATTCGCGTAATGCTAGAAGCTCGCCGTGAAACCGGTTGGCTTTTCTGTAGGGCACGTTCAAGAGTTTCATGTAATCGACCACCCAGTCCAACTTCCTGCCGGAGTTACCGTGCAAGTCGGTCACAATTTTGATAAACAAGTCCATGACAATCATGTTGTGATGACCGCGTGATTTCACCCTCCTCATCGAATCCAATGCCCTAGTGATGCCCTGCACCCTATACCACCTATGATCACGTGCTGATTTGGTGCACAAACAACCCGTGCTCTTAGTGAATTCAACGGCTGGGTCGCCTAACGTTTTCACCTGACTCGCCATGACCACGAGTTTCGTCACGAGACCATGGCTTTGCGTGTAAAGCGGTATACTACTAATAGACAACCAGTAGATTCAAGTCTCGAGGTTTGGTGGGTTTTAGTAGACGTGCGCAACGATGATGAATCGCAAAAGAATGTCTGCGGTGAACATACAATCCCTGGTGTCAAAAGGCTATATAAATACAAAGCACGTTTGGGTGACCTGAACGTGTTCCCGTATCAACAGTAGACATTAAAAGCATTACCCTCAAGGCCACTTATTAATGAATCCCAGTTTATATGTCTACAGTGGATAATGCGCCCTACACATTTTTTTTGGGGGGGGGGGGGGGGGGGGTTACATAATTTAAATCCCTTGATATTCCTGTCTTCGGCGTCTTACGATGCAATCCATGTGATGGACAGAACTTTCACCGATCATGAAAAACAGTCTCTTAAACACGTTTTTATTACATCGACTGATAAGGGGGTGGCGCTGACGTTAAGTGAAATGAGCCCGCAAAATCCCATGCGTTTGCAATTGAGTCATCACCATCACACAAATGCAATATTGGCACTGATGGCAACTTACGTCGATCCAACGTGCCCATCCAACATTTAGTATCCACAGATACATATGCAGCACGCATGAACAAAAGTACATCGGGGAGACATCAAAGCGTTTACTAAGTGTCCCTGGGTATCTTCTGGGTGATGGGCTACGGTCAGCCTCTGATGCGCACGTGGTTGTCCACTTGGATATGAAACACTCCCTTTGTGTCGCAGGAGACGTGAGGTTATTGTAAAGTGCTTTGTGGGCGGTTAAGGTCTGAATGTCGCAGACGGGTTTGAATGAACACACAAGGTCAAATAGTCATGTAACATCGAATGCAAGCTGGCCACTTTGCATGCGGTCGCAGAATTCACAAGGACCCTGTCAAATGTTTGTCTCTTTACTGGTGTTTTGGTTTGTGTGCAAATAAAGATACTCGCCATAAAAACAACTTGTGAGTCTGTAATGTTTCTGTGTTAACCAAACTAGACCGTCCCGTCCATATGCTGTCGTCAATTATACTTGAGGTCATATTCTGTGAGTGGACCCACGGCACAATGTGTGCCGTGAGATCACGCAAGTTCTGCAGAACGAGGTCGGTCGCAAGATTCGCCGCCAGTCTTCAACGGCGTCTGCCGTAGAACAACTAAAGCGAGAAATGAACAGGCTCGTACGAGAACTACAAGTGGAGCGCGATCGGACGCGAGCGCTGTCCGCGCGTCCACTGTGTACGTGTTCGTCTCCACGAGACGGTGCGTCTGGGGATCGTTCCGATGAACGTTTACGCGAGAATAAACGATCGCTAGCCGATCTCGAATTTTATTACACAGAGCTAGAAGCAACGAGGCTCGCGTTAGAGGAAGCGCGTGTAGAACGCGAGACTCTCAGAGTGGAACTGGCTACAGTTAAAAGCGGCCGTGTCACTGCAACGGATGAGCCAGAAACCGCAGCTAAGGACCCAACGCATTTAGACTGGGTCGGTAGAGCCAGTCAAGGATACAACGAATTCCACGTGAAGGGCACGCAGACGGGCGCTCTGTATTGAGTGGTTCCTTCAAAATGGTACTACGAACTTTATTGCATGCGCGTAACGCTAGAAGCTCGCCGTGAAACCGGTTGGCTTTTGTGTAGGGCACGTTCAAGAGTTTCATGTAATCGACCACCCAGTCCAACTTCCTGCCGGAGTTACCGTGCAAGTCGGTCACAATTTTGATAAACAAGTCCATGACAATCATGTTGTGATGACCGCGCGATTTCACCCTCCTCATCGAATCCAACGCCCTAGTGATGCCCTGCACCTTATACCACCTATGATCACGTACTGATTTGGTGCACAAACAACCCGTGCTCTTAGTGAATTCAACGGCTGGGTCGCCTAACGTTTTCACCTGACTCGCCATGACCACGAGTTTCGTCACGAGACCATGGCTTTGCGTGTAAAGCGGTATACTACTAATGGACAATCAGTAGATTCAAGTCTCGAGGTTTGGTGGGTTTTAGTAGACGTGCGCAACGATGATGATCGCAACAGAATGTCTGCGGTGAACATACAATCCCTGGTGTCAAAAGGCTATATAAATACAAAGCACGTTTGGGTGACCTGAACGTGTTCCCGTATCAACAGTAGACATTAAAAGCATTACCCTCAAGGCCACTTATTAATGAATCCCAGTTTATATGTCTACAGTGGATAATGCGCCCTACACATTTTTTTTGGGGGGGGGGGGGGGGGGGGTTACATAATTTAAATCCCTTGATATTCCTGTCTTCGGCGTCTTACGATGCAATCCATGTGATGGACAGAACTTTCACCGATCATGAAAAACAGTCTCTTAAACACGTTTTTATTACATCGACTGATAAGGGGGTGGCGCTGACGTTAAGTGAAATGAGCCCGCAAAATCCCATGCGTTTGCATTTGAGTCATCACCATCACACAAATGAAATATTGGCACTGATGGCAACTTACGTCGATCCAACGTGCCCATCCAACATTGAGTATCCACAGATACATATGCAGCACGCATGAACAAAAGTACATCGGGGAGACATCACAGCATTTACTAAGTGTCCCTGGGTATCTTCTGGGTGATGGGCTACGGTCAGCCTCTGATGCGCACGTGGTTGTCCACTTGGATGTGAAACACGCCCTTTGTGTCGCAGGAGACGTGAGGTTATTGTAAAGTGCTTTGTGGGCGGCTAAGGTCTGAATGTCGCAGACGGGTTTGAATGAACACACGGGGTCAAATAGTCATGTAACATCGAATGCAAGCTGGCCACTTTGCATGCGGTCGCAGAATTCACAAGGACCCTGTCAAATGTTTGTCTCTTTACTGGTGTTTTGGTTTGTGTACAAATAAAGATACTCGCCATGAAAACAACTTGTGTGTCTGTAATGTTTCTGTGTTAACCAAACTAGACCGTCCCGTCCATATGCTGTCGTCAATTATACTTGAGGTCATATTCTGTGAGTGGACCCACGGCACAATGTCTGCCGTGAGATCGCGCAAGTTATGCAGAACGAGGTCGGTCGCAAGACTCGCCCGCCTTTCTTCAACGGCGTCTGCCGTAGAACAACTAAAGCAAGAAATGAACAGGCTCGTACGAGAACTACAAGTGGAGCGCGATCAGACGCGAGCGCTGTCCGCGCATCCACTGTGTACGTGTTCGTGTCCACGAGACGGTGCGTCTGGGGATCGTTCTGATGAACGTTTACGCGAGAATAAACGATCGCTAGCCGATCTCGACTTTTATTAGACAGAACTAGAAGCAACGAGGCTCGCGTTAGAGGAAGCGCGCGTAGAACGCGAGACTCTCAGAGTGGAACTGGCTACAGTTAAAAGCGGCCGTGTCACTGTAACGGATGAGCCAGAAACCGCAGCTAAGGACCCAACGCATTTAGACTGGGTCGGTAGAGCCAGTCAAGGATACAACGAATTCCACGTGAAGGGCACGCAGACGGGCGCTCTGTATCGAGTGGTTCCTTCAAAATGGTACTACAAACTTTATTGCATTCATGTAACGCTAGAAGCTGACCGTGAAACCGGTTGGCTGTTGTGTAGGGCACGTTCAAAATTTTCATGTAATCGACCACCCAGTCCAACTTACTGCCGGAGTTACCGTGCAAGTCGGTCACAATTTTGATAAACAAGTCCATGACAATCATGTTGTAATGACTGCGCGATTTCACCCTCCTCATCGAATCCAACGCCCTAGTGATGCCCTGCACCTTATACCACCTATGATCACGTACTGATTTGGTGCACAAACAACCCGTGCTCTTAGTGAATTCAACGGCTGGGTCGCCTAACGTTTTCACCTGACTCGCCATGACCACGAGTTTCGTCACGAGACCATGGCTTTGCGTGTAAAGCGGTATACTACTAATAGACAATCAGTAGATTCAAGTCTCGAGGTTTGGTGGGTATTAGTAGACATGCGCAACGATGATGATCGCAACAGAATGTCTGCGGTGAACATACAATTCCTGGTGTCAAAAGGCTATATAAATACAAAGCACGTTTGGGTGACCTGAACGTGTCCCCGTATCAACAGTAGACATTAAAAGCATTACCCTCGAGCCACTTATTAATGAATCTCAGTTTATATGTCTACAGTGGATAATGCGCCCTACAAATTTTTGTGTGTGTGTGTGTGTCTGTGTGTGTGTGTGTGTGTGTGGGGGGGGGGGTACGTAATTTAAACCCCTTGATCTTCCTGTACAGTATGTCTTCGGCGTTTTACGATGCAATCCATGTGATGGACAGAACTTTCACCGATCATGAAAAACAGTCTCTTAAACACGTTGTTATTACATGGACTGATAAGGGGGTGGCGCTGACGTTAAGTGAAATGAGCCCGCAAACTCCCATGCGTTTGCACCATCACACAAATGCAATATTGGCACTGATGGCAACTTATGTCGATCCAACGTGCCCATCCAACATCTAGTATCCACAGATACATATGCAGCACGCGTGAACAAAAGTACATCAGGGAGACATCACAGCGTTTACTAAGTGTCCCTGGGTATCTTCTAGGTGATGGGCTATGGTCACCTTTCAGCCTCTGATGCGCACGTGATTGTCCACTTGGATGTGAAACACGCCCTTTGTGTCGAAAGAGACGTGAGGTTATTGTAAAGTGCTTTGTGGGCGGTTAAGGTCTGAATGTCGCAGACGGGTTTGAATGTACACACGAGGTCAAATAGTCATGTAACATCGAATGCAAGCTGGCCACTTTGCATGCGGTCGCAGAATTCACAAGGACCCTGTCAAATGTTTGTCTCTTTACTGGTGTTTTGGTTTGTGTGCAAATAAAGATACTCGCCATGAAAAAAACTTGAGTGTCTGTAATGTTTCTGTGTTAACCAAACTAGACCGTTCCGTCCATATGCTGTCGTCACTTATACTTGAGGTCATATTCTGTGAGTGGACCCACGGCACAATGTCTGCCGTGAGATCGCGCAAGTTATGCAGAACGAGGTCGGTCGCAAGACTCGCCGCCAGTCTTCAACGGCGTTTGCCGTAGAACAACTAAAGCGAGAAATGAACAGGCTCGTACGAGAACTACAAGTGGAGCGCGATCGGACGCGAGCGCTGTCCGCGCGTCCACTGTGTACGTGTTCGTCTCCACGAGACGGTGCATCTGGGGATCGTTCCGATAAACGTTTCTGCGAGAATAAACGATCGCTAGCCGATCTCGACTTTTATTAGACAGAACTAGAAGCAACGAGGCTCGCGTTAGAGGAAGCGCGCGTAGAACGCGAGTTTCTCAGAGTGGAACTGGCTACATTTAAAAGTGGCCATGTCACTGTAACGGATGAGCCAGAAACCGCAGCTAAGGACCCAATGCATTTAGACTGGGTCGGTAGAGCCAGTCAAGGATACAACGAATTCCACGTGAAGGGCACGCAGACGGGCGCTCTGTATCGAGTGGTTCCTTCAAAATGGTACTACGAACTTTATTGCATTCGCGTAACGCTAGAAGCTCGCCGTGAAACCGGTTGGCTTTTGTGTAGGGCACGTTCAAGTGTTTCATGTAATCGACCACATGGTCGTACTTACTGCCCGAGATACCGTGCAGGTCGGTCACAATTTTGATAAACAAGTCCATGACAATCATGTTGCGATGACCGCGCAATTTCACCCTCCTCATCGAATCCAACGCCCTAGTGATGCCCTGCACCTTATACCACCTATGATCACGTACTGATTTGGTGCACATACAACCCGTGCTCTTAGTGAATTCAACGGCTGGGTCGCCCAACGTTTTCACCTGACTCGCCATGACCACGAGTTTCGTCATGAGACCATGGCTTTGCGTGTAAAGTGGTATACTACTAATAGACAATCAGTAGATTCAAGTCTCGAGGTTTGGTGGGTTTTAGTAGACGTGTGCAACGATGATGAATTGCAACAGAATGTCTGCGGTGAACATACAATCCCTGGTGTCAAAAGGCTATATAAATACAAAGCACATTTGGGTGACCTGAACGTGTCCCCGTATCAACAGTAGACATTAAAAGCATTACCCTCGAGCCACTTATTAATGAATCCCAGTTTATATGTCTACAGTGGATAATGCGCCCTACACATTTTTTGGGGGGGGGGGGGGGGGGGAGTGTGTACGTAATTTAAACCCCTTGATCTTCCTGTACAGTATGTCTTCGGCGTCTTACGATGCAATCCATGTGATGGACAGAGCTTTCACCGATCATGAAAAACAGTCTCTTAAACATGTTGTTATTACATCGACTGATAAGGGAGTGGCGCTGACGTTAAGTGAAATGAGCCCGCAAAATCCCATGCGTTTGCATTTGAGTCATCACATCTCACAAATGCAATATTGGCACTGACGGCAACTTACGTCGATCCAACGTGCCCATCCAATATTGAGTATCCACAGATACATATGCAGCACGCGTGAACAAAAGTACATCGAGGAGACATCACAGCGTTTACTAAGTGTCCCTGGGTATCTTCTGGGTGATGGGCTACGGTCACCTTTCAGCCTCTGATGCGCACGTGGTTGTCCACTTGGATGTGAAACACGCCCTTTGTGTCGAAAGAGACGTGAGGTTATTGTAAAGTGCTTTGTGGGCGGTTAAGGTCTGAATGTCGCAGACGGGTTTGAATGTACACACGAGGTCAAATAGTCATGTAACATCGAATGCAAGCTGGCCACTTTGCATGCGGTCGCAGAATTCACAAGGACCCTGTCAAATGTTTGTCTCTTTACTGGTGTTTTGGTTTGTGTGCAAATAAAGATACTCGCCATGAAAAAAACTTGAGTGTCTGTAATGTTTCTGTGTTAACCAAACTAGACCGTTCCGTCCATATGCTGTCGTCACTTATACTTGAGGTCATATTCTGTGAGTGGACCCACGGCACAATGTCTGCCGTGAGATTGCGCAAGTTATGCAGAACGAGGTCGGTCGCAAGACTCGCCGCCAGTCTTCAACGGCGTCTGCCGTAGAACAACTAAAGCGAGAAATGAACAGGCTCGTACGAGAACTACAAGTGGAGCGCGATCGGACGCGAGCGCTGTCCGCGCGTCCACTGTGTACGTGTTCGTCTCCACGAGACGGTGCATCTGGGGATCGTTCCGATGAACGTTTCTGCGAGAATAAACGATCGCTAGCCGATCTCGACTTTTATTAGACAGAACTAGAAGCAACGAGGCTCGCGTTAGAGGAAGCGCGCGTAGAACGCGAGTTTCTCAGAGTGGAACTGGCTACATTTAAAAGCGGCCATGTCACTGTAACGGATGAGCCAGAAACCGCAGCTAAGGACCCAATGCATTTAGACTGGGTCGGTAGAGCCAGTCAAGGATACAACGAATTCCACGTGAAGGGCACGCAGACGGGCGCTCTGTATCGAGTGGTTCCTTCAAAATGGTACTACGAACTTTATTGCATTCGCGTAACGCTAGAAGTTTGCCGTTAAACCGGTTGGCTTTTTTGTAGGGCACACTCAGTTTCATGTAATCGACCACCCAATCCAACTTACTGCAGGAGTTACCGTGCAAGTCGGTCACAATTTTGATAAACAAGTCCATGACAATCATGTTGTGATGACCGCGCGATTTCACCCTCCTCATCGAATTCAACGCCCTAGTGATGCCCTGCACCTTATACCACCTATGACCACATACTGATTTGGTGCACAAACAACCCGTGCTCTTAGTGAATTTAACGGCTGGGTCGCCTAACGTTTTCACCTGACTCGCCATGACCACGAGTTTCGTCACGAGACCATGGCTTTGCGTGGAAAGCGGTATACTACTAATAGACAATCAGTAGATTCAAGTCTCGAGGTTTGGTGGGTTTTAGTAGACGTGCGCAACGATGATGAATCGCAACAGAATGTCTGCGGTGAACATACAATCCCTGGTGTCAAAAGGCTATATAAATACAAATCAGGTTTGAGTGACCTGAACGTGTCCCCGTATCAACAGTAGACATTAAAAGCATTACCCTCGAGCCACTTATTAATGAATCCCAGTTTATATGTCTACAGTGGATAATGCGCCCTACACATTTTTTGGGGGGGTGTACGTAATTTAAACCCCTTGATCTTCCTGTACAGTATGTCTTCGGCGTCTTACGATGCAATCCATGTGATGGACAGAACTTCCACCGATCATGAAAAACAGTCTCTTAAACACGTTTTTATTACATCGACTGATAAGGGGGTGGCGCTGACGTTAAGTGAAATGAGCCCGCAAAATCCCATGCGTTTGCAATTGAGTCATCACCATCACACAAATGTAATATTGGCACTGATGGCAACTTACGTCGATCCAACGTGCCCATCCAACATTTAGTATCCACAGATACATATGCAGCACGCATGAACAAAAGTACATCGGGGAGACATCACAGCGTTCACTAAGTTTCCCTGGGTATCTTCTGGGTGATGGGCTACGGTCACCTTTCAGCCTCTGATGCACATGTGGTTGTCCACTTGGATGTGAAACACGCCCTTTGTGTCGCAGGAGACGTGAGGTTATTGTAAAGTGCTTTGTGGGCGGCTACGGTCTGAATGTCGCAGACGGGTTTGAATGAACACACAAGGTCAAATAGACATGTCAAATCGAATGCAAGCTGGCCACTTTGCATGCGGTCGCAGAATTCACAAGGACCCTGTCAAATGTTTGTCTCTTCACTGGTGTTTTGGTTTGTTTGCAAATAAAGATACTCACCATGAAAACAACTTGTGTGTCTGTAATGTTTCTGTGTTAAATAAACTAGACCGTCCCGTCCATATGCTGTTGTCAATTATACTTGAGGTCATATTCTGTGAGTGGACCCATGGCACAATGTCTGCCGTGAGATCGCGCAAGTTATGCAGAACGAGGTCGGTCGCAAGACTCGCCGCCAGTCTTCAACGGCGTCTGCCGTAGAACAACTAAAGCGAGAAATGAACAGGCTCGTACAAGAACTACAAGTGGAGCGCGATCGGACGCGAGGGCTGTCCGCGCGTCCACTGTGTACGTGTTCGTCTCCACGAGACGGTGCGTCTGGGGATCGTTCCGATGAACGTTTACGCGAGAATAAACGATCGCTTACCAATCTCGACTTTTATTAGACAGAACTAGAAGCAACGAGGCTCGCGTTAGAGGAAGCGCGCGTAGAACGCGAGACTCTCAGAGTGGAACTGGCTACAGTTAAAAGTGGCCGTGTCACTGTAACGGATGAGCCAGAAACCTCAGCTAAGGACCCAACGCATTTAGACTGGGTCGGTAGAGCCAGTCAAGGATACAATGAATTCCACGTGAAGGGCACTCAGACGGGCACTCTGTATCGAGTGGTTCCTTCAAAATGGTACTACGAACTTTATTGCATTCTTATAACGCTAGAAGCTCGCCGTGAAACCGGTTGGCTTTTGTGTAGGGCACGTTCAAGAGTTTCATGTAATCGACCACCCAGTCCAACTTACTGCCGGAGTTACCGTGCAAGTCGGTCACAATTTTGATAAACAAGTCCATGACAATCATGTTGTGATGACCGCGTGATTTCACCCTCCTCATCGAATCCAATGCCCTAGTGATGCCCTGCACCCTATACCACCTATGATCACGTACTGGTTTGGTGCACAAACAACCCGTGCTCTTAGTGAATTCAACGGCTGGGTCGCCCAACGTTTTCACCTGACTCGCCATGACCACGAGTTTCGTCACGAGACCATGGCTTTGCGTGGAAAGCGGTATACTACTAATAGACAATTAGTAGATTCAAGTCTCGAGGTTTGGTGGGTTTTAGTAGACGTGCGCAACGATGATGAATCGCAACAGAATGTCTGTGGTGAACATACAATCCCTGGTGTCAAAAGGCTATATAAATACAAAGCACGTTTGGGTGACCTGAACGTGTTCCCGTATCAACAGTAGACATTAAAAGCATTACCCTCGAGCCACTTATTAATGAATCCCAGTTTATATGTCTACAGTGGATAATGCACCCTACAAATTTTTGTGTGTGTGTGTGTGTGTGGGGGGGGGGGGGGGGGGGAGTGTGTACGTAATTTAAACCCCTTGATCTTCCTGTACAGTATGTCTTCGGCGTCTTACGATGCAATCCATGTGATAGACAGAACTTTCACCGATCATGAAAAACAGTCTCTTAAACACGTTGTTATTACATCGACTGATAAGGGGGTGGCGCTGACGTTAAGTGAAATAAGCCCACAAAATCCCATGCGTTTGCACCATCACACAAATGCAATATTGGCACTGATGGCAACTTATGTCCATCCAACGTGCCCATCCAACATCGTGTATCCACAGATACATATGCAGCACGCGTGAACAAAAGTACATCGGGGAGACATCACAGCGTTTACTAAGTGTCCCTGGGTATCTTCTGGGTGATGGGCTACGGTCACCTTTCAGCCTCTGATGCGCACGTGGTTGTCCACTTGGATGTGAAACACGCCCTTTGTGTCGCAGGAGACGTGAGGTTATTGTAAAGTTCTTTGTGGGCGGCTATGGTCTGAATGTCGCAGACGGGTTTGAATGAACACACGAGGTCAAATAGTCATGTAACATCGAACGCAAGCTGGCCACTTTGCATGCGGTCGCAGAATTCACAAGGACCCTGTCAAATGTTTGTCTCTTTACTGGTGTTTTGGTTTGTGTGCAAATAAAGATACTCGCCATGAAAACAACTTGTGTGTCTGTAATGTTTCTGTGTTAAATAAACTAGACCGTCCCATCCATATGCTGTTGTCAATTATACTTGAGGTCATATTCTGTGAGTGGACCCACGGCACAATGTCTGCCGTGAGATCGCGCAAGTTATGCAGAACGAGGTCGGTCGCAAGACTCGCCGCCAGTCTTCAACGGAGTCTGCCGTAGAACAACTAAAGCGAGAAATGAACAGGCTCGTACGAGAACTACAAGTGGAGCGCGATCGGACATTAGCGCTGTCCGCGCGTCCACTGTGTACGTGTTCGTCTCCACGAGACGGTGCGTCTGGGGATCGTTCCGATGAACGTTTACGCGAGAATAAACGATCGCTAGCCAATCTCGACTTTTATTAGACAGAACTAGAAGCAACGAGGCTCGCGTTAGAGGAAGCGCGCGTAGAACGCGAGACTCTCAGAGTGGAACTGGCTACAGTTAAAAGTGGCCGTGTCACAGTAACGGATGAGCCAGAAACCGCAGCTAAGGACCCAACGCATTTAGACTGGGTCGGTAGAGCCAGTCAAGGATACAATGAATTCCACGTGAAGGGCACGCAGACGGGCGCTCTGTATCGAGTGGTTCCTTCAAAATGGTACTACGAACTTTATTGCATTCGCGTAACGCTAGAAGCTCGCCTTGAAACCGGTTGGCTTTTTTGTAGGGCACACTCAGTTTCATGTAATCGACCACCCAGTCCAACTTACTGCCGGAGTTACCGTGCAAGTCGGTCACAATTTTGATAAAAAAGTCCATGAAAATCATGTTGTCATAACCGCGCGATTTCACCCTCCTCATCGAATCCAACGCCATAGTGATGCCCTGCACCCTATACCACCTATGATCACGTACTGATTTGGTGCACAAACAACCCGTGCTCTTAGTGAATTCAACGGCTGGGTCGCCTAACGTTTTCACCTGACTCGCCATGACCATGAGTTTCGTCACGAGACCATGGCTTTGCGTGTAAAGCGGTATACTACTAATAGACAATCAGTAGATTCAAGTCTCGAGGTTTGGTAGACGTGCGCAAAGATGATGAATCGCAACAGAATGTCTGCGGTGAACATACAATCCCTGGTGTCAAAAGGCTATATAAATACAAAGCACGTTTGGGTGACCTGAACGTGTCCCCGTATCAACAGTAGACATTAAAAGCATTACCCTCGAACCACTTATTAATGAATCCCAGTTTATATGTCTACAATGGATAATGCGCCCTACAATTTTTGTGTGTGTGTGTGTGTGTGGGGGGGGGGTGTACGTAATATAAACCCCTTGATCTTCCTGTACAGTATGTCTTCGGCGTCTTACGATGCAATCCATGTGATGGACAGAACTTTCACCGATCATGAAAAACAGTCTCTTAGACACGTTAGTACATCGCCTGATAAGGGGGTGGCGCTGACGTTAAGTGAAATGAGCCCGCAAAATCCCATGCTTTTGCATTTGAGTCATCACAATCACACAAATGCAATATTGGCACTGATGGCAACTTATGTCGATTCAACGTGCCCATCCAACATCGAGTATCCACAGATACATATGCAGCACGCGTGAACAAAAGTACATCGGGGAGACATCACAGCGTTTACTAAGTGTCCCTGGGTATCTTCTGGGTGATGGGCTATGGTCACCTTTCAGCCTCTGATGCGCACGTGATTGTCCACTTGGATGTGAAACACGCCCTTTGTGTCGCAGGAGACGTGAGGTTATTGTAAAGTGCTTTGTGGGCGGTTAAGGTCTGAATGTCGCAGACGGGTTTGAATGAACACACGAGGTCAAATAGTCATGTAACATCGAATGCAAGCTGGCCACTTTGCATGCGGTCGCAGAATTCACAAGGACCCTGTCAGATGTTTGTCTCTTTACTGGTGTTTTGGTTTGTGTGCAAATAAAGATACCCGCCATGAAAACAACTTGTGTGTCTGTAATCTTTCTGTGTTAACCAAACTAGACCGTCCCGTCCATATGCTGTCGTCAATTATACTTGAGGTCATATTCTGTGAGTGGACCCACGGCACAATGTCTGCCGTGAGATCGCGCAAGTTATGCAGAACGAGGTCGGTCGCAAGACTCGCCGCCAGTCTTCAACGGCGTTTGCCGTAGAACAACTAAAGCGAGAAATGAACAGGCTCGTACGAGAACTACAAGTGGAGCGCGATCGGACGCGAGCGCTGTCCGCGCTTCCACTGTGTACGTGTTCGTCTCCACGAGACGGTGCATCTGGGGATCGTTCCGATGAACGTTTACGCGGGAATAAACGATCGCTAGCCGATCTCGACTTTTATTAGACAGAACTAGAAGCAACGAGGCTCGCGTTAGAGGAAGCGCGCGTAGAACGCAAGACTCTCAGAGTGCAACTGGCTACACTTAAAAGTGGCCGTGTCACTGTAACGGATGAGCCAGAAACCGCAGCTAAGGACCCAACGCATTTAGACTGGGTCGGTAGAGCCAGTCAAGGATACAACGAATTCCACGTGAAGGGCACACAGACGGGCACTCTGTATCGAGTGGTTCCTTCAAAATGGTACTATGAACTTTATTGCATTCGCGTAACACTAGAAGCTCGCCGTGAAACCGGTTGGCTTTTGTGTAGGGCACGTTGAAGAGTTTCATGTAATCGACCACCCAGTCAAACTTACTGCCGGAGTTACCGTGCAAGTCAGTCACAATTTTGATAAACAAGTCCATGACAATCATGTTGTGATGACCGCGCAATTTCACCCTCCTCATCGAATCCAAAGCCCTAGTGATGCCCTGCACCCTATACCACCTATGATCACGTACTGATTTGGTGCACAACCAACCCGTGCTCTTAGTGAATTCAACGGCTGGGTCGCCTAACGTTTTCACCTGACTCGCCATGACCACGAGTTTCGTCACGAGACCATGGCTTTGCGTGTAAAGCGGTATACTACTAATAGACAATCAGTAGATTCAAGTCTCGAGGTTTGGTGGGTTTTAGTAGACGTGCGCAACGATGATGAATCGCAACAGAATGTCTGCGGTGAACCTACAATCCCTGGTGTCAAAAGGCTATATATATACAAAGCATGTTTGAGTGACCTGAACGTGTCCCCGTATCAACAGTAGACATTAAAAGCATTACCCTCGAGCCACTTATTAATGAATCCCAGTTTATATGTCTACAGTGGATAATGCGCCCTACACATTTTTTGTGGGGGGGTGCGGGAGGGGGAGTGTGTACGTAATTTAAACCCCTTGATCTTCCTGTACAGTATGTCTTCGGCGTCTTACGATGCAATCCATGTGATGGACAGAACTTTCACCGATCATGAAAAACAGTCTCTTAAACATGTTGTTATTACATCGACTGATAAGGGAGTGGCGGTGACGTTAAGTGAAATGAGCCCGCAAAATCCCATGCGTTTGCATTTGAGTCATCACATCTCACAAATGCAATATTGGCACTGACGGCAACTTACGTCGATCCAACGTGCCCATCCAATATTGAGTATCCACAGATACATATGCAGCACGCGTGAACAAAAGTACATCGAGGAGACATCACAGCGTTTACTAAGTGTCCCTGGGTATCTTCTGGCTGATGGGCTACGGTCACCTTTCAGCCTCTGATGCGCACGTGGTTGTCCACTTGGATGTGAAACACGCCCTTTGTGTCGAAAGAGACGTGAGGTTATTGTAAAGTGCTTTGTGGGCGGTTAAGGTCTGAATGTCGCAGACGGGTTTGAATGTACACACGAGGTCAAATAGTCATGTAACATCGAATGCAAGCTGGCCACTTTGCATGCGGTCGCAGAATTCACAAGGACCCTGTCAAATGTTTGTCTCTTTACTGGTGTTTTGGTTTGTGTGCAAATAAAGATACCCGCCATGAAAACAACTTGAGTGTCTGTAATGTTTCTGTGTTAACCAAACTAGACCGTCCCGTCCATATGCTGTCGTCAATTATACTTGAGGTCATATTCTGTGAGTGGACCCACGGCACAATGTCTGCCATGAGATCGCGCAAGTTATGCAGAACGAGGTCGGTCGCAAGACTCGCCGCCAGTCTTCAACGGCGTCTGCCGTAGAACAACTAAAGCGAGAAATGAACAGGCTCGTGCGAGAACTACAAGTGGAGCGCGATCGGACGCGAGCGCTGTCCGCTCGTCCACTGTGTACGTGTTCATCTCCACGAGACGGTGCATCTGGGGATCGTTCCGATGAACGTTTACGCGAGAATAAACGATCGCTAGCCGATCTCGACTTTTATTAGACAGAACTAGAAGCAACGAGGCTCGCGTTAGAGGAAGCGCGCGTAGAACGGGAGACTCTCAGAGTGGAACTGGCTACAGTTAAAAGCGGCCGTGTCACTGTAACGGATGAGCCAGAAACCGCAGCTAAGGACCCAACGCATTTAGACTGGGTCGGTAGAGCCAGTCAAGGATACAACAAATTCCACGTGAAAGGCACGCAGACGGGCGCTCTGTATCGAGTGGTTCCTTCAAAATGGTACTACGAACTTTATTGCATTCGCGTAACCCTAGAAGCTCGCCGTGAAACTGGTTGGCTTTTGTGTAGGGCACGTTCAAGAGTTTCATGTAATCGACCACCCAGTCCAACTTACTGCCGGAGTTACCGTGCAAGTCGGTCACAATTTTGATAAACAAGTCCATGACAATCATGTTGTGATGACCGCGCGATTTCAGCGTCCTCATCGAATCCAACGCCCTAGTGATGCCCTGCACCTTATACCACCTATGATCACGTACTGATTTTGTGTACAAACAACCCGTGCTCTTAGTGAATTCAACAGCTGGGTCGCCTAACGTTTTCACCTGACTCGCCATGACCACGAGTTTCGTCACGAGACCATGGCTTTGCGTGTAAAGCGGTATACTACTAATAGTCAATCAGTAGATTCAAGTCTCGAGGTTTGGTGGGTTTTAGTAGACGTGCGCAACGATGATGAATAGCAAAAGAATGTCTGCGGTGAACACACAATTCCTGGTGTCAAAAGGCTATATAAATGCAAAGCACGTTTGGGTGACCTGAACGTGTCCCCGTCTCAACAGTAGACATTAAAAGCATTACCCTCGAGCCACTTATTAATGAATCCCAGTTGATATGTCTACAGTGGATAATGCGCCCTACAAATTTGTGTGAGTGTGTGTGTGTGTGTGTGTGGGGGGGGGGGGGGGGTACGTAATTTAAACCCCTTGATCTTCCTGTACAGTATGTCTTCGACATTTTACCATGCAATCCATGTGATGGACAGAACTTTCACCGATCATGAAAAACTGTCTCTTAAACACTTTGTTATTACATCGACTGATAAGGAGGTGGCGCTGACGTTAAGTGAAATGAGCCCGCAAAATCCCATGCGTTTGCACCATCACACAAATGCAATATTGGCACTGATGGCAACTTATGTCGATCCAACGTGCCCATCCAACATCGAGTATCCACAGATACATATGCAGCACGCGTGAACAAAAGTACATCAGGGAGACATCACAGCGTTTACTAAGTGTCCCTGGGTATCTTCTGGGTGATGGGCTATGGTCACCTTTCAGCCTCTGATGTGCACGTGATTGTCCACTTGGATGTGAAACACGCCCTTTGTGTCGCAGGAGACGTGAGGTTATTGTAAAGTGCTTTGTGGGCGGTTAAGGTCTGAATGTCGCAGACGGGTTTGAATGAACACACGAGGTCAAATAGTCATGTAACATCGAATGCAACTGGCCACTTTGCATGCGGTTGCAGAATTCACAAGGACCCTGTCAAATGTTTGTCTCTTTACTGGTGTTTTGGTTTGTGTGCAAATACAGATACTCGCCATGAAAACAACTTGTGTGTCTGTAATGTTTCTGTTTTAACCAAACTAGACCGTCCCGTCCATATGCTGTCGTCAATTATACTTGAGGTCATATTCTGTGAGTGGACCCACGGCACAATGTCTGCCGTGAGATCGCGCAAGTTATGCAGAACGAGGTCGGTCGCAAGACTCGCCGCCAGTCTTCAACGGCGTCTGCCGTAGAACAACTAAAGCGAGAAATGAACAGGCTCGTACGAGAACTACAAGTGGAGCGCGATCGGACGCGAGCGCTGTCCGCGCGTCCACTGTGTACGTGTTCGTCTCCACGAGACGGTGCGTCTGGGGATCGTTCCGATGAACATTTACGCGAGAATAAATGATCGCTAGCCGATCTCGACTTTTATTAGACAGAACTAGAAGCAACGAGGCTCGCGTTAGAGGAAGCGTGCGTAGAACGCGAGACTCTCAGAGTGGAACTGGCTACAGTTAAAAGCGTCCGTGTCACTGTAACGGATGAGCCAGAAAACGCAGCTAAGGACCCAACGCATTTAGACTGGGTCGGTAGAGCCAGTCAGGGATACAACGAATTCCACGTGAAGGGCACGCAGACGGGCGCTCTGTATCGAGTGGTTCCTTCAAAATGGTACTACGAACTTTATTGCATTCGCGTAACGCTAGAAGCTCGCCGTGAAACCGGTTGGCTTTTGTGTAGGGCACGTTCAAGAGTTTCATGTAATCGACCACCCAGTCCAACTTCCTGCCGGAGTTACCGTGCAAGTTGGTCACAATTTTGATAAACAAGTCCATGACAATCATGTTGTGATGACCGCGCGATTTCACCCTCCTCATCGAATCCAACGCCCTAGTGATGCCCTGCACCTTATACCACCTATGATCACGTACTGATTTGGTGCACAAACAACCCGTGCTCTTAGTGAATTCAACGGCTGGGTCGCCTAACGTTTTCACCTGACTCGCCATGACCACGAGTTTCGTCACGAGACCATGGCTTTGCGTGTCAAGCGGTATACTACTAATAGACAATCAGTAGATTCAAGTCTCGAGGTTTGGTGGGTTTTAGTAGACGTGCGCAACAATGATGATCGCAACAGAATGTCTGCGGTGAACATACAATCCCTGGTGTCAAAAGGCTATATAAATACAAAGCACGTTTGGGTGACCTGAACGTGTCCCCGTATCAACAGTAGACATTAAAAGCATTACCCTCAAGGCCACTTATTAATTAATCCCAGTTTATATGTCTACAGTGGATAATGCGCCCTACATTTTTTTTTTGGGGGGGGGGGGGGGTTTACATAATTTAAACCCCTTGATATTCATTGTCTTCGGCGTCTTACGATGCAATCCATGTGATGGACAGAACTTTCACTGATCATGAAAAACAGTCTCTTAAACACGTTGTTATTACATCGACTGATAAGGGGGTGGCGCTGACGTTGAGTGAAATGAGCCCGCAAAATCCCATGCGTTTGCACCATCACACAAATGCAATATTGGCACTGATGGCAACTTATGTCGATCCAACGTGCCCATCCAACATCGAGTATCCACAGATACATATGCAGCACGCGTGAACAAAAGTACATCAGGGAGACATCACAGCGTTTACTAAGTGTCCCAGGGTATCTTCTGGGTGATGGGCAATGGTCACCTTTCAGCCTCTGATGCGCACGTGGTTGTCCACTTGGATGTGAAACACGCCCTTTGTGTCGCAGGAGACGTGAGGTTATTGTAAAGTGCTTTGTGGGCGGTGAACGTCTGAATGTCGCAGATGGGTTTGAATGAACACACGAGGTCAAATAGTCATGTAACATCGAATGCAAGCTGGCCACTTTGCATGCGGTCGCAGAATTCACAAGGACCCTGTCAAATGTTTGTCTCTTTACTGGTGTTTTGGTGTGTGTGCAAATAAAGATACTCGCCATGAAAACAACTTGTGTGTCTGTAATGTTTCTGTGTTAACCAAACTAGACCGTCCCGTCCATATGCTGTCGTCAATTATACTTGAGGACATATTCTGTGAGTGGACCCACGGCACAATGTCTGCCGTGAGATCGCGCAAGTTATGCAGAACGAGGTCGGTCGCAAGACTCGCCGCCAGTCTTCAACGGCGTCTGCCGTAGAACAACTAAAGCGAGAAATGAACAGGCTCGTACGAGAACTACAAGTGGAGCGCGATCGGACGCGAGCGCTGTCCGCGCGTCCACTGTGTACGTGTTTGTCTACACGGGACTGTGCGTCTGGGGATCATTCCGATGAATGTTTACGCGAGAATAAACGATCGCTAGCCGATCTCGACTTTTATTAGACAGAACTAGAAGCAACGAGGCTCGCGTTAGAGGAAGCGCGCGTAGAACGCGAGACTCTCAGAGTGGAACTGGCTACAGTTAAAAGCGGCCGTGTCACTGTAACGGATGAGCCAGAAACCGCAGCTAAGGACCCAACGCATTTACACTGGGTCGGTAGAGCCAGTCAAGGATACAACGAATTCCACGTGAAGGGCACGCAGACGGGCGCTCTGTATCGAGTGGTTCCTTCAAAATGGTACTACGAACTTTATTGCATTCGCGTAATGCTAGAAGCTCGCCGTGAAACCGGTTGGCTTTTGTGTAGGGCACGTTCAAGAGTTTCATGTAATTGACCACCCAGTCCAACTTCCTGCCGGAGTTACCGTGCAAGTCGGTCACAATTTTGATAAACAAGTCCATGACAATCATGTTGTGATGACCGCGCAATTTCACCCTCCTCATCGAATCCAACGCCCTAGTGATGCCCTGCACCTTATACCACCTATGATCACGTACTGATTTGGTGCACAAACAACCCATGCTCTTAGTGATTTCAACGGCTGGGTCGCCTAACGTTTTCACCTGACTCGCCATGACCACGAGTTTCGTCACGAGACCATGGCTTTGCGTGTCAAGCTGTATACTACTAATAGACAATCAGTAGATTCAAGTCTCGAGGTTTGGTGGGTTTTAGTAGACGTGCGCAACGATAATGATCGCAACAGAATGTCTGCGGTGAACATACAATCCCTGGTGTCAAAAGGCTATATAAATACAAAGCACGTTTGGGTGACCTGAACGTGTCCCCGTATCAACAGTAGACATTAAAAGCATTACCCTCAAGGCCACTTATTAATGAATCCCAGTTTATATGTCTACAGTGGATAATGCGCCCTACAAATTTTTGTGTGTGTGTGTGTGTGTGTGTGGGGGGGGGGGGGGGCGGGGGTGTTCGTAATTTAAACCCCTTGATCTTCCTGTACAGTATGTCTTCGGCGTCTTACGATGCAATCCATGTGATGGACAGAACTTTAACCGATCATGAAAAACAGTCTCTTAAACACGTTGCCATTACATCGACTGATAAGGAGGTGGCGCTGACGTTAAGTGAAATGAGCCCGCAAAATCCCATAAGTTTGCATTTGAGTCATCACCATCACAGAAATGCAATATTGGCACTGATGGCAACTTACGTCGATCCAACGTGCCCATCCAACATCGAGTATCCACAGATACATATGCAGCACGCGTGAACAAAAGTACATCAGGGAGACATCACAGCGTTTACTAAGTGTCCCTGGGTATCTTCTGGGTGATGGGCTACGGTCACCTTTCAGCCTCTGATGCGCACGTGACTTAGTCAGTCAGACCCAGTGTTGACATGTGTCAAGACGTTCCTCGGGGCGTGTCTTGCTTGGGCCTCTCTCCTGGAGGCGCTCAGTCAGACCCAGTGTTGACATGTGGCAAGACGCTCCTCGGGGCGCTTCTTGCTTGGGCTTCTCTCCTGGAGGCCCTCAGTCAGACCCATTGTTGACATGTGGCAAGACGCTCCTCGGGGCACGTCTTGCTTGGGCCTCTCTCCTGGAGGCGCTCAGTCAGACCGAGTAGTGACATGTGGCAAGACGCTCCTCGGGGCGCGTCTTGCTGGGGCTTCTCTCATGGAGGCACTCAGTCAGACCCAGTGTTGACATGTGGCAAGACGCTCCTCGGGGCGCGTGTTGCTTGGACCTCTCTCCTGGAGGCGCTCAGTCAGACCGAGTAGTGACATGTGGCTAGACGCTCCTCGGGGTGCGTCTTGCTTGGGCCTCTCTTCTGGAGGCGCTCAATTAGACCCAGTGTTGACATGTGGCAAGACGCTCCTCGGGGCGCGTCTTGCTTGGGCTTCTCTCCTGGAGGCCCTCAGTCAGACCCATTGTTGACATGTGGCAAGAAGCTCCTCGGGGCGCTTCTTGCTTGGGCCTCTCTCCTGGAGGCGCTCAGTCAGACCGAGTGCTGACATGTGGCAAGACGCTCCTCGGGGCGCGTCTTGCTGGGGCCTCTCTCCTGGAGGCGCTCAGTCAAACCCAGTGTTGACATGTGTCAAGACGCTCCTTGGGCGTTTCTTGCTTGCGCCTCTCTCCTGGAGGCGCTCAGTCAGACCCAGAGGTGACATGTGGCAAGATGCTCCTCGGGGCTCTCTCCTGGAGGCGCTCAGTCAGACCCAGTGTTGACATGTGGCAAGACGCTCCTCGGGGCGCGTCTTGCTGGGGCTTCTCTCATGGAGGCACTCAGTCAGACCCAGTGTTGACATGTGGCAAGATGCTCGTCGGGGCACGTCTTGCTTGGGCCTCTCTCCTGGAGGTGCTCAGTCAGACCCAGAGGAGACATGTGTCAAGACCCTCCTCGGGGCGCGTCTTGCTTGGGCCTCTTTCCTGGAGGCGCTCAGTCAGACCGAGTGCTGACATGTTGCAAGACGCTCCTCCGGGCGCGTCTTGCTTGGGCCTCTCTCCTGGAGGCGCTCAGTCAGACCCAGTGTTCACATGTGGCAAGACGCTCCTCGGGGCGCGTCTTGCTTGGGCCTCTCTCCTGGAGACGCTCAGTCAGACCGAGTGCTGACATGTGGCAAGACGCTCCTCGGGGCGCATCTTGCTTGGGCTTCTCTCCTGGAGGCCCTCAGTCAGACCCAGTGTTGACATGTGGCAAGACGCTCCTCGGGAAGCGTCTTATTTGGGCCTCTCTCCTGGAGGCCCTCAGTCAGACCCAGTGTTGACATGTGGCAAGACGCTCCTCGGGGCGCGTCTTGCTTGGGCTTCTCTCCTGGAGGCCCTCAGTGAGACCCATTGTTGACATGTGGCAAGACGCTCCTCGGGGCACGTCTTGCTTGGGCCTCTCTCCTGGAGGCGCTCAGTCAGACCGAGTAGTGACATGTGGCAAGACGCTCCTCGGGGCGCGTCTTACTTGGGCCTCTCTCCTGGAGGCGCTCAGTCAGACTGAGTAGTGACATGTGGCCTGACGCTCCTCGGGGCGCGTGTTGCTTGGGCCTCTCTCCTGGAGGCGCTGTGTCAGACCAGGTGGTGACATGTGGCAAGACACTCCTCGGGGCGCGTCTTGCTTGGGCCTCTCTCCTGGAGGCCCTCTGTCAGACCCAGTGTTGACATGTGTCAAGACGCTCCTCGGGGCGCGTCTTGCTTGGGCTTCTCTCCTGGAGGCCCTCAGTCATACCCATTGTTGACATGTGGCAAGACGCTCCTCGGGGCGCGTCTTGCTTTGGCCTCTCTCCTGGAGGCGCTCAGTCAGACCGAGTGCTGACATGTGGAAAGACGCTCCTCGGGGCGCGTCTTGCTTGGGCTTCTCTCCTGGAGGCGCTCAGAAAGACCCAGTGTTGACATGTGACAAGACGCTCCTCGGGGCGCGTCTTGCTTGGGCCTCTCTCCTGGAGGCGCTCAGTCAGACCCAGTGTTGGCATGTGGCAAGACGCTCCTCAGGGCGCGTCTTGGTTGGGCCTCTCTCCTGGAGGCGCTCAGTCAGACCCAGTGGTGACATGTGGCAAGACGCTCCTCGGGGCGCGTATTGCTTGGGCCTCTCTCCTGGATGCCCTCTGTCAGACCGAGTGTTGACATGTGGCAAGACTCTCCTCGGGGCGCGTCTTGCTTGGGCTTCTCTCATGGAGGCCCTCAGTCAGACCCAGTGTTGACATGTGTCAAGACGCTCCTCGGGGCGTGTCTTGCTTGGGCCTCTCTCCTGGAGGCGCTCAGTCAGACCCAGTGTTGACATGTGGCAAGACGCTCCTCGGGGCGCGTCTTGTTTGGGCTTCTCTCCTGGAGGCCCTCAATCAGACCCATTGTTGACATGTGGCAAGACGCTCCTCGGGGCACGTCTTGCTTGGGCCTCTCTCATGGAGGCACTCAGTCAGACCCAGTGTTGACATGTGGCAAGACGCTCCTCGGGGCGCGTCTTGCTTGGACCTCTCTCCCTGAGGCGCTCAGTCAGACCGAGTAGTGACATTTGGCAAGACACTCCTCGGGGCGCGTCTTGCTTGGGCCTCTCTCATGGAGGCCCTCTGTCAGACCCAGTGTTGACATGTGTCAAGATGCTCCTCGGGGGGCGTCTTGCTTTGGCCTCTCTCCTGGAGGCGCTCAGTCAGACCGAGTGCTGACATGTGGCAAGAAGCTCCTCGGGGCGCGTCTTGCTTGGGCTTCTCTCCCGGAGGCCCTCAGTAAGAACCATTGTTGACATGTGGCAAGACGCTCCTCGGGGCGCGTCTTGCTTGGGCCTCTCTCCAGAAGGCCCTCAATCAGACCCAGTGTTGACACGTGGCAAGACGCTCCTCGGGGCGCGTCTTGCTTTGGCCTCTCTCCTGGAGGCGCTCAGTCAGACCGAGTGCTGACATGTGGCAAGACGCTCCTCGGGCCGCGTGTTGCTTGGGCTTCTCTCCTGGAGGCCCTCAGTCAGACCCATTGTTGACATGTGGCAAGACGCTCCTCCGGGCGCATCTTGCTTGGGCCTCTCTCCTGGAGGCGCTCAGTCAGACCCAGTGTTGACATGTGGCAAGACGCTCCTCGGGGCGCGTCTTGCTTGGGCTTCTCTCCTGGAGGCGCTCAGACAGACCCAGTGTTGACATGTGACAAGACGCTCCTCGGGGCGCGTCTTGCTTGGGCCTCTCTCCTGGAGGCGCTCAGTCAGAACCAGAGGTGACATGTGGCAAGACGCTCCTCGGGGCGCTTCTTGCTTGGGCCTCTCTCCTGGAGGCCCTCTGTCAGACCCAGTGTTGACATGGTGCAAGACGCTCCACCGGGCGCATCTTGCTTGGGCCTCTCTCCTGGAGGCCCTCAGTCAGACCCATTGTTGACATGTGGCAAGACGCTCCTCGGGGCGCGTCTTGCTTGGGCCTCTCTCCTGGAGGCGCTCAGTCAGACCGAGTGCTGATATAAGGCAAGACGCTCCTCGGGGCACGTCTTGCTGGGGCCTCTCTCGTGGAGGCGCTCAGTCAGACCCAGTGCTGACATGTGGCAAGACGCTCCTCGGGGCGCGTCTTGCTTGGGCCTCTCTCCTGGAGGCGCTCAGTCAGACCCAGTGTTGACATGTGGCAAGACGCTCCTCGGGGCGCGTATTGCTTGGGCCTCTCTCCTGAATGCCCTCTGTCAGACCGAGTGTTGACATGTGGCAAGACTCTCCTCGGGGCGCGTCTTGCTTGGGCTTCTCTCATGGAGGCCCTCAGTCCGACCCAGTGTTGACATGTGTCAAGACGCTCCTCGGGGCGTGTCTTGCTTGGGCCTCTCTCCTGGAGGCGCTCAGTCAGACACAGTGTTGACATGTGGCAAGACGCTCCTCTGGGCGAGTCTTGCTTGGGCTTCTCTCCTGGAGGCCCTCAGTCAGACCCATTGTTGACATGTGGAAAGACCCTCCTCGGGGCACGTCTTGCTTGGGCCTCTCTCCTGGAGGCGCTCAGTCAGACCGAGTAGTGACATGTGGCAAGACGCTCCTCGGGGCGTGTCTTGCTTGGACCTCCCTCCTGGAGGTGCTCAGTCAGACCGAGTAGTGACATTTGGCAAGACGCTCCTCGGGGCGCGTCTTGCTTGGACCTCTCTCCTGGAGGCGCTCAGAAAGACCCAGTGTTGACATGTGACAAGACGCTCCTCGGGGCGCATCTTGCTTGGGCCTCTCTCCTGGAGGCGCTCAGTCAGACCCAGTAGTGACATGTGGCAAGACACTCCTCGGGGCGCGTCTTGCTTGGGCCTCTCTCCTGGAGGCCCTCTGTCAGACCCAGTGTTGGCATGTGGCAAGACGCTCCTCAGGGCGCGTCTTGGTTGGGCCTCTCTCCTGGAGGCGCTCAGTCAGACCCAGTGGTGACATGTGGCAAGACGCTCCTCGGGGCGCGTATTGCTTGGGCCTCTCTCCTGGATGCCCTCTGTCAGACCGAGTGTTGACATGTGGCAAGACTCTCCTCGGGGCGCGTCTTGCTTGGGCTTCTCTCATGGAGGCCCTCAGTCAGACCCAGTGTTGACATGTGTCAAGACGCTCCTCGGGGCGTGTCTTGCTTGGGCCTCTCCTGGAGGCGCTCAGTCAGACCCAGTGTTGACATGTGGCAAGACGCTCCTCGGGGCGCGTCTTGTTTGGGCTTCTCCCCTGGAGGCCCTCAGTCAGACCCATTGTTGACATGTGGCAAGACGCTCCTCGGGGCACGTCTTGCTTGGGCCTCTCTCATGGAGGCACTCAGTCAGACCCAGTGTTGACATGTGGCAAGACGCTCCTCGGGGCGCGTCTTGCTTGGACCTATCTCCCTGATGCGCTCAGTCAGACCGAGTAGTGACATTTGGCAAGACACTCCTCGGGGCGCGTCTTGCTTGGGCCTCTCTCATGGAGGCCCTCTGTCAGACCCAGTGTTGACATGTGTCAAGACGCTCCTCGGGGGGCGTCTTGCTTTGGCTTCTCTCCTGGAGGCGCTCAGTCAGACCGAGTGCTGACATGTGGCAAGAAGCTCCTCGGGGCGCGTCTTGCTTGGGCTTCTCTCCCGGAGGCCCTCAGTAAGAACCATTGTTGACATGTGGCAAGACGCTCCTCGGGGCGCGTCTTGCTTGGGCCTCTCTCCAGAAGGCCCTCAATCAGACCCAGTGTTGACACGTGGCAAGACGCTCCTCGGGGCGCGTCTTGCTTTGGCCTCTCTCCTGGAGGCGCTCAGTCAGACCGAGTGCTGACATGTGGCAAGACGCTCCTCGGGCCGCGTGTTGCTTGGGCTTCTCTCCTGGAGGCCCTCAGTCAGACCCATTGTTGACATGTGGCAAGACGCTCCTCCGGGCGCATCTTGCTTGGGCCTCTCTCCTGGAGGCGCTCAGTCAGACCCAGTGTTGACATGTGGCAAGACGCTCCTCGGGGCACGTCTTGCTTGGGCTTCTCTCCTGGAGGCGCTCAGACAGACCCAGTGTTGACATGTGACAAGACGCTCCTCGGGGCGCGTCTAGCTTGGGCCTCTCTCCTGGAGGCGCTCAGTCAGAACCAGAGGTGACATGTGGCAAGACGCTCCTCGGGGCGCTTCTTGCTTGGGCCTCTCTCCTGGAGGCCCTCTGTCAGACCCAGTGTTGACATGTGGCAAGACGCTCCTCCGGGCGCATCTTGCTTGGGCCTCTCTCCTGGAGGCCCTCAGTCAGACCCATTGTTGACATGTGGCAAGACGCTCCTCGGGGCGCGTCTTGCTTGGGCCTCTCTCCTGGAGGCGCTCAGTCAGACCGAGTGCTGATATAAGGCAAGACGCTCCTCGGGGCGCGTCTTGCTGGGGCCTCTCTCGTGGAGGCGCTCAGTCAGACCCAGTGCTGACATGTGGCAAGACGCTCCTCGGGGCGCGTCTTGCTTGGGCCTCTCTCCTGGAGGCGCTCAGTCAGACCCAGTGTTGACATGTGGCAAGACGCTCCTCGGGGCGCGTATTGCTTGGGCCTCTCTCCTGAATGCCCTCTGTCAGACCGAGTGTTGACATGTGGCAAGACTCTCCTCGGGGCGCGTCTTGCTTGGGCTTCTCTCATGGAGGCCCTCAGTCCGACCCAGTGTTGACATGTGTCAAGACGCTCCTCGGGGCGTGTCTTGCTTGGGCCTCTCTCCTGGAGGCGCTCAGTCAGACACAGTGTTGACATGTGGCAAGACGCTCCTCTGGGCGAGTCTTGCTTGGGCTTCTCTCCTGGAGGCCCTCAGTCAGACCCATTGTTGACATGTGGCAAGACCCTCCTCGGGGCACGTTCTGCTTGGGCCTCTCTCATGGAGGCACTCAGTCAGACCCAGTGTTGACATGTGGCAAGACGCTCCTCGGGGCGCGTCTTGCTTGGACCTATCTCCCTGATGCGCTCAGTCAGACCGAGTAGTGACATTTGGCAAGACACTCCTCGGGGCGCGTCTTGCTTGGGCCTCTCTCATGGAGGCCCTCTGTCAGACCCAGTGTTGACATGTGTCAAGACGCTCCTCGGGGGGCGTCTTGCTTTGGCTTCTCTCCTGGAGGCGTTCAGTCAGACCGAGTGCTGACATGTGGCAAGAAGCTCCTCGGGGCGCGTCTTGCTTGGGCTTCTCTCCCGGAGGCCCTCAGTAAGAACCATTGTTGACATGTGGCAAGACGCTCCTCGGGGCGCGTCTTGCTTGGGCCTCTCTCCAGAAGGCCCTCAATCAGACCCAGTGTTGACACGTGGCAAGACGCTCCTCGGGGCGAGTCTTGCTTTGGCCTCTCTCCTGGAGGCGCTCAGTCAGACCGAGTGCTGACATGTGGCAAGACGCTCCTCGGGCCGCGTGTTGCTTGGGCTTCTCTCCTGGAGGCCCTCAGTCAGACCCATTGTTGACATGTGGCCAGACGCTCCTCCGGGCGCATCTTGCTAGGGCCTCTCTCCTGGAGGCGCTCAGTCAGACCCAGTGTTGACATGTGGCAAGACGCTCCTCGGGGCACGTCTTGCTTGGGCTTCTCTCCTGGAGGCGCTCAGACAGACCCAGTGTTGACATGTGACAAGACGCTCCTCGGGGCGCGTCTTGCTTGGGCCTCTCTCCTGGAGGCGCTCAGTCAGAACCAGAGGTGACATGTGGCAAGACGCTCCTCGGGGCGCTTCTTGCTTGGGCCTCTCTCCTGGAGGCCCTCTGTCAGACCCAGTGTTGACATGTGGCAAGACGCTCCTCCGGGCGCATCTTGCTTGGGCCTCTCTCCTGGAGGCCCTCAGTCAGACCCATTGTTGACATGTGGCAAGACGCTCCTCGGGGCGCGTCTTGCTTGGGCCTCTCTCCTGGAGGCGCTCAGTCAGACCGAGTGCTGATATAAGGCAAGACGCTCCTCGGGGCGCGTCTTGCTGGGGCCTCTCTCGTGGAGGCGCTCAGTCAGACCCAGTGCTGACATGTGGCAAGACGCTCCTCGGGGCGCGTCTTGCTTGGGCCTCTCTCCTGGAGGCGCTCAGTCAGACCCAGTGTTGACATGTGGCAAGACGCTCCTCGGGGCGCGTATTGCTTGGGCCTCTCTCCTGAATGCCCTCTGTCAGACCGAGTGTTGACATGTGGCAAGACTCTCCTCGGGGCGCGTCTTGCTTGGGCTTCTCTCATGGAGGCCCTCAGTCCGACCCAGTGTTGACATGTGTCAAGACGCTCCTCGGGGCGTGTCTTGCTTGGGCCTCTCTCCTGGAGGCGCTCAGTCAGACACAGTGTTGACATGTGGCAAGACGCTCCTCTGGGCGAGTCTTGCTTGGGCTTCTCTCCTGGAGGCCCTCAGTCAGACCCATTGTTGACATGTGGCAAGACCCTCCTCGGGGCACGTCTTGCTTGGGCCTCTCTCCTGGAGGCGCTCAGTCAGACCGAGTAGTGACATGTGGCAAGACGCTCCTCGGGGCGCATCTTGCTTGGACCTCTCTCCTGGAGGCACTCAGTCAGACCCAGTGTTGACATGTGGCAAGACGCTCCTCGGGGCGCGTCTTGCTTGGACCTCTCTCCCTGAGGCGCTCAGTCAGACCGAGTAGTGACATTTGGCAAGACACTCCTCGGGGCGCGTCTTGCTTGGACCTCTCTCCCTGAGGCGCTCAGTCAGACCGAGTAGTGACATTTGGCAAGACACTCCTCGGGGCGCGTCTTGCTTGGGCCTCTCTCATGGAGGCCCTCTGTCAGACCCAGTGTTGACATGTGTCAAGACGCTCCTCGGGGGGCGTCTTGCTTTGGCCTCTCTCCTGGAGGCGCTCAGTCAGACCGAGTGCTGACATGTGGCAAGAAGCTCCTCGGGGCGCGTCTTGAGGGCTTCTCTCCCGGAGGCCCTCAGTAAGAACCATTGTTGACATGTGGCAAGACGCTCTTCGGGGCGCGTCTTGCTTGGGCCTCTCTCCTGGAGGCGCTCAGTCAGACTGAGTAGTGACATGTGGCCTGACGCTCCTCGGGGCGCGTGTTGCTTGGGCCTCTCTCCTGGAGGCGCTCAGTCAGACCAAGTGGTGACATGTGGCAAGACAATCCTCGGGGCGCTTCTTGCTTGGGCCTCTCTCCTGGAGGCCCTCTGTCAGACCCAGTGTTCACATGTGGCAAGACGCTCCTCGGGGCGCGTCTTGCTTGGGCTTCTCTCCTGGAGGCCCTCAGTCAGACCCATTGTTGACATGTGGCAAGACGCTCCTCGGGGCATGTGTTTCTTGGGCCTCTCTCCTGGAGGCGCTCAGTCAGACCGAGTAGTGACATGTGGCGAGACGCTCCTCGGGGCGCGTCTTGCTTGGGCCTCTCTCCAGAAGACCCTCAATCAGACCCAGTGTTGACACGTGGCAAGACGCTCCTCGGGGCGCGTCTTACTTGAGCCTCTCTCCTGGAGGCGCTCAGTCAGACTGAGTAGTGACATGTGGCCTGACGCTCCTCGGGGCGCGTGTTGCTTGGGCCTCTCTCCTGGAGGCGCTCAGTCAGACCAAGTGGTGACATGTGGCAAGACACTCCTCGGGGCGCGTCTTGCTTGGGCCTCTCTCCTGGAGGCCCTCTGTCAGACTCAGTGTTGACATGTGTCAAGACGCTCCTCGGGGGGCGTCTTGCTTTGGCCTCTCTCCTGGAGGCGCTCAGTCAGACCGAGTGCTGACATGTGGCAAGAAGCTCCTCGGGGCGCGTCTTGAGGGCTTCTCTCCCGGAGGCCCTCAGTAAGAACCATTGTTGACATGTGGCAAGACGCTCCTCGGGGCACTTCTTGCTTGGGCCTCTCTCCTGGAGGCGCTCAGTCAGACTGAGTTGTGACATGTGGCCTGACGCTCCTCGGGGCGCGTGTTGCTTGGGCCTCTCTCCTTGAGGCGCTCAGTCAGACCAAGTGGTGACATGTGGCAAAACAATCCTCGGGGCGCGTCTTGCTTGGGCTTCTCTCCTGGAGGCCCTCAGTCAGACCCATTGTTGACATGTGGCAAGACGCTCCTCGGGGCATGTCTTGCTTGGGCCTCTCTCCTGGAGGCGCTCAGTCAGACCGAGTAGTGACATGTGGCGAGACGCTCCTCGGGGCGCATCTTGCTTGGGCCTCTCTCCAGAAGGCCCTCAACCAGACCCAGTGTTGACACGTGGCAAGACGCTCCTCGGGGCGCGTCTTACTTGGGCCTCTCTCCTGGAGGCGCTCAGTCAGACTGAGTAGTGACATGTGGCCTGACGCTCCACGGGGCGCGTGTTGCTTGGGCCTCTCTCCTGGAGGCGCTCAGTCAGACCCAGTGTTGACATGTGGCAAGACACTCCTCGGGGCGCGTGTTGCTTGGGCCTCTCTCCTGGAGGCGCTCAGTCGAACCAAGTGGTGACATGTGGCAAGACAATCCTCGGGGCGCGTCTTGCTTGGGCCTCTCTCCTGGAGGCGCTCAGTCAGACTGAGTAGTGACATGTGGCCTGACGCTCCTCGGGGCGCGTGTTGCTTTGGCCTCTCTCATGGAGGCGCTCAGTCAGACCGAGTAATGACATGTGGAAAGACGCTCCTCAGGGCGCTTCTTGCTTGGGCTTCTCTCCTGGAGGCCCTCAGTCAGACCCATTGTTGACATGTGGCAAGACGCTCCTCGGGGCACGTCTTGCTTGGGCCTCTCTCCTGGAGGCGCTCAGTCAGACCCAGTGGTGACATGTGGCTAGACGCTCCTCGGGGTGCGTCTTGCTTTGGCCTCTCTCCTAGAGGCCCTCTGTCAGACCCAGTGTTGGCATGTGGCAAGACGCTCCTCGGGGCGCTTCTTGCTTGGGCCTCTCTCCTGGAGGCGCTCAGTCAGACCCAGTGTTGACATGTGGCAAGACGCTCCTCTGGGCGCGTCTTGCTTGGACCTCTCTCCCTGAGACGCTCAGTCAGACCCAGTGTTGACATTTCGCAAGACACTCCTCGGGGCGCGTCTTGCTTGGGCCTCTTTCCTGGAGGCCCTCTGTCAGACCCAGTGTTGACATGTGGCAAGACGCTCCTCCGGGCGCATCTTGCTTGGGCCTCTCTCCTGGAGGCCCTCAGTCAGACGCGCCCTGAGGAGCGTCTTGCCACATGCCAACACTGGGTCTGACAGAGGGCCTCCAGGAGAGAGGCCCAAGCAAGACGCGCCCCGAGGAGCTTCATGACACATGTCAACACTGGGTCTGACAGAGGGCCTCCATGAGAGAGGCCCAAGCAAGACGCGCCCCGAGGAGTGTCTTGCCACATGTCAGCACTCGGTCTGACTGAGCGCCTCCAGGAGAGAGGCCCAAGCAAGAAGCGCCCCGAGGAGCTTCATGACACATGTCAACACTGGGTCTGACAGAGGGCCTCCATGAGAGAGGCCCAAGCAAGACGCGCCCCGAGGAGCTTCATGACACATGTCAACACTGGGTCTGACAGAGGGCCTCAATGAGAGAGGCCCAAGCAAGATGCGCCCCGAGGAGTGTCTTGCCACATGTCAGCACTCGGTCTGACTGAGCGCCTCCAGGAGAGAGGCCCAAGCAAGACGCGCCCCGAGGAGCTTCATGACACATGTCAACACTGGGTCTGACAGAGGGCCTCCATGAGAGAGGCCCAAGCAAGACGCGCCCCGAGGAGCTTCATGACACATGTCAACACTGGGTCTGACAGAGGGCCTCCATGAGAGAGGCCCAAGCAAGACGCGCCCCGAGGAGCGTCTTGCCTTATGTCACTACTCAGTCTGACTGAGCGCCTCCAGGAGAGAGGCCCAAGCAAGATGCGCCCCGAGGAGCGTCTTGCCACATGTCAGCACTGGGTCTGACTGAGCGCCTCCAGGAGAGAGGCCCAAGCAAGACGCGCCCCGAGGAGCTTCATGACACATGTCAACACTGGGTCTGACAGAGGGCCTCCATGAGAGAGGCCCAAGCAAGACGCGCCCCGAGGAGTGTCTTGCCACATGTCAGCACTCGGTCTGACTGAGCGCCTCCAGGAGAGAGGCCCAAGCAAGACGCGCCCCGAGGAGCTTCATGACACATGTCAACACTGGGTCTGACAGAGGGCCTCCATGAGAGAGGCCTGAGCAAGACGCGCCCCGAGGAGTGTTTTGCCACATGTCAGCACTCGGTCTGACTGAGCGCCTCCAGGAGAGAGGCCCAAGCAAGACGCGCCCCGAGGAGCTTCATGACACATGTCAACACTGGGTCTGACAGAGGGCCTCCATGAGAGAGGCCCAAGCATGATGCGCCCCGAGGAGTGTCTTGCCACATGTCAGCACTCGGTCTGACTGAGCGCCTCCAGGAGAGAGGCCCAAGCAAGACGCGCCCCGAGGAGCTTCATGACACATGTCAACACTGGGTCTGACAGAGGGCCTCCATGAGAGAGGTCCAAGCAAGATGCGCCCCGAGGAGTGTCTTGCCACATGTCAGCACTCGGTCTGACTGAGCGCCTCCAGGAGAGAGGCCCAAGCAAGACGTGCCCCGAGGAGCGTCAGGCCACATGTCACTACTCAGTCTGACTGAGCGCCTCCAGGAGAGAGGCCCAAGCAAGATGCGCCCCGAGGAGCGTCTTGCCACATGTCAGCACTGGGTCTGACTGAGCGCCTCCAGGAGAGAGGCCCCAGCAAGACGCGCCCCGAGGAGCGTCTTGCCTTATGTCAGCACTCGGTCTGACTGAGCGCCTCCAGGAGAGAAGCCCAAGCAAGACGTGCCCCAAGGAGCGTCTTGCCACATGTCAACAATGGGTCTGACTGAGGGCCTCCAGGAGAGAGGCCCAAGCAAGACGCGCCCCGAAGAGCGTCTTGCCACATGTCACCTCTGGTTCTGACTGAGCGCCTCCAGGAGAGAGGCCCAAGCAAGACGCGCCCCGAGGAGCGTCTTGCCACATGTCAACAATGGGTCTGACTGAGGGCCTCCAGGAGAGAAGCCCAAGCATAACGCGGCCCGAGGAGCGTCTTGCCAGATGTCAGCACTCGGTCTGACTGAGCGCCTCCAGGAGAGAGGCCCAAGCAAGACGCTCCCCGAGGAGCGTCTTGACACATGTCAACACTGGGTCTGACAGAGGGCCTCCAGGAGAGAGGCCCAAGCAAGACGCGCCCCGCGGAGTGTCTTGCCACATGTCACCACTTGGTCTGACTGAGCGCCTCCAGGAGAGAGGCCCAAGCAACACGCGCCCCGAGGAGCGTCAGGCCACATGTCACTACTCAGTCTGACTGAGCGCCTCCAGGAGAGAGGCCCAAGCAAGACGCGCCCCGAGGAGCGTCTTGCCACATGTCAACAATGGGTCTTACTGAGGGCCTCCAGGAGAGAAGCCCAAGCAAGACGCGCCCCGAGGAGCTTCTTGCCACATGTCAGCACTCGGTCTGACTGAGCGCCTCCAGGAGAGAGGCCAAAGCAAGACGCGCCCCGAGGAGCGTCTTGACACATGTCAACACTGGGTCTGACAGAGGGCCTGCATGAGAGAGGCCCAAGCAGGACGCGCCCCGATGAGTGTCTTGCCACATGTCAACACTGGGTCTGACAGAGGGCCTCCAGGAGAGAGGCCCAAGCAAGACGCGCCCCGAGGATTGTCTTCCCACATGTCACCACTTGGTTCGACTGAGCGCCTCCAGGAGAGAGGCCCAAGCAACACGCGCCCCGAGGAGCGTCAGGCCACATGTCACTACTCAGTCTGACTGAGCACCTCCAGGAGAGAGGCCCAAGCAAGACGCGCCCCGAGGAGCGTCTTGCCACGTGTCAACACTGGGTCTGATTGAGGGCCTTCTGGAGAGAGGCCCAAGCAAGACGCGCCCCGAGGAGCGTCTTGCCACATGTCAACAATGGTTCTTACTGAGTGCCTCCGGGAGAGAAGCCCAAGCAAGACGCGCCCCGAGGAGCTTCTTGCCACTTGTCAGCACTCGGTCTGACTGAGCGCCTCCAGGAGAGAGGCCAAAGCAAGACGCCCCCCGAGGAGCTTCATGACACATGTAAACACTGGGTCTGACAGAGGGCCTCCATGAGAGAGGCCCAAGCAAGACGCGCCCCGAGGAGTGTCTTGCCAAATGTCAACACTCGGTCTGACTGAGCGCCTCCAGGAGAGAGGGCCAAGCAAGATGCGCCCCGAGGAGCTTCATGACACATGTCAACACTGGGTCTGACAGAGGGCCTCCAAGAGAGAGGCCCAAGCAAGACGCGCCCCGAGGAGTGTCTTGCCACATGTCAGCACTCGGTCTGACTGAGCGCCTCCAGGAGAGAGGCCCAAGCAAGAAGCGCTCCGAGGAGCTTCATGACACATGTCAGCACTGGGTCTGACAGAGGGCCTCCATGAGAGAGGCCCAAGCAAGACGCGCCCCGAGGAGTGTCTTGCCACATGTCAGCACTCGGTCTGACTGAGCGCCTCCAGGAGAGAGGCCCAAGCAAGACGCGCCCCGAGGAGCTTCATGACACATGTCAACACTGGGTCTGACAGAGGGCCTCCATGAGAGAGGCCCAAGCAAGACGCGCCCCGAGGAGTGTCTTGCCACATGTCAGCACTCGGTCTGACTGAGCGCCTCCAGGAGAGAGGCCCAAGCAAGACGCGCCCCGAGGAGCTTCATGACACATATAAACACTGGGTCTGACAGAGGGCCTCCATGAGAGAGGCCCAAGCAAGACACGCCCCGAGGAGTGTTTTGCCACATGTCAGCACTCGGTCTGACTGAGCGCCTCCAGGAGAGAGGCCCAAGCAAGACGCGCCCCGAGGAGCTTCATGACACATGTCAACACTGGGTCTGACAGAGGGCCTCCATGAGAGAGGCCCAAGCAAGACGCGCCCCGAGGAGTGTCTTGCCACATGTCAGCACTCGGTCTGACTGAGCGCCTCCAGGAGAGAGGCCCAAGCAAGACGTGCCCCGAGGAGCTTCATGACACATGTCAACACTGGGTCTGACAGAGGGCCTCCATGAGAGAGGTCCAAGCAAGATGCGCCCCGAGGAGTGTCTTGCCACATGTCAGCACTGGGTCTGACTGAGCGCCTCCAGGAGAGAGGCCCAACCAAGACGCGCCCTGAGGAGCGTCTTGCCACATGCCAACACTGGGTCTGACAGAGGGCCTCCAGGAGAGAGGCCCAAGCAAGATGCGCCCCGAGGAGTGTCTTGCCACATGTCACCACTGGGTCAGACTGAGCGCCTCCAGGAGAGAGGCCCAAGCAAGACGCGCCCCGAGGAGCGTCTTGTCACATGTCAACACTGGGTCTTTCTGAGCACCTCCAGGAGAGAAGCCCAAGCAAGACGCGCCCCGAGGAGCTTCTTGCCACATGTCAGCACTCGGTCTGACTGAGCGCCTCCAGGAGAGAGGCCCAAGCAAGACGCGCCCCGAGGAGCGTCTTGCCACATGTCAACAATGGGTATGACTGAGGGCCTCCAGGAGAGAAGCCCAAGCAAGACGCGCCCCGAGGAACGTCTTGACACATGTCAACACTGAGTCTGACTGAGCGCCTCCAGGAGAGAGGCCCAAGCAACACGCGCCCCGAGGAGCGTCAGGCCACATGTCACTACTCAGTCTGACTGAGCACCTCCAGGAGAGAGGCCCAAGCAAGACGCGCCCCGAGGAGCGTCTTGCCACATGTCAACAATGGTTCTTACTGAGGGCCTCCGGGAGAGAAGCCCTCAAGACGCGCCCCGAGGAGCTTCTTGCCACATGTCAGCACTCGGTCTGACTGAGCGCCTCCAGGAGAGAGGCCCAAGCAAGACGCGCCCCGAGGAGCTTCATGACACATTAAACACTGGGTCTGACAGAGGGCCTCCATGAGAGAGGCCCAAGCAAGACACGCCCCGAGGAGTGTTTTGCCACATGTCAGCACTCGGTCTGACTGAGCGCCTCCAGGAGAGAGGCCCAAGCAAGACGCGCCCCGAGGAGCTTCATGACACATGTCAACACTGGGTCTGACAGAGGGCCTCCATGAGAGAGGCCCAAGCAAGACGCGCCCCGAGGAGTGTCTTGCCACATGTCAACAATGGGTATGACTGAGGGCCTCCAGGAGAGAAGCCCAAGCAAGACGCGCCCCGAGGAACGTCTTGACACATGTCAACACTGAGTCTGACAGAGGGCCTCCAGGAGAGAGGCCCAAGCAAGACGCGCCCCGAGGTGTGTCTTGCCACATGTCACCACTTGGTCTGACTGAGCGCCTCCAGGAGAGAGGCCCAAGCAACACGCGCCCCGAGGAGCGTCAGGCCACATGTCACTACTCAGTCTGACTGAGCGCCTCCAGGAGAGAGGCCCAAGCAAGACGCGCCCCGAGGAGCGTCTTGCCACATGTCAACAATGGTTCTTACTGAGGGCCTCCGGGAGAGAAGCCCTCAAGACGCGCCCCGAGGAGCTTCTTGCCACATGTCAGCACTCGGTCTGACTGAGCGCCTCCAGGAGAGAGGCCCAAGCAAGACGCGCCCCGAGGAGCTTCATGACACATTAAACACTGGGTCTGACAGAGGGCCTCCATGAGAGAGGCCCAAGCAAGACACGCCCCGAGGAGTGTTTTGCCACATGTCAGCACTCGGTCTGACTGAGCGCCTCCAGGAGAGAGGCCCAAGCAAGACGCGCCCCGAGGAGCTTCATGACACATGTCAACACTGGGTCTGACAGAGGGCCTCCATGAGAGAGGCCCAAGCAAGACGCGCCCCGAGGAGTGTCTTGCCACATGTCAGCACTCGGTCTGACTGAGCGCCTCCAGGAGAGAGGCCCAAGCAAGACGCGCCCCGAGGAGCTTCATGACACATGTCAACACTGGGTCTGACAGAGGGCCTCCATGAGAGAGGTCCAAGCAAGATGCGCCCCGAGGAGTGTCTTGCCACATGTCAGCACTGGGTCTGACTGAGCGCCTCCAGGAGAGAGGCCCAACCAAGACGCGCCCTGAGGAGCGTCTTGCCACATGCCAACACTGGGTCTGACAGAGGGCCTCCAGGAGAGACGCCCAAGCAAGACGCGCCCCGAGGAGTGTCTTGCCACATGTCATCACTGGGTCAGACTGAGCGCCTCCAGGAGAGAGGCCCAAGCAAGACGCGCCCCGAGGAGCGTCTTGTCACATGTCAACACTGGGTCTTTCTGAGCACCTCCAGGAGAGAAGCCCAAGCAAGACGCGCCCCAAGGAGCGTCTTTCCACATGTCAGCACTCGGTCTGACTGAGCGCCTCCAGGAGAGAGGCCAAAGCAAGACGCGCCCCGAGGAGCGTCTTGCCACATGTCAACAATGGGTATGACTGAGGGCCTCCAGGAGAGAAGCCCAAGCAAGACGCACCCCGAGGAGCGTCTTGACACATGTCAGCACTCGGTCTGACTGAGCGCCTCCAGGAGAGAGGCCAAAGCAAGACGCGCCCCGAGGAGCGTCTTGCCACATGTCAACAATGGGTATGACTGAGGGCCTCCAGGAGAGAAGCCCAAGCAAGACGCGCCCCGAGGAACGTCTTGACACATGTCAACACTGAGTCTGACAAAGAGGCCTCCAGGAGAGAGGCCCAACCAAAACGCGCCCCGAGGAGTGTCTTGCCACATGTCACCACTTGGTCTGACTGAGCGCCTCCAGGAGAGAGGCCCAAGCAACACGCGCCCCGAGGAGCGTCAGGCCACATGTCACTACTCAGTCTGACTGAGCGCCTCCAGGAGAGAGGCCCAAGTAAGACGTGCCCCGAGGAGCATCCTGCCACGTGTCAACACTGGGTCTGATTGAGGGCCTTCTGGAGAGAGGCCCAAGCAAGACGCGCCGCGAGGAGCGTCTCGCCACATGTCACTACTCGGTCTGACTGAGCGCCTCCAGGAGAGAGGCCCAAGCAAGACGTGCCCCGAGGAGCGTCTTGCCACATGTCAACAATGGGTCTGACTGAGGGCCTCCAGGAGAGAAGCCCAAGCAAGAAGCGCCCCGAGGAGCGTCTTGCCACATGTGAACACTGGGTCTTACAGAGGGCCTCCAGGAGAGAGGCCCAAGCAAGACACGCCCCGAGGATTGTCTTGCCACATGTCACCACTTGGTCTGACTGAGCGCCTCCAGGAGAGAGGCCCAAGCAACACGCGCCCCGAGGAGCGTCAGGCCACATGTCACTACTCAGTCTGACTGAGCGCCTCCAGGAGAGAGGCCCAAGCAAGACGCGCCCCGAGGAGCGTCTTGCCACATGTCAACAATGGTTCTTACTGAGGGCCTCCGGGAGAGAAGCCCTCAAGACGCGCCCCGAGGAGCTTCTTGCCACATGTCAGCACTCGGTCTGACTGAGCGCCTCCAGGAGAGAGGCCAAAGCAAGACGCCCCCCGAGGAGCGTCTTGACACATGTCAACACTGGGTCTGACAGAGGGCCTCCATGAGAGAAGCCCCAGCAAGACGCGCCCCGAGGAGCGTCTTGCCACATGTCACTACTCGGTATGTTTGAGCGCCTCCAGGAGAGAGGCCCAAGCAAGACGTGCCCCGAGGAGCGTCTTGCCACATGTCAACAATGGGTCTGACTGAGGGCCTCCAGGAGAGAAGCCCAAGCAAGACGCGCCCCGAGGAGCGTCTTGCCACATGTCAACACTGGGTCTGACTGAGCGCCTCCAGGAGAGAGGCCCAAGTAAAGACACGCCCCGAGGAGCGTCTTGACACATGTCAACACTGGGTCTGACTGAGGGCCTCCATGAGAGAAGCCCAAGCAAGACGCGCCCCGAGGAGAGTCTTGCCACATGTCAACACTCGGTCTGACAGAGGGCATCCAGGAGAGAGGCCCAAGCAATACGCGCCCCGAGGAGCGTCTTGCCACATGTCACCACTGGGTCTGACTGAGCGCCTCCAGGAGAGAGGCCCAACCAAGACGCGCCCTGAGGAGCGTCTTGCCACATGCCAACACTGGTTCTGACAGAGGGCCTCCAGGAGAGAGGCCCAAGCAAGACGCGCCCCGAGGAGTGTCTTGCCACAAGTCACCACTGGGTCTGACTGAGCGCCTCCAGGAGAGAGGCCCAAGCAAGACGCGCCCCGAGGAGCGTCTTGTCACATGTCAACACTGAGTCTTTCTGAGCGAATCCAGGAGAGAAGCCCAAGCAAGACGCGCCCCGAGGAGCGTCTTTCCACATGTCAGCACTCGGTCTGACTGAGCGCCTCCAGGAGAGAGGCCCAAGCAAGACGCGCCCCGAGGAGTGTCTTGCCAAATGTCACTACTCGGTCTGACTGAGCGCCTCAGGGAGAGAGGTCCAAGCAAGGCGCGCCCCGAGGAGCGTCTTGCCACATGTCAACACTGGGTCTGACTGAGTGCCTCCATGAGAGAAGCCCCAGCAAGACGCGCCCCGAGGAGCGTCTTGCCACATGTCACTACTCGGTATGTTTGAGCGCCTCCAGGAGAGAGGCCCAAGCAAGACGTGCCCCGAGGAGCGTCTTGCCACATGTCAACAATGGGTCTGACTGAGGGCCTCCAGGAGAGAAGCCCAAGCAAGACGCGCCCCGAGGAGCGTCTTGCCACATGTCAACACTGGGTCTGACTGAGCACCTCCAGGAGAGAGGCCCAAGTAAAGACACGCCCCGAGGAGCGTCTTGACACATGTCAACACTGGGTCTGACTGAGGGCCTCCATGAGAGAAGCCCAAGCAAGACGCGCCCCGAGGAGAGTCTTGCAACATGTCAACACTCGGTCTGACAGAGGGCATCCAGGAGAGAGGCCCAAGCAATACGCTCCCCGAGGAGCGTCTTGCCACATGTCACCACTGGGTCTGACTGAGCGCCTCCAGGAGAGAGGCCCAACCAAGACGCGCCCCGAGGAGCGTCTTGCCACATGTCAACAATGGGTATGACTGAGGGCCTCCAGGAGAGAAGCCCAAGCAAGACGCGCCCCGAGGAGCGTCTTGACACATGTCAACACTGGGTCTGACAGAGGGCCTCCAGGAGAGAGGCCCAAGCAAGACGCGCCCCGAGGAGTGTCTTGCCACATGTCACCACTTGGTCAGACTCAGCGCCTCCAGGAGAGAGGCCCAAGCAACACGCGCCCCGAGGAGCGTCAGACCAAATGTCACTACTCAGTCTGACTGAGCGCCTCCAGGAGAGAGGCCCAAGTAAGAAGCGCCCCGAGGAGCGTCTTGCCACGTGTCAACACTGGGTCTGATTGAGGGCCTTCTGGAGAGAGGCCCAAGCAAGACGCGCCCCGAGGAGCGTCTTGCCACATGTCACTACTCGGTCTGACTGAGCGCCTCTAGGAGAGAGGCCCAAGCAAGACGTGCCCCGAGGAGCGTCTTGCCTCATGTCAACACTGGGTCTGACTGAGGGCCTCCAGGAGAGAGGCCCAAGTAAGACGCACCCCGAGGAGCATCTTGCCACATGTCAACACTGGGTCTGACTGAGGGCCTCCAGGAGAGAAGCCCAAGCAAGATGCGCCCCGAGGAGCGTCTTGCCACATGTCAGCACTCGGTCTGACTGAGCGCCTCCAGGAGAGAGGCCCAAGCAAGACGCGCCCCGAGGAGCGTCTTGCCACATGTCAACACTGGGTCTGACTGAGGGCCTCCAGGAGAGAAGCCCAAGCAAGATGCGCCCCGAGGAGCGTCTTGCCACATGTCAGCACTCGGTCTGACAGAGCGCCTCCAGGAGAGAGACCCAAGCAACACGCGCCCCGAGGAGCATCAGACCACATGTCACTACTCAGTCTGACTGAGCGCCTCCAGGAGAGAGGCCCAAGTAAGAAGCGCCCCGAGGAGCGTCTTGCCACGTGTCAACACTGGGTCTGATTGAGGGCCTTCTGGAGAGAGGCCCAAGAAAGACGCGCCCCGAGGATTGTCTTGCCACATGTCACTACTCGGTCTGACTGAGCGCCTCTAGGAGAGAGGCCCAAGCAAGACGTGCCCCGAGGAGCGTCTTGCCACATGTCAACAATGGGTCTGACTGAGGGCCTCCAGGAGAGAAGCCCAAGCAAGACGCGCCCCGAGGAGCGTCTTGCCACATGTCAACACTGGGTCTGACTGAGGGCCTCCAGGAGAGAGGCCAAAGTAAGACGCCCCCCGAGGAGCGTCTTGCCACATGTCAACACTGGGTCTGACTGAGGGCCTCCAGGAGAGAAGCCCAAGCAAGATGCGCCCCGAGGAGCGTCTTGCCACATGTCAGCACTCGGTCTGACTGAGCGCCTCCAGGAGAGAGGCCCAAGCAAGACGCGCCCCGAGGAGCGTCTTGCCACATGTGAACACTGGGTCTGACTGAGCGCCTCCAGGAGAGAGGCCCAAGCAAGACGCGCCTGGAGGAGCGTCTTGCAACATGTCAGCACTCGGTCTGACTGAGCGCGTCCAGGAAAGAGGCCCAAGCAAGACGGGCCCCGAGGAGGGTCTTGACACATGTCTCCTCTGGGTCTGACTGAGCGCCTCCAGGAGAGAGGCCCTAGCAAGACGTGCCCCGACGAGCATCTTGCCACATGTCAACAATGGGTCTGACTGAGTGCCTCCATGAGAGAAGCCCCAGCAAGACACGCCCCGAGGAGCGTCTTGCCACATGTCAACACTGGGTCTGACTGAGCACCTCCAGGAGAGAGGCCCAAGCAAGAAGCGCCCCGAGGAGCGTCTTGCCACATGTCAACACTGGGTCCGACAAATTTAGAGGTGGCTACTCTTCAGCCATGTATACTCTTGTAATGTGAAAAAAAAATCACATCTTTACAACTCCATAGTTTTGCATTACATTAGTGAGCTATTAATTTACACTCTTACAGGGTCAAGTCATGAAACAAAAAATATGTAATTTTCTGAAAGACATAAGAAATAAAGAAATTAGTACAGATGCACTTTTATTTGAATTAACCTTATTCAGAGTTTGAACAGACAAATTTGGAACACATTTTAATCTTGAAACATGATTTTACACACTTTAGGATAATAAAGAATAGATCTAACGTAAAAGACTGTGCAGAATTTATGTGCTACTTCAAGTAAAAAGAACAACATGTTAGCACAGTAGTAAAGACATCAAAGTGCAATATCTACATTTTTATGTACATTACATTAGTAACACGCAGCAGGTATAGAATACTCCATGTAAATGTAGACAAGATCGTCACTGGAGGCCTGTAGCTGTGTTGAGTTCTGATACTGTGAAAAAAGTATTGTAAGACAAGTGTAGGTAAAGAACTGAGCTGTAGTCAAAGGATGCTAAAATGACACATACCAAGACCTCGGCTGACTTGGATCTGCACTAGCTCTGAAATAGGTGGTGGAGCGATGGGTGGCACAAGACCGAGCCGTCTGGGGTCATCATCCCTCATTGATCTGGTACGAGGCATCCCGACTCGATGTTACATTCTGTTGCGATGATCATCGTTGCGCATGTCTACTAATACCCACCAAACCTCGAGACTTGAATCTACTGATTGTCTATTAGTAGTATACCGCTTTACACGCAAAGCCATGGTCTCGTGACGAAACTCGTGGTCATGGCGAGTCAGGTGAAAACGTTAGGCGACCCAGCCGTTGAATTCACTAAGAGCACGGGTTGTTTGTGCACCAAATCAGTACGTGATCATAGGTGGTATAAGGTGCAGGGCATCACTAGGGCGTTGGATTCGATGAGGAGGGTGAAATCGCGCAGTCATTACAACATGATTGTCATGGACTTGTTTATCAAAATTGTGACCGACTTGCACGGTAACTCCGGCAGTAAGTTGGACTGGGTGGTCGATTACATGAAAATCTTGAACGTGCCCTACACAAAAGCCAACCGGTTTCACGGTCAGCTTCTAGCGTTACATGAATGCAATAAAGTTTGTAGTACCATTTTGAAGGAACCACTCGATACAGAGCGCCCGTCTGCGTGCCCTTCACGTGGAATTCGTTGTATCCTTGACTGGCTCTACCGACCCAGTCTAAATGCGTTGGGTCCTTAGCTGCGGTTTCTGGCTCATCCGTTACAGTGACACGGCCGCTTTTAACTGTAGCCAGTTCCACTCTGAGAGTCTCGCGTTCTACGCGCGCTTCCTCTAACGCGAGCCTCGTTGCTTCTAGTTCTGTCTAATAAAAGTCGAGATCGGCTAGCGATCGTTTATTCTCGCGTAAACGTTCATCAGAACGATCCCCAGACGCACCGTCTCGTGGACACGAACACGTACACAGTGGACGCGCGGACAGCGCTCGCGTCTGGTCGCGCTCCACTTGTAGTTCTCGTACGAGCCTGTTCATTTCTCGCTTTAGTTGTTCTACGGCAGACGCCGTTGAAGAAAGGCGGGCGAGTCTTGCGACCGACCTCGTTCTGCATAACTTGCGCGATCTCACGGCAGACATTGTGCCGTGGGTCCACTCACAGAATATGACCTCAAGTATAATTGACGACAGCATATGGACGGGACGGTCTAGTTTGGTTAACACAGAAACATTACAGACACACAAGTTGTTTTCATGGCGAGTATCTTTATTTGTACACAAACCAAAACACCAGTAAAGAGACAAACATTTGACAGGGTCCTTGTGAATTCTGCGACCGCATGCAAAGTGGCCAGCTTGCATTCGATGTTACATGACTATTTGACCCCGTGTGTTCATTCAAACCCGTCTGCGACATTCAGACCTTAGCCGCCCACAAAGCACTTTACAATAACCTCACGTCTCCTGCGACACAAAGGGCGTGTTTCACATCCAAGTGGACAACCACGTGCGCATCAGAGGCTGACCGTAGCCCATCACCCAGAAGATACCCAGGGACACTTAGTAAATGCTGTGATGTCTCCCCGATGTACTTTTGTTCATGCGTGCTGCATATGTATCTGTGGATACTCAATGTTGGATGGGCACGTTGGATCGACGTAAGTTGCCATCAGTGCCAATATTTCATTTGTGTGATGGTGATGACTCAAATGCAAACGCATGGGATTTTGCGGGCTCATTTCACTTAACGTCAGCGCCACACCCTTATCAGTCGATGTAATAACGTGTTTAAGAGACTGTTTTTTGTTATCGGTGAAAGTTCTGTCCATCACATGGATTGCATCGTAAGACGCCGAAGACATACTGTACAGGAAGATCAAGGGGTTTAAATTACGTACGACCCCCCCCCCCCCTCCCACCAAAAAAAATGTGTAGGGCGCATTATCCACTGTAGACATATAAACTGGGATTCATTAATAAGTGGCTCGAGGGTAATGCTTTTAATGTCTACTGTTGATACGGGGACACGTTCAGGTCACCCAAATGTGCTTTGTATTTATATAGTCTTTTGACACCAGGAAATGTATGTTCACCGCAGACATTCTGTTGCGATCATCATCGTTGCGCACGTCTACTAAAACCCACCAAACCTCGAGACTTGAATCTACTGATTGTCTATTAGTAGTATACCGCTTTACACGCAAAGCCATGGTCTCGTGACGAAACTCGTGGTCATGGCGAGTCAGGTGAAAACGTTAGGCGACCCAGCCGTTGAATTCACTAAGAGCACGGGTTGTTTGTGCACCAAATCAGTACGTGATCATAGGTGGTATAAGGTGCAGGGCATCACTAGGGCGTTGGATTCGATGAGGAGGGTGAAATCGCACGGTCATCACAACATGATTGTCATGGACTTGTTTATCAAAATTGTGACCGACTTGCACGGTAACTCCGGCAGTAAGTTTGACTGGGTGGTCGATTACATGAAACTCTTGAACGTGCCCTACACAAAAGCCAACCGGTTTCACGGCCAGCTTCTAGCGTTACGCGAATGCAATAAAGTTCGTAGTACCATTTTGAAGGAACCACTCGATAAGGAGCGCCTGTCTGCATGCCCTTGGCGTGGAATTCGTTGTATCCTTGACTGGCTCTACCGACCCAGTCTAAATGCGTTGGGTCCTTAGCTGCGGTTTCTGGCTCATCCGTTACAGTGACACGGCCGCTTTTAACTGTAGCCAGTTCCACTCTGAGAGTCTCGCGTTCTACGCGCGCTTCCTCTAACGCGAGCCGCGTTGCTTCTAGTTCTTTCTAATAAAAGTCGAGATCGGCTAGCGATCGTTTATTCTCGCGTAAACGTTCATCGAAACGATCCCCAGACGCACAGTCTCGTGTAGACGAACACGTACACAGTGGACGCGCGGACAGCGCTCGCGTCCGATCGCGCTCCACTTGTAGTTCTCGTACGAGCCTGTTCATTTCTCGCTTTAGTTGTTCTACGGCAGACGCAGTTGAAGACTGGCGGCCAGTCTTGCGACCGACCTCGTTCTGCATAACTTGCGCGATCTCACGGCAGACATTGTGCCGTGGGTCCACTCACAGAATATGACCTCAAGTATAATTGACGACAGCATATGTACAGGACGGTCTAGTTTGGTTAACACAGAAACATTACAGACACACAAGTTGTTTTCATGGCGAGTATCTTTATTTGCACACAAACCAAAACACCAGTAAAGAGACAAACATTTGACAGGGTCCTTGTGAATTCTGCGACCGCATGCAAAGTGGCCAGCTTGCATTCGATGTTACATGACTATTTGACCTCGTGTGTTCATTCAAACCCGTCTGCGACATTCAGACCTTAACCGCCCACAAAGCACTTTACAATAACCTCACGTCTCCTGCGACACAAAGGGAGTGTTTCATATCCAAGTGGACAACCACGTGCGCATCAGAGGCTGACCGTAGCCCCTCACCCAGAAGATACCCAGGGACACTTAGTAAACGCTTTGATGTCTCCCCGATGTACTTTTGTTCATGCGTGCTGCATATGTATCTGTGGATACTAAATGTTGGATGGGCACGTTGGATCGACGTAAGTTGCCATCAGTGCCAATATTGCATTTGTGTGATGGTGATGACTCAATTGCAAACGCATGGGATTTTGCGGGCTCATTTCACTTAACGTCAGTGCCACCCCCTTATCACTCGATGTAATAACAATGTGTTTAAGAGACAGTTTTTCATGATCGGTGAAAGTTCTGTCCATGACATGGATTGCATCGTAAGACGCCGAAGACAGGAATATCAAGGGATTTAAATTATGTAACCCCCCCCCCCCCCCAAAAAAATGTGTAGGGCGCATTATCCACTGTAGACATATAAACTGGGATTCATTAATAAGTGGCCTTGAGGGTAATGCTTGTAATGTCTACTGTTGATACGGGAACACGTTCAGGTCACCCAAATGTGCTTTGTATTTATATAGCCTTTTGACACCAGGGATTGTATGTTCACCGCAGACATTCTGTTGCGATCATCATCGTTGCGCACGTCTACTAAAACCCACCAAACCTCGAGACTTGAATCTACTGATTGTCCATTAGTAGTATACCGCTTTACACGCAAAGCCATGGTCTCGTGACGAAACTCGTGGTCATGGCGAGTCAGGTGAAAACGTTAGGCGACCCAGCCGTTGAATTCACTAAGAGCACGGGTTGTTTGTGCACCAAATCAGTACGTGATCATAGGTGGTATAAGGTGCAGGGCATCACTAGGGCGTTGGATTCGATGAGGAGGGTGAAATCGCGCGGTCATCACAACATGATTGTCATGGACTTGTTTATCAAAATTGTGACCGACTTGCACGGTAACTCCGGCAGGAAGGTGGACTGGGTGGTCGATTACATGAAACTCTTGAACGTGCCCTACACAAAAGCCAACCGGTTTCACGGCGAGCTTCTAGCGTTACGCGAATGCAATAAAGTTCGTAGTACCATTTTGAAGGAACCACTCAATACAGAGCGCCCGTCTGCGTGCCCTTCACGTGGAATTCGTTCTATCCTTGACTGGCTCTACCGACCCAGTCTAAATGCGTTGGGTCCTTAGCTGCGGTTTCTGGCTCATCCGTTGCATTGACACGGCCGCTTTTAACTGTAGCCAGTTCCACTCTGAGAGTCTCGCGTTCTACGCGCGCTTCCTCTAACGCGAGCCTCGTTGCTTCTAGTTCTGTGTAATAAAATTCGAGATCGGCTAGCGATCGTTTATTCTCGCGTAAACGTTCATCGGAACGATCCCCAGACGCACCGTCTCGTGGAGACGAACACGTACACAGTGGACGCGCGGACAGCGCTCGCGTCCGATCGCGCTCCACTTGTAGTTCTCGTACGAGCCTGTTCATTTCTCGCTTTAGTTGTTCTACGGCAGACGCCGTTGAAGACTGGCGGCGAATCTTGCGACCGACCTCGATCTGCATAACTTGCGCGATCTCACGGCACACATTGTGCCGTGGGTCCACTCACAGAATATGACCTCAAGTATAATTGACGACAGCATATGGACGGGACGGTCTAGTTTGGTTAACACAGAAACATTACAGACTCACAAGTTGTTTTCATGGCGAGTATCTTTATTTGCACACAAACCAAAACACCAGTAAAGAGACAAACATTTGACAGGGTCCTTGTGAATTCTGCGACCGCATGCAAAGTGGCCAGCTTGCATTCGATGTTACATGACTATTTGACCTCGTGTGTTCATTCAAACCCGTCTGCGACATTCAGACCAGTAATTTCACATCATTCTGGGTCCATTTGTGTGAAAACAAGGTCCAATCAGGCTGAAACGTTACAAGAAGGTAGAATCTATTGAGTTGTAAGTGATCTGAACGTTTCAAGATGATCGCACTTTCCTAAGGGGGTCAAACAATGTCCCAAATGTCACCGGATCTGGTGTCAATTTAAAGAAGTAGTCCACTTACACATTTGTGGGCTTATAACTTGGCTTCTGAATGTCCTAGAGAGATCAGGTTTATTTTAGTGTACTCCAATCAACAGCCCCTACAACCACAAAAAGGAATGGAGTCATTAGCACTTATGGGTTTTAAATGGCACCCAGAATTATGTTGCACGAAGCACAATTTCACATCATTCTGGGTTCATTTGTGTGAAAACAAGGTCCAATCAGGCTGAAACGTTACAAGAAGGTAGAATCTATTGAGTTGTAAGTGATCTGAACGTTTCATGATGATCGCACATTCCTATAGGGGGTAAAACCATGTCCCAAAGGTCACCGGGCCTGGTGTCACTTTAAAGAAGTAGTCCAGATACACATTTGTGGGCTTATAACTTGGCTTCTGAATGTCCTAGAGAGATCAGGTTTGTTTTAGAGTACTCCAATTAACAGCCCCCATTACCACTAAAAGGAAAGGAGTCATTAGCACTTATGGTTTTTAAATGGCACCCAGAATTATGTTGCACGAAGCACAATTTCACATCATTCTGGGTTCATTTGTGTGAAAACAAGGTCCAATCAGGCTGAAACGTTATAACAAGGTAGAATCTATTGAGTTGTAGGTGATCTGAACGTTTCATGATGATAGCACTTTCCTAAGGGGGTCAAACTATGTCCCAAAGGTCACCGGATCTGGTGTCAATTTAAAGAAGTAGTCCAGTTACACATTTGTGGGCTTATAACTTGGCTTCTGAATGTCCTAGAGAGATCAGGTTTGTTTAAGTGTACTCCAATCAACAGCCCCTACAACCTCAAAAAGGAATGGAGTCATTAGCACTTATGGTTTTTAAATGGCACCCAGAATTATGTTGCACGAAGCACAATTTCACATCATTCTGGGTTCATTTGTGTGAAAACAAGGTCCAATCAGGCTGAAACGTTACAAGAAGGTAGAATCTATTGAGTTGTAAGTGATCTGAACGTTTCAAGATGATCACACATTCCTATAGGGGGTAAAACCATGTCCCAAAGGTCACCGGGCCTGGTGTCACTTTAAAGAAGTAGTCCAGTTACACCTTTGTGGGCTTATAACTTGGCTTCTGAATGTCCTAGAGAGGTTAGGTTTGTTTTAGTATACTCCAATCAACAGCCCCTACAACCACAAAAAGGAATGGAGTCATTAGCACTTATGGTTTTTAAATGGCATCCAGAATTATGTTGCACGAAGCACAATTTCACATCATTCTGGGTTCATTTGTGTGAAAACAAGGTCCAATCAGGCTGAAATGTTACAGGAAGGTAGAATCTATTGAGTTGTAAGTGATCTGAACGTTTCATGATGATAGCACTGTCCTATAGGGGGTCAAACCATGTCCCAAAGGTCACCGGGCCTGGTGTCACTTTAAAGAAGCAGTCCAGTTACACATTTGTGGGCTTATAACTTGGCTTCTGAATGTCCTAGAGAGATCAGGTTTGTTTTAGTGTACTCCAATCAACAGCCCCTACAGCCTCAAAAAGGAATGGAGTCATTAGCACTTATGGTTTTTAAATGGCACCCAGAATTATGTTGCACGAAGCACAATTTCACATCATTCTGGGTTCATTTGTGTGAAAACAAGGTCCAATCAGGCTGAAACGTTACAGGAAGGTAGAATCTATTGAGTTGTAAGTGATCTGAACGTTTCATGATGATAGCCTTTCCTAAGGGGGTCAAACCATGTCCCAAAGGTCACCGGATCTGGTGTCAATTTAAAGAAGTAGTCCAGTTACACATTTGTGGGCTTATAACTTGGCTTCTGAATGTTCTAGAGAGATCAGGTTTGTTTTAGTGTATTCCAATCAACAGCCCCTACAACCACAAAAATGAATGGAGTCATTAGCACTTAAGGTTTGTAAAGGGCACCCAGAATTATGTTGCACGAAGCACAATTTCTCATCATTCTGGGTCCATTTGTGTGAAAACAAGGTCCAATCAGGCTGAAACGTTACAGGAAGGTAGAATCTATTGAGTTGTAAGTGATCCGAACGTTTCAAGATGATAGCATTTTCCTAAGGGGGTCAAACCATGTCCCAAAGGTCACCGGATCTGGTGTCAATTTAAAGAAGTAGTCCAGTTACATATTTGTGGGCTTATAACTTGGCGTCTGAATGTCCTAGAGAGATCAGGTTTGATTAATTGTACTCCAACCAACAGCCCCTACAACCACAAAAAGGAATGGAGTCATTAGCACTTATGGTTTGTAAATGGCACCCAGAATTATGTTGAACGAAGCACAATTTCACATCATTCTGGGTCCATTTGTGTGAAACCAAGGTCCAATCAGGCTGAAACGTTACAAGAAGGTAGAATCTATTGAGTTGTAAGTGATCTGAACGTTTCAAGATGATGGCACATTCCTATAGGGGGTCAAACCATGTCCCAAAGGTCACCGGGCCTGGTGTCACTTTAAAGAAGTAGTCCAGTTACACCTTTGTGGGCTTATAACTTGGCTTCTGAATGTCCTAGAGAGGTTAGGTTTGTTTTAGTGTTCTCCAATCAACAGCCCCTACAACCACAAAAAGGAATGGAGTCATTAGCACTTATGGTTTGTAAATGGCACCCAGAATTATGTTGCACGAAGCACAATTTCACATCATTCTGGGTCCATTTGTGTGAAAACAAGGTCCAATCAGGCTGAAACGTTACAAGAAGGTAGAATCTATTGAGTTGTAAGTGATCTGAACGTTTCAAGATGATCGCACTTTCCTAAGGGGGTCAAACAATGTCCCAAATGTCACCGGATCTGGTGTCAATTTAAAGAAGTAGTCCAGTTACACATTTGTGGGCTTATAACTTGGCTTCTGAATGTCCTAGAGAGATCAGGTTTATTTTAGTGGACTCCAATCAACAGCCCCTACAACCTCAAAAAGGAATGGAGTCATTAGCTTTTATGGTTTTTAAATGGCACCCAGAATTATGTTGCACGAAACACAATTTCGCATCATTCTGGGTTCATTTGTGTGAAAACAAGGTCCAATCAGGCTGAAATGTTACAAGAAGGTAGAATCTATTGAGTTGTAAGTGATCTGAACGTTTCATGATGATCGCACATTCCTATAGGGGGTAAAACCATGTCCCAAAGGTCACCGGGCCTGGTGTCACTTTAAAGAAGTAGTCCAGTTACACATTTGTGGGCTTATAACTTGGCTTCTGAATGTCCTAGAGAGATCAGGTTTGTTTTAGAGTACTCCAATTAACAGCCCCCATTACCACTAAAAGGAATGGAGTCATTAGCACCTTTGGTTTTTAAATGGCACCCAGAATTATGTTGCACGAAGCACAATTTCACATCATTCTGGGTTCATTTGTGTGAAAACAAGGTCCAATCAGGCTGAAACGTTACAACAAGGTAGAATCTATTGAGTTGTAAGTGATCTGAACGTTTCATGATGATAGCACTTTCCTAAGGGGGTCAAACTATGTCCCAAAGGTCACCGGATCTGGTGTCAATTTAAAGAAGTAGTCCAGTTACACATTTGTGGGCTTATAACTTGGCTTCTGAATGTCCTAGAGAGATCAGGTTTGTTTTAGTGTACTCCAATCAACAGCCCCTACAACCTCAAAAAGGAATGGAGTCATTAGCACTTAAGGTTTTTAAATGGCATCCAGAATTATGTTGCACGAAGCACAATTTCACATCATTCTGGGTTCATTTGTGTGAAAACAAGGTCCAATCAGGCTGAAATGTTACTTTTTGTGGTTGTAGGGGCTGTTGGTTGGAGTACAATTAATCAAACCTGATCTCTCTAGGACATTCAGAAGCCAAGTTATAAGCCCACAAATATGTAACTGGAATACTTCTTTAAATTGACACCAGATCCGGTGACCTTTGGGACATGGTTTGACCCCCTTAGGAAAATGATATCATCTTGAAACGTTCGGATCACTTACAACTCAATAGATTCTACCTTCCTGTAACGTTTCAGCCTGATTGGACCTTGTTTTCACACAAATGGACCCAGAATGATGAGAAATTGTGCTTCGTGCAACATAATTCTGGGTGCCCTTTACAAACCTTAAGTGCTAATGACTCCATTCATTTTTGTGGTTGTAGGGGCTGTTGATTGGAATACACTAAAACATACCTGATCTCTCTAGGACATTCAGAAGCCAAGTTATAAGCCCACAAATGTGTAACTGGACTACTTCTTTAAATTGACACCAGATCCGGTGACCTTTGGGACATGGTTTGACCCCCTTAGGAAATTGCTATCATCATGAAACGTTCAGATCACTTACAACTCAATAGATTCTACCTTCCTGTAACGTTTCAGCCTGATTGCACCTTGTTTTCACACAAATGGACCCAGAATGATGTGAAATTGTGCTTCGTGCAACATAATTCTGGGTGCCATTTAAAAACCATAAGTGCTAATGACTCCATTCCTTTTTGGGTTGTAGGGGCTGTTGATTGGAGTACACTAAAACAAACCTGATCTCTCTAGGACATTCAGAAGCCAAGTTATAAGCCCACAAATGTGTAACTGGACTACTTCTTTAAATTGACACCAGATCCGGTGACCTTTGGGACATGGTTTGACCCCCTTAGGAAAGTGCTATCATCATGAACCGTTCAGATCACTTACAACTCAATAGATTCTACCTTCCTGTAACGTTTCAGCCTGATTGGACCTTGTTTTCACACAAATGAACCCAGAATGATGTGAAATTGTGCTTCGTGCAACATAATTCTGGGTGCCATTTAAAAACCATAAGTGCTAATGACTCCATTCCTTTTTGAGGCTGTAGGGGCTGTTGATTGGAGTACACTAAAACAAACCTGATCTCTCTAGGACATTCAGAAGCCAAGTTATAAGCCCACAAATGTGTAACTGGACTGCTTCTTTAAAGTGACACCAGGCCCGGTGACCTTTGGGACATGGTTTGACCCCCTATAGGACAGTGCTATCATCATGAAACGTTCAGATCACTTACAACTCAATAGATTCTACCTTCCTGTAACATTTCAGCCTGATTGGACCTTGTTTTCACACAAATGAACCCAGAATGATGTGAAATTGTGCTTCGTGCAACATAATTCTGGATGCCATTTAAAAACCATAAGTGCTAATGACTCCATTCCTTTTTGTGGTTGTAGGGGCTGTTGATTGGAGTATACTAAAACAAACCTAACCTCTCTAGGACATTCAGAAGCCAAGTTATAAGCCCACAAAGGTGTAACTGGACTACTTCTTTAAAGTGACACCAGGCCCGGTGACCTTTGGGACATGGTTTTACCCCCTATAGGAATGTGTGATCATCTTGAAACGTTCAGATCACTTACAACTCAATAGATTCTACCTTCTTGTAACGTTTCAGCCTGATTGGACCTTGTTTTCACACAAATGAACCCAGAATGATGTGAAATTGTGCTTCGTGCAACATAATTCTGGATGCCATTTAAAAACCATAAGTGCTAATGACTCCATTCCTTTTTGTGGTTGTAGGGGCTGTTGATTGGAGTATACTAAAACAAACCTAACCTCTCTAGGACATTCAGAAGCCAAGTTATAAGCCCACAAAGGTGTAACTGGACTACTTCTTTAAAGTGACACCAGGCCCGGTGACCTTTGGGACATGGTTTTACCCCCTATAGGAATGTGTGATCATCTTGAAACGTTCAGATCACTTACAACTCAATAGATTCTACCTTCTTGTAACGTTTCAGCCTGATTGGACCTTGTTTTCACACAAATGAACCCAGAATGATGTGAAATTGTGCTTCGTGCAACATAATTCTGGGTGCCATTTAAAAACCATAAGTGCTAATGACTCCATTCCTTTTTGTGGTTGTAGGGGCTGTTGATTGGAGTCCACTAAAATAAACCTGATCTCTCTAGGACATTCAGAAGCCAAGTTATAAGCCCACAAATGTGTAACTGGACTACTTCTTTAAATTGACACCAGATCCGGTGACATTTGGGACATTGTTTGACCCCCTTAGGAAAGTGCGATCATCTTGAAACGTTCAGATCACTTACAACTCAATAGATTCTACCTTCTTGTAACGTTTCAGCCTGATTGGACCTTGTTTTCACACAAATGGACCCAGAATGATGTGAAATTGTGCTTCGTGCAACATAATTCTGGGTGCCATTTACAAACCATAAGTGCTAATGACTCCATTCCTTTTTGTGGTTGTAGGGGCTGTTGATTGGAGAACACTAAAACAAACCTAACCTCTCTAGGACATTCAGAAGCCAAGTTATAAGCCCACAAAGGTGTAACTGGACTACTTCTTTAAAGTGACACCAGGCCCGGTGACCTTTGGGACATGGTTTGACCCCCTATAGGAATGTGCCATCATCTTCAAACGTTCAGATCACTTACAACTCAATAGATTCTACCTTCTTGTAACATTTCAGCCTGATTGGACCTTGTTTTCACACAAATGGACCCAGAATGATGTGAAATTGTGCTTCGTTCAACATAATTCTGGGTGCCATTTACAAACCATAAGTGCTAATGACTCCATTCCTTTTTGTGGTTGTAGGGGCTGTTGGTTGGAGTACAATTAATCAAACCTGATCTCTCTAGGACATTCAGAAGCCAAGTTATAAGCCCACAAATATGTAACTGGACTACTTCTTTAAATTGACACCAGATCCGGTGACCTTTGGGACATGGTTTGACCCCCTTAGGAAAATGCTATCATCTTGAAACGTTCGGATCACTTACAACTCAATAGATTCTACCTTCCTGTAACGTTTCAGCCTGATTGGACCTTGTTTTCACACAAATGGACCCAGAATGATGAGAAATTGTGCTTCGTGCAACATAATTCTGGGTGCCCTTTACAAACCTTAAGTGCTAATGACTCCATTCATTTTTGTGGTTGTAGGGGCTGTTGATTGGAATACACTAAAACATACCTGATCTCTCTAGGACATTCAGAAGCCAAGTTATAAGCCCACAAATGTGTAACTGGACTACTTCTTTAAATTGACACCAGATCCGGTGACCTTTGGGACATGGTTTGACCCCCTTAGGAAATTGCTATCATCATGAAACGTTCAGATCACTTACAACTCAATAGATTCTACCTTCCTGTAACGTTTCAGCCTGATTGCACCTTGTTTTCACACAAATGGACCCAGAATGATGTGAAATTGTGCTTCGTGCAACATAATTCTGGGTGCCATTTAAAAACCATAAGTGCTAATGACTCCATTCCTTTTTGGGTTGTAGGGGCTGTTGATTGGAGTACACTAAAACAAACCTGATCTCTCTAGGACATTCAGAAGCCAAGTTATAAGCCCACAAATGTGTAACTGGACTACTTCTTTAAATTGACACCAGATCCGGTGACCTTTGGGACATGGTTTGACCCCCTTAGGAAAGTGCTATCATCATGAAACGTTCAGATCACTTACAACTCAATAGATTCTACCTTCCTGTAACGTTTCAGCCTGATTGGACCTTGTTTTCACACAAATGAACCCAGAATGATGTGAAATTGTGCTTCGTGCAACATAATTCTGGGTGCCATTTAAAAACCATAAGTGCTAATGACTCCATTCCTTTTTGAGGCTGTAGGGGCTGTTGATTGGAGTACACTAAAACAAACCTGATCTCTCTAGGACATTCAGAAGCCAAGTTATAAGCCCACAAATGTGTAACTGGACTGCTTCTTTAAAGTGACACCAGGCCCGGTGACCTTTGGGACATGGTTTGACCCCCTATAGGACAGTGCTATCATCATGAAACGTTCAGATCACTTACAACTCAATAGATTCTACCTTCCTGTAACATTTCAGCCTGATTGGACCTTGTTTTCACACAAATGAACCCAGAATGATGTGAAATTGTGCTTCGTGCAACATAATTCTGGATGCCATTTAAAAACCATAAGTGCTAATGACTCCATTCCTTTTTGTGGTTGTAGGGGCTGTTGATTGGAGTATACTAAAACAAACCTAACCTCTCTAGGACATTCAGAAGCCAAGTTATAAGCCCACAAAGGTGTAACTGGACTACTTCTTTAAAGTGACACCAGGCCCGGTGACCTTTGGGACATGGTTTTACCCCCTATAGGAATGTGTGATCATCTTGAAACGTTCAGATCACTTACAACTCAATAGATTCTACCTTCTTGTAACGTTTCAGCCTGATTGGACCTTGTTTTCACACAAATGAACCCAGAATGATGTGAAATTGTGCTTCGTGCAACATAATTCTGGATGCCATTTAAAAACCATAAGTGCTAATGACTCCATTCCTTTTTGTGGTTGTAGGGGCTGTTGATTGGAGTATACTAAAACAAACCTAACCTCTCTAGGACATTCAGAAGCCAAGTTATAAGCCCACAAAGGTGTAACTGGACTACTTCTTTAAAGTGACACCAGGCCCGGTGACCTTTGGGACATGGTTTTACGCCCTATAGGAATGTGTGATCATCTTGAAACGTTCAGATCACTTACAACTCAATAGATTCTACCTTCTTGTAACGTTTCAGCCTGATTGGACCTTGTTTTCACACAAATGAACCCAGAATGTTGTGAAATTGTGCTTCGTGCAACATAATTCTGGGTGCCATTTAAAAACCATAAGTGCTAATGACTCCATTCCTTTTTGTGGTTGTAGGGGCTGTTGATTGGAGTCCACTAAAATAAACCTGATCTCTCTAGGACATTCAGAAGCCAAGTTATAAGCCCACAAATGTGTAACTGGACTACTTTAAATTGACACCAGATCCGGTGACATTTGGGACATTGTTTGACCCCCTTAGGAAAGTGCGATCATCTTGAAACGTTCAGATCACTTACAACTCGATAGATTCTACCTTCTTGTAACGTTTCAGCCTGATTGGACCTTGTTTTCACACAAATGGACCCAGAATGATGTGAAATTGTGCTTCGTGCAACATAATTCTGGGTGCCATTTACAAACCATAAGTGCTAATGACTCCATTCCTTTTTGTGGTTGTAGGGGCTGTTGATTGGAGAACACTAAAACAAACCTAACCTCTCTAGGACATTCAGAAGCCAAGTTATAAGCCCACAAAGGTGTAACTGGACTACTTCTTTAAAGTGACACCAGGCCCGGTGACCTTTGGGACATGGTTTGACCCCCTATAGGAATGTGCCATCATCTTGAAACGTTCAGATCACTTACAACTCAATAGATTCTACCTTCTTGTAACGTTTCAGCCTGATTGGACCTTGTTTTCACACAAATGGACCCAGAATGATGTGAAATTGTGCTTCGTTCAACATAATTCTGGGTGCCATTTACAAACCATAAGTGCTAATGACTCCATTCCTTTTTGTGGTTGTAGGGGCTGTTGGTTGGAGTACAATTAATCAAACCTGATCTCTCTAGGACATTCAGAAGCCAAGTTATAAGCCCACAAATATGTAACTGGACTACTTCTTTAAATTGACACCAGATCCGGTGACCTTTGGGACATGGTTTGACCCCCTTAGGAAAATGCTATCATCTTGAAACGTTCGGATCACTTACAACTCAATAGATTCTACCTTCCTGTAACGTTTCAGCCTGATTGGACCTTGTTTTCACACAAATGGACCCAGAATGATGAGAAATTGTGCTTCGTGCAACATAATTCTGGGTGCCCTTTACAAACCTTAAGTGCTAATGACTCCATTCATTTTTGTGGTTGTAGGGGCTGTTGATTGGAATACACTAAAACATACCTGATCTCTCTAGGACATTCAGAAGCCAAGTTATAAGCCCACAAATGTGTAACTGGACTACTTCTTTAAATTGACACCAGATCCGGTGACCTTTGGGACATGGTTTGACCCCCTTAGGAAATTGCTATCATCATGAAACGTTCAGATCACTTACAACTCAATAGATTCTACCTTCCTGTAACGTTTCAGCCTGATTGCACCTTGTTTTCACACAAATGGACCCAGAATGATGTGAAATTGTGCTTCGTGCAACATAATTCTGGGTGCCATTTAAAAACCATAAGTGCTAATGACTCCATTCCTTTTTGGGTTGTAGGGGCTGTTGATTGGAGTACACTAAAACAAACCTGATCTCTCAAGGACATTCAGAAGCCAAGTTATAAGCCCACAAATGTGTAACTGGACTGCTTCTTTAAAGTGACACCAGGCCCGGTGACCTTTGGGACATGGTTTGACCCCCTATAGGACAGTGCTATCATCATGAAACGTTCAGATCACTTACAACTCAATAGATTCTACCTTCCTGTAACATTTCAGCCTGATTGGACCTTGTTTTCACACAAATGAACCCAGAATGATGTGAAATTGTGCTTCGTGCAACATAATTCTGGATGCCATTTAAAAACCATAAGTGCTAATGACTCCATTCCTTTTTGTGGTTGTAGGGGCTGTTGATTGGAGTATACTAAAACAAACCTAACCTCTCTAGGACATTCAGAAGCCAAGTTATAAGCCCACAAAGGTGTAACTGGACTACTTCTTTAAAGTGACACCAGGCCCGGTGACCTTTGGGACATGGTTTTACCCCCTATAGGAATGTGTGATCATCTTGAAACGTTCAGATCACTTACAACTCAATAGATTCTACCTTCTTGTAACGTTTCAGCCTGATTGGACCTTGTTTTCACACAAATGAACCCAGAATGATGTGAAATTGTGCTTCGTGCAACATAATTCTGGGTGCCATTTAAAAACCATAAGTGCTAATGACTCCATTCCTTTTTGAGGTTGTAGGGGCTGTTGATTGGAGTACACTAAAACATACCTGATCTCTCTAGGACATTCAGAAGCCAAGTTATAAGCCCACAAATGTGTAACTGGACTACTTCTTTAAATTGACACCAGATCCGGTGACCTTTGGGACATAGTTTGACCCCCTTAGGAAAGTGCTATCATCATGAAACGTTCAGATCACCTACAACTCAATAGATTCTACCTTGTTGTAACGTTTCAGCCTGATTGGACCTTGTTTTCACACAAATGAACCCAGAATGATGTGAAATTGTGCTTCGTGCAACATAATTCTGGGTGCCATTTAAAAACCATAAGTGCTAATGACTCCTTTCCTTTTATTGGTAATGGGGGCTGTTAATTGGAGTACTCTAAAACAAACCTGATCTCTCTAGGACATTCAGAAGCCAAGTTATAAGCCCACAAATGTGTATCTGGACTACTTCTTTAAAGTGACACCAGGCCCGGTGACCTTTGGGACATGGTTTTACCCCCTATAGGAATGTGCGATCATCATGAAACGTTCAGATCACTTACAACTCAATAGATTCTACCTTCTTGTAACGTTTCAGCCTGATTGGACCTTGTTTTCACACAAATGAACCCAGAATGATGTGAAATTGTGCTTCGTGCAACATAATTCTGGGTGCCATTTAAAACCCATAAGTGCTAATGACTCCATTCCTTTTTGTGGTTGTAGGGGCTGTTGATTGGAGTACACTAAAATAAACCTGATCTCTCTAGGACATTCAGAAGCCAAGTTATAAGCCCACAAATGTGTAAGTGGACTACTTCTTTAAATTGACACCAGATCCGGTGACATTTGGGACATTGTTTGACCCCCTTAGGAAAGTGCGATCATCTTGAAACGTTCAGATCACTTACAACTCAATAGATTCTACCTTCTTGTAACGTTTCAGCCTGATTGGACCTTGTTTTCACACAAATGGACCCAGAATGATGTGAAATTACTGGTCTGAATGTCGCAGACGGGTTTGAATGAACACACGAGGTCAAATAGTCATGTAACCTCGAATGCAAGCTGGCCACTTTGCATGCGGTCGCAGAATTCACAAGGACCCTGTCAAATGTTTGTCTCTTTACTGGTGTTTTGGTTTGTGTGCAAATAAAGATACTCGCCATGAAAACAACTTGTGAGTCTGTAATGTTTCTGTGTTAACCAAACTAGACCGTCCCGTCCATATGCTGTCGTCAATTATACTTGAGGTCATATTCTGTGAGTGGACCCACGGCACAATGTGTGCCGTTAGATCGCGCAAGTTATGCAGATCGAGGTCGGTCGCAAGATTCGCCGCCAGTCTTCAACGGCGTCTGCCGTAGAACAACTAAAGCGAGAAATGAACAGGCTCGTACGAGAACTACAAGTGGAGCGCGATCGGACGCGAGCGCTGTCCGCGCGTCCACTGTGTACGTGTTCGTCTCCACGAGACGGTGCGTCTGGGGATCGTTCCGATGAACGTTTACGCGAGAATAAACGATCGCTAGCCGATCTCGAATTTTATTACACAGAACTAGAAGCAACGAGGCTCGCGTTAGAGGAAGCGCGCGTAGAACGCGAGACTCTCAGAGTGGAACTGGCTACAGTTAAAAGCGGCCGTGTCAATGCAACGGATGAGCCAGAAACCGCAGCTAAGGACCCAACGCATTTAGACTGGGTCGGTAGAGCCAGTCAAGGATACAACGAATTCCACGTGAAGGGCAAGCAGACGGGCACTCTGTATTGAGTGGTTCCTTCAAAATGGTACTACGAACTTTATTGCATTCGCGTAACGCTAGAAGCTCGCCGTGAAACCGGTTGGCTTTTGTGTAGGGCACGTTCAAGAGTTTCATGTAATCGACCACCCAGTCCAACTTACTGCCGGAGTTACCGTGCAAGTCGGTCACAATTTTGATAAACAAGTCCATGACAATCATGTTGTGATGACCGCGCGATTTCACCCTCCTCATCGAATCCAACGCCCTAGTGATGCCCTGCACCTTATACCACCTATGATCACGTACTGATTTGGTGCACAAACAACCCGTGCTCTTAGTGAATTCAACGGCTGGGTCGCCTAACGTTTTCACCTGACTCGCCATGACCACGAGTTTCGTCACGAGACCATGGCTTTGCGTGTAAAGCGGTATACTACTAATAGACATTCAGTAGATTCAAGTCTCGAGGTTTGGTGGGTATTAGTAGACATGCGCAACGATGATGATCGCAACAGAATGTAACATCGAGTCGGGATGCCTCGTACCAGATCAATGAGGGATGATGACCCCAGACGGCTCGGTCTTGTGCCACCCATCGCTCCACCACCTATTTCAGAGCTAGTGCAGATCCAAGTCAGCCGAGGTCTTGGTATGTGTCATTTTAGCATCCTTTGACTACAGCTCAGTTCTTTACCTACACTTGTCTCACAATACTTTTTTCACAGTATCAGAACTCAACACAGCTACAGGCCTCCAGTGACGATCTTGTCTACATTTACATGGAGTATTCTATACCTGCTGCGTGTTACTAATGTAATGTACATAAAAATGTAGATATTGCACTTTGATGTCTTTACTACTGTGCTAACATGTTGTTCTTTTTACTTGAAGTAGCACATAAATTCTGCACAGTCTTTTACGTTAGATCTATTCTTTATTATCCTAAAGTGTGTAAAATCATGTTTCAAGATTAAAATGTGTTCCAAATTTGTCTGTTCAAACTCTGAATAAGGTTAATTCAAATAAAAGTGCATCTGTACTAATTTCTTTATTTCTTATGTCTTTCAGAAAATTACATATTTTTTGTTTCATGACATGACCCTGTAAGAGTGTAAATTAATAGCTCACTAATGTAATGCAAAACTATGGAGTTGTAAAGATGTGATTTTTTTTTCACATTACAAGAGTATACATGGCTGAAGAGTAGCCACCTCTAAATTTGTCAGACCCAGTGTTGACATGTGGCAAGACGCTCCTCGGGGCGCTTCTTGCTTGGGCCTCTCTCCTGGAGGTGCTCAGTCAGACCCAGTGTTGACATGTGGCAAGACGCTCCTCGGGGCGTGTCTTGCTGGGGCTTCTCTCATGGAGGCACTCAGTCAGACCCATTGTTGACATGTGGCAAGATGCTCGTCGGGGCACGTCTTGCTAGGGCCTCTCTCCTGGAGGCGCTCAGTCAGACCCAGAGGAGACATGTGTCAAGACCCTCCTCGGGGCCCGTCTTGCTTGGGCCTCTTTCCTGGACGCGCTCAGTCAGACCGAGTGCTGACATGTTGCAAGACGCTAATACAGGCGCGTCTTGCTTGGGCCTCTCTCCTGGAGGCGCTCAGTCAGACCCAGTGTTCACATGTGGCAAGACGCTCCTCGGGGCGCGTCTTGCTTGGGCCTCTCTCCTGGAGGCGCTCAGTCAGACCGAGTGCTGACATGTGGCAAGACGCTCCTCGGGGCGCATCTTGCTTGGGCTTCTCTCCTGGAGGCCCTCAGTCAGACCCAGTGTTGACATGTGGCAAGACGCTCCTCGGGGCGCGTCTTACTTTGGCCTCTCTCCTGGAGGCCCTCAGTCAGACCCAGTGTTGACATGTGGCAAGACGCTCCTCGGGGCGCGTCTTGCTTGGGCTTCTCTCCTGGAGGCCCTCAGTCAGACCCATTGTTGACATGTGGCAAGACGCTCCTCGGGGCACGTCTTGCTTGGGCCTCTCTCCTAGAGGCGCTCAGTCAGACCGAGTAGTGACATGTGGCAAGACACTCCTCGGGGCGCGTCTTGCTTGGGCCTCTCTCCAGAAGGCCCTCAATCAGACCCAGTGTTGACACGTGGCAAGACGCTCCTCGGGGCGCTTCTTACTTGGGCCTCTCTCCTGGAGGCGCTCAGTCAGACTGAGTAGTGACATGTGGTCTGACGCTCCTCGGGGCGCGTGTTGCTTGGGCCTCTCTCCTGGAGGCGCTCAGTCAGACCCAGTGTTGACATGTGGCAAGACGCTCCTCGGGGCGCGTCTTGCTTGGGCCTCTCTCCTGGAGGCGCTCAGTCAGACCGAGTGCTGACATGTGGCAAGACGCTCCTCGGGGCGCATCTTGCTTGGGCTTCTCTCCTGGAGGCCCTCAGTCAGACCCAGTGTTGACATGTGGCAAGACGCTCCTCGGGGTGCGTCTTACTTGGGCCTCTCTCCTGGAGGCCCTCAGTCAGACCGAGTAGTGACATGTGGCAAGACGCTCCTCGGGGCGCGTCTTGCTTGGGCCTCTCTCCAGAAGGCCCTCAATCAGACCCAGTGTTGACACGTGGCAAGACGCTCCTCGGGGCGCTTCTTACTTGGGCCTCTCTCCTGGAGGCGCTCAGTCAGACTGAGTAGTGACATGTGGTATGACTCTCCTCGGGGCGCGTGTTGCTTGGGCCTCTCTCCTGGAGGCGCTGAGTCTGACCAAGTGGTGACATGTGGCAAGACACTCCTCGGGGCGCGTCTTGCTTGGGCCTCTCTCCTGGAGGCCCTCTGTCAGACCCAGTGTTGACATGTGTCAAGACGCTCCTCGGGGCGCGTCTTGCTTGGGCTTCTCTCCTGGAGGCCCTCAGTCATACCCATTGTTGACATGTGGCAAGACGCTCCTCGGGGCGCGTCTTGCTTTGGCCTCTCTCCTGGATTCGCTCAGAAAGACTCAGTGTTGACATGTGACAAGACGCTCCTCGGGGCGCGTCTTGCTTGGGCCTCTCTCCTGGAGGCGCTCAGTCAGACCCAGTGGTGACTTGTGGCAAGACACTCCTCGGGGCGCGTCTTGCTTGGGCCTCTCTCCTGGAGGCCCTCTGTCAGAACCAGTGTTGGCATGTGGCAAGACGCTCCTCAGGGCGCGTCTTGGTTGGGCCTCTCTCCTGGAGGCGCTCAGTCAGACCCAGTGGTGACATGTGGCAAGACGCTCCTCGGGGCGCGTCTTGCTTGGGCCTCTCTCCTGGATGCCCTCTGTGAGACCGAGTGTTGACATGTGGCAAGACTCTCCTCGGGGCGCGTCTTGCTTGGGCTTCTCTCATGGAGGCCCTCAGTCAGACCCAGTGTTGACATGTGTCAAGACGCTCCTCGGGGCGTGTCTTTACTTGGGCCTCTCTCCTGGAGGCGCTCAGTCAGACCCAGTGTTGACATGTGGCAAGACGCTCCTCGGGGCGCGTCTTGCTTGGGCTTCTCTCCCGGAGGCCCTCAGTCAGACCCATTGTTGACATGTGGCAAGACGCTCCTCGGGGCACGTCTTGCTTGGGCCTCTCTCCTGGAGGCGCTCAAACATACCGAGTAGTGACATGTGGCAAGACGCTCCTCGGGGTGCGTCTTGCTGGGGCTTCTCTCATGGAGGCACTCAGTCAGACCCAGTGTTGACATGTGGCAAGACGCTCCTCGGGGCGCGTCTTGCTTGGACCTCTCTCCCTGAGGCGCTCAGTCAGACCGAGTAGTGACATTTGGCAAGACACTCCTCGGGGCGCGTCTTGCTTGGGCCTCTCTCATGGAGGCCCTCTGTCAGACCCAGTGTTGACATGTGTCAAGACGCTCCTCGGGGGGCGTCTTGCTTTGGCCTCTCTCCTGGAGGCGCTCAGTCAGACCGAGTGCTGACATGTGGCAAGAAGCTCCTCGGGGCGCGTCTTGAGGGCTTCTCTCCCGGAGGCCCTCAGTAAGAACCATTGTTGACATGTGGCAAGACGCTCCTCGGGGCGCGTCTTGCTTGGGCCTCTCTCCTGGAGGCGCTCAGTCAGACTGAGTAGTGACATGTGGCCTGACGCTCCTCGGGGCGCGTGTTGCTTGGGCCTCTCTCCTGGAGGCGCTCAGTCAGACCAAGTGGTGACATGTGGCAAGACAATCCTCGGGGCGTGTCTTGCTTGGGCCTCTCTCCTGGAGGCCCTCTGTCAGACCCAGTGTTCACATGTGGCAAGACGCTCCTCGGGGCGCTTCTTGCTTGGGCTTCTCTCCTGGAGGCCCTCAGTCAGACCCATTGTTGACATGTGGCAAGACGCTCCTCGGGGCACGTCTTGCTTGGGCCTCTCTCCTGGAGGCGCTCAGTCAGACCGAGTAGTGACATGTGGCGAGACGCTCCTCGCGGCGCGTCTTGCTTGGGCCTCTCTCCAGAAGGCCCTCAATCAGACCCAGTGTTGACACGTGGCAGGATGCTCCTCGGGGCACGTCTTACTTGGGCCTCTCTCCTGGAGGCGCTCAGTCAGACTGAGTAGTGACATGTGGCCTGACGCTCCTCGGGGCGCGTGTTGCTTGGGCCTCTCTCCTGGAGGCGCTCAGTCAGACCAAGTGGTGACATGTGGCAAGACACTCCTCGGGGCGCGTCTTGCTTGGGCCTCTCTCCTGGAGGCCCTCTGTCAGACTCAGTGTTGACATGTGTCAAGACGTTCCTCGGGGCGCGTCTTGCTTGGGCTTCTCTCCTGGAGGCCCTCATTCATACCCATTGTTGACATGTGACAAGACGCTCCTCGGGGCGCGTCTTGCTTTGGCCTCTCTCCTGGAGGCGCTCAGTCAGACCGAGTGCTGACATGTGGAAAGACGCTCCTCGGGGCGCGTCTTGCTTGGGCTTCTCTCCTGGAGGTGCTCAGAAAGACCCAGTGTTGACATGTGACAAGACGCTCCTCGGGGCGCGTCTTGCTTGGGCCTCTCTCCTGGAGGCGCTCAGTCTGACCCAGTGGTGACATGTGGCAAGACACTCCTCGGGGCGCGTCTTGCTTGGGCCTCTCTCCTGGAGGCTCTCTGTCAGACCCAGTGTTGGCATGTGGCAAGACGCTCCTCAGGGCGCGTCTTGGTTGGGCCTCTCTCCTGGAGGCGCTCAGTCAGACCCAGTGCTGACATGTGGCAACACACTCCTCGGGGCGCATCTTGCTTGGACCTCTCTCATGGAGGCCCTCTGTCAGACCCAGTGTTGACATGTGTCATGAAGCTCTTCGGGGCGCGTCTTGCTTGGGCCTCTCTCCTGGAGGCGCTCAGTCAGACCGAGTGCTGACATGTGGCAAGACACTCCTCGGGGCGCGTCTTGCTTGGGCCTCTCTCATGGAGGCCCTCTGTCAGACCCAGTGTTGACATGTGTCATGAAGCTCCTCGGGGCGCGTCTTGCTTGGGCCTCTCTCCTGGAGGCGCTCAGTCAGACCGAGTGCTGACATGTGGCAAAACACTCCTCGGGGCGTGTCTTGCTTGGGCCTCTCTCATGGAGGCCCTCTGTCAGACCCAGTGTTTAATGTGTCATGAAGCTCCTCGGGGCGCGTCTTGCTTGGGCCTCTCTCCTGGAGGCGCTCAGTCAGACCGAGTGCTGACATGTGGCGAGACGCTCCTCGCGGCGCGTCTTGCTTGGGCCTCTCTCCAGAAGGCCCTCAATCAGACCCAGTGTTGACACGTGGCAGGATGCTCCTCGGGGCACGTCTTACTTGGGCCTCTCTCCTGGAGGCGCTCAGTCAGACTGAGTAGTGACATGTGGCCTGACGCTCCTCGGGGCGCGTGTTGCTTGGGCCTCTCTCCTGGAGGCGCTCAGTCAGACCAAGTGGTGACATGTGGCAAGACACTCCTCGGGGCGCGTCTTGCTTGGGCCTCTCTCCTGGAGGCCCTCTGTCAGACTCAGTGTTGACATGTGTCAAGACGTTCCTCGGGGCGCGTCTTGCTTGGGCTTCTCTCCTGGAGGCCCTCAGTCATACCCATTGTTGACATGTGGCAAGACGCTCCTCGGGGCGCGTCTTGCTTTGGCCTCTCTCCTGGAGGCACTCAGTCAGACCGAGTGCTGACATGTGGAAAGACGCTCCTCGGGGCGCGTCTTGCTTGGGCTTCTCTCCTGGAGGTGCTCAGAAAGACCCAGTGTTGACATGTGACAAGAAGCTCCTCGGGGCGCGTCTTGCTTGGGCCTCTCTCCTGGAGGCGCTCAGTCTGACCCAGTGGTGACATGTGGCAAGACACTCCTCGGGGCGCGTCTTGCTTGGGCCTCTCTCCTGGAGGCCCTCTGTCAGACCCAGTGTTGGCATGTGGCAAGACGCTCCTCAGGGCGCGTCTTGGTTGGGCCTCTCTCCTGGAGGCGCTCAGTCAGACCCAGTGCTGACATGTGGCAAGACACTCCTCGGGGCGCTTCTTGCTTGGACCTCTCTCATGGAGGCCCTCTGTCAGACCCAGTGTTGACATGTGTCATGAAGCTCCTCGGGGCACGTCTTGCTTGGGCCTCTCTCCTGGAGGTGCTCAGTCAGACCGAGTGCTGACATGTGGCAAGACACTCCTCGGGGCGCGTCTTGCTTGGGCCTCTCTCATGGAGGCCCTCTGTCAGACCCAGTGTTGACATGTGTCATGAAGCTCCTCGGGGCGCGTCTTGCTTGGGCCTCTCTCCAGGAGGCGCTCAGTCAGACCGAGTGCTGACATGTGGCAAAACACTCCTCGGGGCGTGTCTTGCTTGGGCCTCTCTCATGGAGGCCCTCTGTCAGACCCAGTGTTTATATGTGTCATGAAGCTCCTCGGGGCGCGTCTTGCTTGGGCCTCTCTCCTGGAGGCGCTCAGTCAGACCGAGTGCTGACATGTGGCAAGACACTCCTCGGGGCGCGTCTTGCTTGGGCCTCTCTCATGGAGGCCCTCTGTCAGACCCAGTGTTGACATGTGTCATGAAGCTTCTCGGGGCGCGTCTTGCTTGGGCCTCTCTCCTGGAGGCGCTCAGTCAGACCGAGTGCTGACATGTGGCAAGACACTCCTCGGGGCGCGTCTTGCTTGGGCCTCTCTCATGGAGGCCCTCTGTCAGACCCAGTGTTGACATGTGTCATGAAGCTCCTCGGAGCGCTTCTTGCTTGGGCCTCTCTCCTGGAGGCGCTCAGTCAGACCGAGTGCTGACATGTGGCAAGACACTCCTCGGGGCGCGTCTTGCTTGGGCCTCTCTCATGGAGGCCCTCTGTCAGACCCAGTGTTGACATGTGTCATGAAGCTCCTCGGGGCGCATCTTGCTTGGCCCTCTCTCCTGGAGGCGCTCAGTCAGACCGAGTGTTGACATTTGGCAAGACACTCCTCGGGGCGCGTCTTGCTTGGGCCTCTCTCATGGAGGCCCTCTGTCAGACCCAGTGTTGACATGTGTCATGAAGCTCCTCGGGGGGCGTCTTGCTTTGGCCTCTCTCCTGGAGGCGCTCAGTAAGACCGAGTGCTGACAAGTGGCAAGAAGCTCCTCGGGGCGCGTCTTGCTTGGGCTTCTCTCCCGGAGGCACTCAGTAAGAACCATTGTTGACATGTGGCAAGACGCTCCTCGGGGCGCGTCTTGCTTGGGCCTCTCTCCAGAAGGCCCTCAATCAGACCCAGTGTTGACACGTGGCAAGACGCTCCTCGGGGCGCGTCTTGCTTGGGCCTCTCTCCTGGAGGCGCTCAGTCAGACTGAGTAGTGACATGTGGCCTGACGCTCCTCGGGGCGCGTCTTGCTTGGGCCTCTCTCCTGGAGGCGCTCAGTCGAACCAAGTGGTGACATGTGGGAAGACAATCCTCGGGGCGCGTCTTGCTTGGGCCTCTCTCCTGGAGGCCCTCTGTCAGACACAGTGTTGACATGTGGCAAGACACTCCTCGGGGCGCGTCTTGCTTGGGCCTCTCTCATGGAGGCCCTCTGTCAGACCCAGTGTTGACATGTGTCAAGACGCTCCTCGGGGCGCGTCTTGCTTTGGCCTCTCTCCTGGAGGCGCTCAGTCAGACCGAGTGCTGACATGTGGCAAGAAGCTCCTCGGGGCGCGTCTTGCTTGGGCTTCTCTCCTGGAGGCCCTCAGTAAGACCCATTGTTGACATGTGGCAAGACGCTCCTCGGGGCGCGTCTTGCTTGGGCCTCTCTCCTGGAGGCGCTCAGTTAGACTGAGTAGTGACATGTGGCCTGACGCTCCTCGGGGCGCGTGTTGCTTGGGCCTCTCTCCTGGAGGCGCTCAGTCAGACCAAGTGGTGACATGTGGCAAGACACTCCGCGGGGCGCGTCTTGCTTGGGCCTCTCTCCTGGAGGCCCTCTGTCAGACCCAGTGTTGACATGTGTCAAGACGCTCCTCGGGGAGCGTCTTGCTTGGGCCTCTCTCCTGGAGGCGCTCAGTCAGACCGAGTGCTGACATCTGGCAAGACGCTCCTCGGGCCGCGTGTTGCTTGGGCTTCTCTCCTGGAGGCCCTCAGTCAGACCCATTGTTGACATGTGGCAAGACGCTCCTCGGGGCGCGTCTTGCTTGGGCCTCTCTCCTGGAGGCGCTCAGTCAGACCGAGTGCTGACATGTGGCAAGACGCTCCTCGGGGCGCATCTTGCTTGGGCCTCTCTCCTGGAGGCGCTCAGTCAGAACCAGAGGTGACATGTGGCAAGACGCTCTTCGGGGTGCGTCTTGCTTGGGCCTCTCTCCTGGAGGCCCTCAGTCAGACCCATTGTTGACATGTGGCAAGACGCTCCTCGGGGCACGTCTTGCTTGGGCTTCTCTCCTGGAGGCGCTCAGTCAGACCGAGTGCTGACATAAGGCAAGACGCTCCTCGGGGCGCGTCTTGCTGGGGCCTCTCTCCTGGAGGCGCTCAGTCAGACCCAGTGCTGACATGTGGCAAGACGCTCCTCGGGGCGCATCTTGCTTGGGCCTCTCTCCTGGAGGCGCTCAGTCAGACTGAGTAGTGACATGTGGCCTGACGCTCCTCGGGGCACGTCTTGCTTGGGCCTCTCTCCTGGAGGCGCTCAGTCAGACCGAGTGCTGACATGTGGCAAGACACTCCTCGGGGCGCATCTTGCTTGGACCTCTCTCATGGAGGCCCTCTGTCAGACCCAGTGTTGACATGTGTCATGAAGCTCCTCGGGGCGCGTCTTGCTTGGGCCTCTCTCCTGGAGGCGCTCAGTCAGACCGAGTGCTGACATGTGGCAAGACACTCCTCGGGGCGCATCATGCTTGGGCCTCTCTCATGGAGGCCCTCTGTCAGACCCAGTGTTGACATGTGTCATGAAGCTCCTCGGGGCGAGTCTTGCTTGGGCCTCTCTCCTGGAGGCGCTCAGTCAGACCGAGTGCTGACATGTGGCAAAACACTCCTCGGGGCGCGTCTTGCTTGGGCCTCTCTCATGGAGGCCCTCTGTCAGACCCAGTGTTGACATGTGTCATGAAGCTCCTCGGGGCGCGTCTTGCTTGGGCCTCTCTCCTTTAGGCGCTCAGTCAGACCGAGTGCTGACATGTGTCTAGACACTCCTCGGGGCGCGTCTTGCTTGGGCCTCTCTCATGGAGGCCCTCTGTCAGACCCAGTGTTGACATGTGTCATGAAGCTCCTCGGGGCGCGTCTTGCTTGGGCCTCTCTCCTGGAGGCGCTCAGTCAGACCCAGTGCTGACATGTGGCAAGACGCTCCTCGGGGCGCATCTTGCTTGGGCCTCTCTCCTGGAGGCGCTCAGTCAGACCCAGTGTTGACATGTGTCATGAAGCTCCTCGGGGCGCGTCTTGCTTGGGCCTCTCTCCTGGAGGCGCTCAGTCAGACCGAGTGCTGACATGTGGCAAGACACTCCTCGGGGCGCGTCTTGCTTGGGCCTCTCTCATGGAGGCCCTCTGTCAGACCCAGTGTTGACATGTGTCATGAAGCTCCTCGGGGCGCGTCTTGCTTGGGCCTCTCTCATGGAGGCCCTCTGTCAGACCCAGTGTTGACATGTGTCATGAAGCTCCTCGGGGCGCGTCTTGCTTGGGCCTCTCTCCTGGAGGCGCTCAGTCAGACCGAGTGCTGACAAGTGGCAAGAAGCTCCTCGGGGCGCGTCTTGCTTGGGCTTCTCTCCCGGAGGCACTCAGTAAGAACCATTGTTGACATGTGGCAAGACGCTCCTCGGGGCGCGTCTTGCTTGGGCCTCTCTCCAGAAGGCCCTCAATCAGACCCAGTGTTGACACGTGGCAAGACGCTCCTCGGGGCGCGTCTTGCTTGGGCCTCTCTCCTGGAGGCGCTCAGTCAGACTGAGTAGTGACATGTGGCCTGACGCTCCTCGGGGCGCGTCTTGCTTGGGCCTCTCTCCTGGAGGCGCTCAGTCGAACCAAGTGGTGACATGTGGGAAGACAATCCTCGGGGCGCGTCTTGCTTGGGCCTCTCTCCTGGAGGCCCTCTGTCAGACACAGTGTTGACATGTGGCAAGACACTCCTCGGGGCGCGTCTTGCTTGGGCCTCTCTCATGGAGGCCCTCTGTCAGACCCAGTGTTGACATGTGTCAAGACGCTCCTCGGGGCGCGTCTTGCTTTGGCCTCTCTCCTGGAGGCGCTCAGTCAGACCGAGTGCTGACATGTGGCAAGAAGCTCCTCGGGGCGCGTCTTGCTTGGGCTTCTCTCCTGGAGGCCCTCAGTAAGACCCATTGTTGACACGTGGCAAGACGCTCCTCGGGGCGCGTCTTGCTTGGGCCTCTCTCCTGGAGGCGCTCAGTTAGACTGAGTAGTGACATGTGGCCTGACGCTCCTCGGGGCGCGTGTTGCTTGGGCCTCTCTCCTGGAGGCGCTCAGTCAGACCAAGTGGTGACATGTGGCAAGACACTCCGCGGGGCGCGTCTTGCTTGGGCCTCTCTCCTGGAGGCCCTCTGTCAGACCCAGTGTCGACATGTGTCAAGACGCTCCTCGGGGAGCGTCTTGCTTGGGCCTCTCTCCTGGAGGCGCTCAGTCAGACCGAGTGCTGACATCTGGCAAGACGCTCCTCGGGCCGCGTGTTGCTTGGGCTTCTCTCCTGGAGGCCCTCAGTCAGACCCATTGTTGACATGTGGCAAGACGCTCCTCGGGGCGCGTCTTGCTTGGGCCTCTCTCCTGGAGGCGCTCAGTCAGACCGAGTGCTGACATGTGGCAAGACGCTCCTCGGGGCGCATCTTGCTTGGGCCTCTCTCCTGGAGGCGCTCAGTCAGAACCAGAGGTGACATGTGGCAAGACGCTCTTCGGGGTGCGTCTTGCTTGGGCCTCTCTCCTGGAGGCCCTCAGTCAGACCCATTGTTGACATGTGGCAAGACGCTCCTCGGGGCACGTCTTGCTTGGGCTTCTCTCCTGGAGGCGCTCAGTCAGACCGAGTGCTGACATAAGGCAAGACGCTCCTCGGGGTGCGTCTTGCTGGGGCCTCTCTCCTGGAGGCGCTCAGTCAGACCCAGTGCTGACATGTGGCAAGACGCTCCTCGGGGCGCATCTTGCTTGGGCCTCTCTCCTGGAGGCGCTCAGTCAGACTGAGTAGTGACATGTGGCCTGACGCTCCTCGGGGCACGTCTTGCTTGGGCCTCTCTCCTGGAGGCGCTCAGTCAGACCGAGTGCTGACATGTGGCAAGACACTCCTCGGGGCGCATCTTGCTTGGACCTCTCTCATGGAGGCCCTCTGTCAGACCCAGTGTTGACATGTGTCATGAAGCTCCTCGGGGCGCGTCTTGCTTGGGCCTCTCTCCTGGAGGCGCTCAGTCAGACCGAGTGCTGACATGTGGCAAGACACTCCTCGGGGCGCATCATGCTTGGGCCTCTCTCATGGAGGCCCTCTGTCAGACCCAGTGTTGACATGTGTCATGAAGCTCCTCGGGGCGCGTCTTGCTTGGGCCTCTCTCCTGGAGGCGCTCAGTCAGACCGAGTGCTGACATGTGGCAAAACACTCCTCGGGGCGCGTCTTGCTTGGGCCTCTCTCATGGAGGCCCTCTGTCAGACCCAGTGTTGACATGTGTCATGAAGCTCCTCGGGGCGCGTCTTGCTTGGGCCTCTCTCCAGGAGACGCTCAGTCAGACCGAGTGCTGACATGTGGCAAAACACTCCTCGGGGCGTGTCTTGCTTGGGCCTCTCTCATGGAGGCCCTCTGTCAGACCCAGTGTTTATATGTGTCATGAAGCTCCTCGGGGCGCGTCTTGCTTGGGCCTCTCTCCTGGAGGCGCTCAGTCAGACCGAGTGCTGACATGTGGCAAGACACTCCTCGGGGCGCGTCTTGCTTGGGCCTCTCTCATGGAGGCCCTCTGTCAGACCCAGTGTTGACATGTGTCATGAAGCTTCTCGGGGCGCGTCTTGCTTGGGCCTCTCTCCTGGAGGCGCTCAGTCAGACCGAGTGCTGACATGTGGCAAGACACTCCTCGGGGCGCGTCTTGCTTGGGCCTCTCTCATGGAGGCCCTCTGTCAGACCCAGTGTTGACATGTGTCATGAAGCTCCTCGGAGCGCTTCTTGCTTGGGCCTCTCTCCTGGAGGCGCTCAGTCAGACCGAGTGCTGACATGTGGCAAGACACTCCTCGGGGCGCGTCTTGCTTGGGCCTCTCTCATGGAGGCCCTCTGTCAGACCCAGTGTTGACATGTGTCATGAAGCTCCTCGGGGCGCATCTTGCTTGGCCCTCTCTCCTGGAGGCGCTCAGTCAGACCGAGTGTTGACATTTGGCAAGACACTCCTCGGGGCGCGTCTTGCTTGGGCCTCTCTCATGGAGGCCCTCTGTCAGACCCAGTGTTGACATGTGTCATGAAGCTCCTCGGGGGGCGTCTTGCTTTGGCCTCTCTCCTGGAGGCGCTCAGTCAGACCGAGTGCTGACAAGTGGCAAGAAGCTCCTCGGGGCGCGTCTTGCTTGGGCTTCTCTCCCGGAGGCACTCAGTAAGAACCATTGTTGACATGTGGCAAGACGCTCCTCGGGGCGCGTCTTGCTTGGGCCTCTCTCCAGAAGGCCCTCAATCAGACCCAGTGTTGACACGTGGCAAGACGCTCCTCGGGGCGCGTCTTGCTTGGGCCTCTCTCCTGGAGGCGCTCAGTCAGACTGAGTAGTGACATGTGGCCTGACGCTCCTCGGGGCGCGTCTTGCTTGGGCCTCTCTCCTGGAGGCGCTCAGTCGAACCAAGTGGTGACATGTGGGAAGACAATCCTCGGGGCGCGTCTTGCTTGGGCCTCTCTCCTGGAGGCCCTCTGTCAGACACAGTGTTGACATGTGGCAAGACACTCCTCGGGGCGCGTCTTGCTTGGGCCTCTCTCATGGAGGCCCTCTGTCAGACCCAGTGTTGACATGTGTCAAGACGCTCCTCGGGGCGCGTCTTGCTTTGGCCTCTCTCCTGGAGGCGCTCAGTCAGACCGAGTGCTGACATGTGGCAAGAAGCTCCTCGGGGCGCGTCTTGCTTGGGCTTCTCTCCTGGAGGCCGTCAGTAAGACCCATTGTTGACATGTGGCAAGACGCTCCTCGGGGCGCGTCTTGCTTGGGCCTCTCTCCTGGAGGCGCTCAGTTAGACTGAGTAGTGACATGTGGCCTGACGCTCCTCGGGGCGCGTGTTGCTTGGGCCTCTCTCCTGGAGGCGCTCAGTCAGACCAAGTGGTGACATGTGGCAAGACACTCCGCGGGGCGCGTCTTGCTTGGGCCTCTCTCCTGGAGGCCCTCTGTCAGACCCAGTGTTGACATGTGTCAAGACGCTCCTCGGGGAGCGTCTTGCTTGGGCCTCTCTCCTGGAGGCGCTCAGTCAGACCGAGTGCTGACATCTGGCAAGACGCTCCTCGGGCCGCGTGTTGCTTGGGCTTCTCTCCTGGAGGCCCTCAGTCAGACCCATTGTTGACATGTGGCAAGACGCTCCTCGGGGCGCGTCTTGCTTGGGCCTCTCTCCTGGAGGCGCTCAGTCAGACCGAGTGCTGACATGTGGCAAGACGCTCCTCGGGGCGCATCTTGCTTGGGCCTCTCTCCTGGAGGCGCTCAGTCAGAACCAGAGGTGACATGTGGCAAGACGCTCTTCGGGGTGCGTCTTGCTTGGGCCTCTCTCCTGGAGGCCCTCAGTCAGACCCATTGTTGACATGTGGCAAGACGCTCCTCGGGGCACGTCTTGCTTGGGCTTCTCTCCTGGAGGCGCTCAGTCAGACCGAGTGCTGACATAAGGCAAGACGCTCCTCGGGGCGCGTCTTGCTGGGGCCTCTCTCCTGGAGGCGCTCAGTCAGACCCAGTGCTGACATGTGGCAAGACGCTCCTCGGGGCGCATCTTGCTTGGGCCTCTCTCCTGGAGGCGCTCAGTCAGACTGAGTAGTGACATGTGGCCTGACGCTCCTCGGGGCACGTCTTGCTTGGGCCTCTCTCCTGGAGGCGCTCAGTCAGACCGAGTGCTGACATGTGGCAAGACACTCCTCGGGGCGCATCTTGCTTGGACCTCTCTCATGGAGGCCCTCTGTCAGACCCAGTGTTGACATGTGTCATGAAGCTCCTCGGGGCGCGTCTTGCTTGGGCCTCTCTCCTGGAGGCGCTCAGTCAGACCGAGTGCTGACATGTGGCAAGACACTCCTCGGGGCGCATCATGCTTGGGCCTCTCTCATGGAGGCCCTCTGTCAGACCCAGTGTTGACATGTGTCATGAAGCTCCTCGGGGCGCGTCTTGCTTGGGCCTCTCTCCTGGAGGCGCTCAGTCAGACCGAGTGCTGACATGTGGCAAAACACTCCTCGGGGCGCGTCTTGCTTGGGCCTCTCTCATGGAGGCCCTCTGTCAGACCCAGTGTTGACATGTGTCATGAAGCTCCTCGGGGCGCGTCTTGCTTGGGCCTCTCTCCTGGAGGCGCTCAGTCAGACCGAGTGCTGACATGTGGCTAGACACTCCTCGGGGCGCGTCTTGCTTGGGCCTCTCTCATGGAGGCCCTCTGTCGGACCCAGTGTTGACATGTGTCATGAAGCTCCTCGGGGCGCGTCTTGCTTGGGCCTCTCTCCTGGAGGCGCTCAGTCAGACCCAGTGCTGACATGTGGCAAGACGCTCCTCGGGGCGCATCTTGCTTGGGCCTCTCTCCTGGAGGCGCTCAGTCAGACTGAGTAGTGACATAAGGCAAGACGCTCCTCGGGGCGCGTCTTGCTTGGGCCTCTCTCATGGAGGCCCTCTGTCAGACCCAGTGTTGACATGTGTCATGAAGCTCCTCGGGGCGCGTCTTGCTTGGGCCTCTCTCCTGGAGGCGCTCAGTCAGACCGAGTGCTGACATGTGGCAAGACACTCCTCGGGGCGCATCATGCTTGGGCCTCTCTCATGGAGGCCCTCTGTCAGACCCAGTGTTGACATGTGTCATGAAGCTCCTCGGGGCGCGTCTTGCTTGGGCCTCTCTCCTGGAGGCGCTCAGTCAGACCGAGTGCTGACATGTGGCAAAACACTCCTCGGGGCGCGTCTTGCTTGGGCCTCTCTCATGGAGGCCCTCTGTCAGACCCAGTGTTGACATGTGTCATGAAGCTCCTCGGGGCGCGTCTTGCTTGGGCCTCTCTCCTGGAGGCGCTCAGTCAGACCGAGTGCTGACATGTGGCTAGACACTCCTCGGGGCGCGTCTTGCTTGGGCCTCTCTCATGGAGGCCCTCTGTCAGACCCAGTGTTGACATGTGTCATGAAGCTCCTCGGGGCGCGTCTTGCTTGGGCCTCTCTCCTGGAGGCGCTCAGTCAGACCCAGTGCTGACATGTGGCAAGACGCTCCTCGGGGCGCATCTTGCTTGGGCCTCTCTCCTGGAGGCGCTCAGTCAGACTGAGTAGTGACATAAGGCAAGACGCTCCTCGGGGCGCGTCTTGCTTGGGCCTCTCTCATGGAGGCCCTCTGTCAGACCCAGTGTTGACATGTGTCATGAAAATCCTCGGGGCGCGTCTTGCTTGGGCCTCTCTCCTGGAGGCGCTCAGTCAGACCGAGTGCTGACATGTGGCAAGACACTCCTCGGGGCGCGTCTTGCTTGGGCCTCTCTCATGGAGGCCCTCTGTCAGACCCAGTGTTGACATGTGTCATGAAGCTCCTCGGGGCGCGTCTTGCTTGGGCCTCTCTCATGGAGGCCCTCTGTCAGACCCAGTGTTGACATGTGTCATGAAGCTCCTCGGGGCGCGTCTTGCTTGGGCCTCTCTCCTGGAGGCGCTCAGTCAGACCGAGTGCTGACAAGTGGCAAGAAGCTCCTCGGGGCGCGTCTTGCTTGGGCTTCTCTCCCGGAGGCACTCAGTAAGAACCATTGTTGACATGTGGCAAGACGCTCCTCGGGGCGCGTCTTGCTTGGGCCTCTCTCCAGAAGGCCCTCAATCAGACCCAGTGTTGACACGTGGCAAGACGCTCCTCGGGGCGCGTCTTGCTTGGGCCTCTCTCCTGGAGGCGCTCAGTCAGACTGAGTAGTGACATGTGGCCTGACGCTCCTCGGGGCGCGTCTTGCTTGGGCCTCTCTCCTGGAGGCGCTCAGTCGAACCAAGTGGTGACATGTGGGAAGACAATCCTCGGGGCGCGTCTTGCTTGGGCCTCTCTCCTGGAGGCCCTCTGTCAGACACAGTGTTGACATGTGGCAAGACACTCCTCGGGGCGCGTCTTGCTTGGGCCTCTCTCATGGAGGCCCTCTGTCAGACCCAGTGTTGACATGTGTCAAGACGCTCCTCGGGGCGCGTCTTGCTTTGGCCTCTCTCCTGGAGGCGCTCAGTCAGACCGAGTGCTGACATGTGGCAAGAAGCTCCTCGGGGCGCGTCTTGCTTGGGCTTCTCTCCTGGAGGCCCTCAGTAAGACCCATTGTTGACATGTGGCAAGACGCTCCTCGGGGCGCGTCTTGCTTGGGCCTCTCTCCTGGAGGCGCTCAGTTAGACTGAGTAGTGACATGTGGCCTGACGCTCCTCGGGGCGCGTGTTGCTTGGGCCTCTCTCCTGGAGGCGCTCAGTCAGACCAAGTGGTGACATGTGGCAAGACACTCCGCGGGGCGCGTCTTGCTTGGGCCTCTCTCCTGGAGGCCCTCTGTCAGACCCAGTGTTGACATGTGTCAAGACGCTCCTCGGGGAGCGTCTTGCTTGGGCCTCTCTCCTGGAGGCGCTCAGTCAGACCGAGTGCTGACATCTGGCAAGACGCTCCTCGGGCCGCGTGTTGCTTGGGCTTCTCTCCTGGAGGCCCTCAGTCAGACCCATTGTTGACATGTGGCAAGACGCTCCTCGGGGCGCGTCTTGCTTGGGCCTCTCTCCTGGAGGCGCTCAGTCAGACCGAGTGCTGACATGTGGCAAGACGCTCCTCGGGGCGCATCTTGCTTGGGCCTCTCTCCTGGAGGCGCTCAGTCAGAACCAGAGGTGACATGTGGCAAGACGCTCTTCGGGGTGCGTCTTGCTTGGGCCTCTCTCCTGGAGGCCCTCAGTCAGACCCATTGTTGACATGTGGCAAGACGCTCCTCGGGGCACGTCTTGCTTGGGCTTCTCTCCTGGAGGCGCTCAGTCAGACCGAGTGCTGACATAAGGCAAGACGCTCCTCGGGGCGTGTCTTGCTGGGGCCTCTCTCCTGGAGGCGCTCAGTCAGACCCAGTGCTGACATGTGGCAAGACGCTCCTCGGGGCGCATCTTGCTTGGGCCTCTCTCCTGGAGGCGCTCAGTCAGACTGAGTAGTGACATGTGGCCTGACGCTCCTCGGGGCACGTCTTGCTTGGGCCTCTCTCCTGGAGGCGCTCAGTCAGACCGAGTGCTGACATGTGGCAAGACACTCCTCGGGGCGCATCTTGCTTGGACCTCTCTCATGGAGGCCCTCTGTCAGACCCAGTGTTGACATGTGTCATGAAGCTCCTCGGGGCGCGTCTTGCTTGGGCCTCTCTCCTGGAGGCGCTCAGTCAGACCGAGTGCTGACATGTGGCAAGACACTCCTCGGGGCGCATCATGCTTGGGCCTCTCTCATGGAGGCCCTCTGTCAGACCCAGTGTTGACATGTGTCATGAAGCTCCTCGGGGCGCGTCTTGCTTGGGCCTCTCTCCTGGAGGCGCTCAGTCAGACCGAGTGCTGACATGTGGCAAAACACTCCTCGGGGCGCGTCTTGCTTGGGCCTCTCTCATGGAGGCCCTCTGTCAGACCCAGTGTTGACATGTGTCATGAAGCTCCTCGGGGCGCGTCTTGCTTGGGCCTCTCTCCTGGAGGCGCTCAGTCAGACCGAGTGCTGACATGTGGCAAGACACTCCTCGGGGCGCGTCTTGCTTGGGCCTCTCTCATGGAGGCCCTCTGTCAGACCCAGTGTTGACATGTGTCATGAAGCTCCTCGGGGCGCGTCTTGCTTGGGCCTCTCTCCTGGAGGCGCTCAGTCAGACCCAGTGCTGACATGTGGCAAGACGCTCCTCGGGGCGCATCTTGCTTGGGCCTCTCTCCTGGAGGCGCTCAGTCAGACTGAGTAGTGACATAAGGCAAGACGCTCCTCGGGGCGCGTCTTGCTTGGGCCTCTCTCATGGAGGCCCTCTGTCAGACCCAGTGTTGACATGTGTCATGAAGCTCCTCGGGGCGCGTCTTGCTTGGGCCTCTCTCCTGGAGGCGCTCAGTCAGACCGAGTGCTGACATGTGGCAAGACACTCCTCGGGGCGCGTCTTGCTTGGGCCTCTCTCATGGAGGCCCTCTGTCAGACCCAGTGTTGACATGTGTCATGAAGCTCCTCGGGGCGCGTCTTGCTTGGGCCTCTCTCATGGAGGCCCTCTGTCAGACCCAGTGTTGACATGTGTCATGAAGCTCCTCGGGGTGCGTCTTGCTTGGGCCTCTCTCCTGGAGGCGCTCAGTCAGACCGAGTGCTGACATGTGGCAAGACACTCCTCGGGGTGCATCTTGCTTGGGCCTCTCTCATTGAGGCCCTCTGTCAGACCCAGTGTTGACATGTGTCATGAAGCTCCTCGGGGCGCGTCTTGCTTGGGCCTCTCTCATGGAGGCCCTCTGTCAGACCCAGTGTTGACATGTGTCATGAAGCTCCTCGGGGCGCTTCTTGCTTGGGCCTCTCTCCTGGAGGCGCTCAGTCAGACCGAGTGCTGACATGTGGCAAGACACTCCTCGGGGCGCGTCTTGCTTGGGCCTCTCTCATGGAGGCCCTCTGTCAGACCCAGTGTTGACATGTGTCATGAAGCTCCTCGGGGTGCGTCTTGCTTCGGCCTCTCTCCTGGAGGCAATCTGTCAGACCCAGTGTTGGCATGTGGCAAGACGCTCCTCAGGGCGCGTCTGACTGAGGGCCTCCAGGAGAGAGGCCCAAGCAAGATGCGCCCGGAGGAGCGTCTTGCCACATGTCAACACTGGGTCTGACAGAGGGCCTCCAGGAAAGAGGCCCAAGCAAGACGCACCCCGAGGAGTGTCTTGCGAAATGTCAACACTGGGTCTGACTGAGCGTCTCAGGGAGAGAGGTCCAAGCAAGACGTGCCCAGAGGAGCGTCTTGCCACATGTCAACACTGGGTCTGACTGAGCGCCTCCAGGACAGAGGCCCAAGCAAGAAGCGCCCCGAGGAGCGTCTTGCCACATGCCAACACTGGGTCTGACAGAGGGCCTCTAGGAGAGAGGCCAAAGCAAGACGCACCCCGAGGAGCGTCTAGCCACATGTCACCACTGGGTCTGACTGAGCGCCTCCAGGAGAGAGGCCCAAGCAAGACGTGCCCCGAGGAGCGTCTTGCCACATGTCAACAATGGGTCTGACTGAGGGCCTCCAGGAGAGAAGCCCAAGCAAGAAGCGCCCTGAGGAGCGTCTTTCCACATGTCATTACTCGGTCTGACTGAGCGCCTCCATGAGAGAGGCCAAAGCAACACGCGCCCCGAGGAGCGTCAGGCCACATGTCACTACTCAGTCTGACTGAGCGCCTCCAGGAGAGAGGCCCAAGCAAGACGCGCCCCGAGGATTGTCTTGCCACATGTCACCACTTGGTTCGACTGAGCGCCTCCAGGAGAGAGGCCCAAGCAACACGCGCCCCGTGGAGCGTCAGGCTACATGTCACTACTCAGTCTGACTGAGCGCCTCCAGGAGAGAGGCCCAAGTAAGACGCGCCCCGTGGAGCGTCAGGCTACATGTCACTACTCAGTCTGACTGAGCGCCTCCAGGAGAGAGGCCCAAGCAAGACATGCCCCGAGGAGCGTCTTGCCACATGTCAACAATGGGTCTGACTGAGGGCCTCCAGGAGAGAAGCCCAAGCAACACGCGCCCCGTGGAGCGTCAGGCTACATGTCACTACTCAGTCTGACTGAGCGCCTCCAGGAGAGAGGCCCAAGTAAGACGCGCCCCGAGGAGCGTCTTGCCACGTGTCAACACTGGGTCTGGTTGAGGGCCTTCTGGAGAGAGGCCCAAGCAAGATGCGCCCCGAGGAGCGTCTCGCCACATGTCACTACTCGGTCTGACTGAGCGCCTCCAGGAGAGAGGCCCAAGCAAGACATGCCCCGAGGAGCGTCTTGCCACATGTCAACAATGGGTCTGACTGAGGGCCTCCAGGAGAGAAGCCCAAGCAAGACGCGCCCCGAGGATTGTTTTGCCACATGTCACCACTTGGTCTGACTGAGCGCCTCCAGGAGAGAGGCCCAAGCAACACGCGCCCCGAGGAGCGTCAGGCCACATGTCACTACTCAGTCTGACTGAGCGCCTCCAGGAGAGAGGCCCAAGCAAGACGCGCCCCGAGGAGCGTCTTGCCACATGTCAACAATGGTTCTTACTGAGGGCCTCCGGGAGAGAAGCCCTCAAGACGCGCCCCGAGGAGCTTCTTGCCACATGTCAGCACTCGGTCTGACTGAGCGCCTCCAGGAGAGAGGCCAAAGCAAGACGCCCCCCGAGGAGCGTCTTGACACATGTCAACACTGAGTCTGACAGAGGGCCTCCAGGAGAGAGGCCCAAGCAAGACGCGCCCCGAGGAGTGTCTTGCCACATGTCACCACTTGGTCTGACTGAGCGCCTCCAGGAGAGAGGCCCAAGTAACACGCTCCCCGAGGAGCGTCAGGCCACATGTCACTACTCAGTCTGACTGAGCGCCTCCAGGAGAGAGGCTCAAGTAAGACGCGCCCCGGGGAGCGTCTTGCCACGTGTCAACACTGGGTCTGATTGAGGGTCTTCTGGAGAGAGGCCCAAGCAAGACGCGCCCCGAGGAGCGTCTCGCCACATGTCACTACTCGGTCTGACTGAGCGCCTCCAGGAGAGAGGCCCAAGAAACACATGCCCCGAGGAGCGTCTTGCCACATGTCAACAATGGGTCTGACTGAGGGCCTACAGGAGAGAAGCCCAAGCAAGACGCGCCCCGAGGAGCGTCTTGCCACATGTGAACACTGGGTCTGACAGAGGGCCTCCAGGAGAGAGGCCCAAGCAAGAAGCGCCCCGAGGATTGTCTTGCCACATGTCACCACTTGGTCTGACTGAGCGCCTCCAGGAGAGAGGCCCAAGCAACACGCGCCCCGAGGAGCGTCAGGCCACATGTCACTACTCAGTCTGACTGAGCGCCTCCAGGAGAGAGGCCCAAGCAAGACGCGCCCCGAGGAGCGTCTTGCCACATGTCAACAATGGTTCTTACTGAGGGCCTCCGGGAGAGAAGCCCTCAAGACGCGCCCCGAGGAGCTTCTTGCCACATGTCAGCACTCGGTCTGACTGAGCGCCTCCAGGAGAGAGGCCAAAGCAAGACGCCCCCCGAGGAGCGTCTTGACACATGTCAACACTGGGTCTGACAGAGGGCCTCCATGAGAGAGGCCCAAGCAAGACGCTCCCCGAGGAGTGTCTTGCCAAATGTCACTACTCGGTCTGACTGAGCGCCTCAGGGAGAGAGGTCCAAGCAAGACGCGCCCCGAGGAGTGTCTTGCCAAATGTCACTACTCGGTCTGACTGAGCGCCTCAGGGAGAGAGGTCCAAGCAAGACGCGCCCCGAGGAGCGTCTTGCCACATGTCAACACTGGGTCTGACTGAGTGCCTCCAGGAGAGAGGTCCAAGCAAGACGCGCCCCAAGGAGCGTCTTGCCACATGTCACTACTCGGTCTGACTGAGCGCCTCCAGGAGAGAGGCCCAAGCAAGACGCGCCCCGAGGAGCGTCTTGCCACATGTCAGCACTGGGTCTGACTGAGCGCCTCCACGAGAGAGGCCCCAGCAAGACGCGCCCCGAGGAGCGTCTTGCCTTATATCAGCACTCGGTCTGACTGAGCGCCTCCAGGAGAGAGGCCCAAGCAAGACACGCCCCGAGGAGCGTCTTGACACATGTCAACACTGGGTCGGACTGAGGGCCTCCATGAGAGAAGCCCAAGCAAGACGCGCCCCGAGGAGAGTCTTGCCACATGTCAACACTCGGTCTGACAGAGGGCATTCAGGAGAGAGGCCCAAGCAATACGCGCCCCGAGGAGCGTCTTGCCACATGTCAACACTGGGTCTGACTGAGCGCCTCCAGGAGAGAGGCCCAAGCAAGACGCGCCCCGAGGAGCGTCTTGCCACATGTCAGCACTGGGTCTGACTGAGCACCTCCACGAGAGAGGCCCCAGCAAGACGCGCCCCAAGGAGCGTCTTGCCTTATATCAGCACTCGGTCTGACTGAGCGCCTCCAGGAGAGAGGCCCAAGCAAGACGCGCCCCGAGGAGCGTCTTGCCACATGTCAACAATGGGTCTGACTGAGGGCCTCCAGGAGAGAGGCCCAAGCAAGATGCGCCCGGAGGAGCGTCTTGCCACATGTCAACACTGGGTCTGACAGAGGGCCTCCAGGAGAGAGGCCCAAGCAAGAAGCGCCCCGAGGAGCGTCTTGCCACATGTCACCTCTGGTTCTGACTGAGCGCCTCCAGGAGAGAGGCCCAAGCAAGACGCGCCCCGAGGAGCGTCTTGTCACATGTCAACACTGGGTCTGTCTGAGCGCCTCCAGGAGAGAAGCCCAAGCAAGACGTGCCCCGAGGAGCGTCTTGCCACATGTCAACACTGGGTCTGACTGAGCGCCTCCAGGAGAGAGGCCCAAGCAAGATGCGCCCGGAGGAGCGTCTTGCCACATGTCAACAATGGGTCTGACTGAGGGCCTCCAGGAGAGAAGCCCAAGCAACACGCGGCCCGAGGAGCGTCTTGCCACATGTCAGCACTCGGTCTGACTGAGCGCCTCCAGGAGAGAGGCCAAAGCAAGATGCGCCCCGAGGAGCGTCTTGCCACGTGTCAACACTGGGTCTGATTGAGGGCCTTCTGGAGAGAGGCCCAAGCAAGACGCGCCCCGAGGAGCGTCTTGCCACATGTCAACAATGGTTCTTACTGAGGGCCTCCGGGAGAGAAGCCCAAGCAAGACGCGCCCCGAGGAGCGTCTTGACACATGTCAACACTGGGTCTGACTGAGGGCCTCCATGAGAGAAGCCCAAGCAAGACGCGCCCCGAGGAGAGTCTTGCCACATGTCAACACTCGGTCTGACAGAGGGCATCCAGGAGAGAGGCCCAAGCAATACGCGCCCCGAGGAGCGTCTTGCCACATGTCACCACTGGGTCTGACTGAGCGCCTCCAGGAGAGAGGCCCAACCAAGACGCGCCCTGAGGAGCGTCTTGCCACATGCCAACACTGGGTCTGACAGAGGGCCTCCAGGAGAGAGGCCCAAGCAAGACGCGCCCCGAGGAGTGTCTTGCCACATGTCACCACTGGGTCTGATTGAGCGCCTCCAGGAGAGAGGCCCAAGCAAGATGCGCCCCGAGGAGCGTCTTGTCACATGTCAACACTGGGTCTTTCTGAGCGCCTCCAGGAGAGAGGTCCAAGCAAGACGCGCCCCGAGGAGCGTCTTGCCAAATGTCACTACTCGGTCTGACTGAGCACCTCCAGGAGGGAGGTCCAAGCAAGACGCGCCCCGAGGAGCGTCTTGCCACATGTCACTACTCGGTCTGACTGAGCGCCTCCAGGAGAGAGGCCCAAGCAAGACGTGCCCCGAGGAGGGTCTTGCCACATGTCAACAATGGGTCTGACTGAGGGCCTCCAGGAGAGAAGCCCAAGCAAGACTCGCCCAGAGGAGCGTCTTGCCACATGTCAACACTGTGTCTGACTGAGCGCCTCCAGGAGAGAGGCCCAAGCAAGACACGCCCCGAGGAGCGTCTTGACACATGTCAACACTCGGTCGGACTGAGGGCCTCCATGAGAGAAGCCCAAGCAAGACGCGCCCCGAGGAGAGTCTTGCCACATGTCAACACTCGGTCTGACAGAGGGCATTCAGGAGAGAGGCCCAAGCAATACGCGCCCCGAGGAGCGTCTTGCCATATGTCAACACTGGGTCTGACTGAGCGCCTCCAGGAGAGAGGCCCAAGCAAGACGCGCCCCGAGGAGCGTCTTGCCACATGTCAGCACTGGGTCTTACTGAGCGCCTCCACGAGAGAGGCCCCAGCAAGACGCGCCCCGAGGAGCGTCTTGCCTTATATCAGCACTCGGTCTGACTGAGCGCCTCCAGGAGAGAGGCCCAAGCAAGACGCGCCCCGAGGAGCGTCTTGCCACATGTCAACAATGGGTCTGACTTAGGGCCTCCAGGAGAGAGGCCCAAGCAAGATGCGCCCGGTGGAGCGTCTTGCCACATGTCAACACTGGGTCTGACAGAGGGCCTCCAGGAGAGAGGCCCAAGCAAGAAGCGCCCCGAGGAGCGTCTTGCCACATGTCACCTCTGGTTCTGACTGAGCGCCTCCAGGAGAGAGGCCCAAGCAAGACGCGCCCCGAGGAGCGTCTTGTCACATGTCAACACTGGGTCTGTCTGAGCGCCTCCAGGAGAGAAGCCCAAGCAAGACGCGCCCCGAGGAGCGTCTTGCCACATGTCAACACTGGGTCTGACTGAGCGCCTCCAGGAGAGAGGCCCAAGCAAGATGCGCCCGGAGGAGCGTCTTGCCACATGTCAACAATGGGTCTGACTGAGGGCCTCCAGGAGAGAAGCCCAAGCAACACGCGGCCTGAGGAGCGTCTTGCCACATGTCAGCACTCGGTCTGACTGAGCGCCTCCAGGAGAGAGGCCAAAGCAAGACGCGCCCCGAGGAGCGTCTTGCCACGTGTCAACACTGGGTCTGATTGAGGGCCTTCTGGAGAGAGGCCCAAGCAAGACGCGCCCCGAGGAGCGTCTTGCCACATGTCAACAATGGTTCTTACTGAGGGCCTCCGGGAGAGAAGCCCAAGCAAGACGCGCCCCGAGGAGCTTCTTGCCACATGTCAGCACTCGGTCTGACTGAGCGCCTCCAGGAGAGAGGCCAAAGCAAGACGCCCCCCGAGGAGCGTCTTGACACATGTCAACACTGGGTCTGACAGAGGGCCTCCATGAGAGAGGCCCAAGCAAGACGCGCCCTGAGGAGTGTCTTGCCAAATGTCACTACTCGGTCTGACTGAGCGCCTCAGGGAGAGAGGTCCAAGCAAGACGCGCCCCGAGGAGCGTCTTGCCACATGTCAACACTGGGTCTGACTGAGTGCCTCCATGAGAGAGGCCCAAGCAAGACGTGCCCCGAGGAGCGTCTTGCCACATGTCAACAATGGGTCTGATTGAGGGCCTCCAGGAGAGAAGCCCAAACAAGACGCGCCCCGAGGAGCGTCTTGCCACATGTCAACACTGGGTCTGACTGAGCGCCTCCAGGAGAGAGGCCCAAGCAAGACACGCCCCGAGGAGCGTCTTGACACATGTCAACACTGGGTCTGACTGAGGGCCTCCATGAGAGAAGCCCAAGCAAGACGCGCCCCGAGGAGAGTCTTGCCACATGTCAACACTCGGTCTGACAGAGGGCATCCAGGAGAGAGGCCCAAGCAATACGCGCCCCGAGGAGCGTCTTGCCACATGTCACCACTGGGTCTGACTGAGCGCCTCCAGGAGAGAGGCCCAACCAAGACGCGCCCTGAGGAGCGTCTTGCCACATGCCAACACTGGGTCTGACAGAGGGCCTCCAGGAGAGAGGCCCAAGCAAGACGCGCCCCGAGGAGTGTCTTGCCACATGTCACCACTGGGTCTGACTGAGCGCCTCCAGGAGAGAGGCCCAAGCAAGACGCGCCCCGAGGAGCGTCTTGTCACATGTCAACACTGGGTCTTTCTGAGCGCCTCCAGGAGAGAAGCCCAAGCAAGACGCGCCCCGAGGAGTGTCTTTCCACATGTCAGCACTCGGTCTGACTGAGCGCCTCCAGGAGAGAGGCCAAAGCAAGACGCGCCCCGAGGAGCGTCTTGCCACATGTCAACAATGGGTATGACTGAGGGCCTCCAGGAGAGAAGCCCAAGCAAGACGCGCCCCGAGGAGCGTCTTGACACATGTCAACACTGGGTCTGACAGAGGGCCTCCAGGAGAGAGGCCCAAGCAAGACGCGCCCCGAGGAGTGTCTTGCCACATGTCACCACTTGGTCTGACACAGCGCCTCCAGGAGAGAGGCCCAAGCAACACGCGCCCCGAGGAGCGTCAGGCCACATGTCACTACTCAGTCTGACTGAGCGCCTCCAGGAGAGAGGCCCAAGTAAGACGCGCCCCGAGGAGCGTCTTGCCACATGTCACTACTCGGTCTGACTGAGCGCCTCCAGGAGAGAGGCCCAAGCAAGATGCGCCCGGAGGAGCGTCTTGCCACATGTCAACAATGGGTCTGACTGAGGGCCTCCAGGAGAGAAGCCCAAGCAACACGCGGCCCGAGGAGCGTCTTGCCACATGTCAGCACTCGGTCTGACTGAGCGCCTCCAGGAGAGAGGCCAAAGCAAGATGCGCCCCGAGGAGCGTCTTGCCACGTGTCAACACTGGGTCTGATTGAGGGCCTTCTGGAGAGAGGCCCAAGCAAGACGCGCCCCGAGGAGCGTCTTGCCACATGTCAACAATGGTTCTTACTGAGGGCCTCCGGGAGAGAAGCCCAAGCAAGACGCGCCCCGAGGAGCGTCTTGACACATGTCAACACTGGGTCTGACTGAGGGCCTCCATGAGAGAAGCCCAAGCAAGACGCGCCCCGAGGAGAGTCTTGCC